>NC_055695.1:10350161-10702661 GCF_017639745.1 Melanotaenia boesemani | reverse complement strand
CTGTGTGGCAAATGACCCTGTTGCAAAGCCAGCAAAGCAGCTTTTAACATGGATTTTCTTCACAAAAACACAGGGGAACGATGTATTTTAAACCGGTCTGTCCAGACTTTCATAGATCCGAGAGGCAGATATGGGAATCAAGTGGCCTCTCCACCCCTTACTCTTGCTTAAAGTCCTCCTACTCATGTCTCACATTATACAGCTGAGATTTCTGCTTTGTCCATATCGAAGGCAAATGTATGATTAATCATGAAACTGGATCTTTGGTGTACAATTGTTAATTCATTCACAGACATATGTGGTGCAGGTTTAAGAATATCTCCTAAAACATATTAGGGAAGTTTGAGCTCTTTAAAATCAGCAGGGATCATTGGATTAAGCCCTAAAAAAAAACAAAACAAAACATATTACACTGTTTTGCCATTTAGTGCAGAGTCTTTTCTGAATTACTAAAGTACTGCTGGTTTGATTGGAATTACAGACTGTAGCTCCAAAGGAAGAGAATCCTTGGGGGTGACCTGTTGTGTAGTTGGCAGGTGTTGATGCTTTTTACATGCTCCTTCAATTGTCTTCTTGAAACTGAGTATATACCAGTAACATAACAGTTGTCAAAGCCCCCTAAACGACAAGACCCTTATCAAAACAGCACCACAGCTGCCAGTGGGGTGAAAAACCACCATGCAAAATCCTCCCATTTTCTTTCTTTTTCAATCTAACAGTACCCAAGGATATCATATGTAGCCATCTAACTCAACTCCATTAGCAGAAAGGGATTAAATAACAAGGCTAGAGAATTATTCCATTTTCTTTTTTAAATGCATGCTTCATTTCATCGCTTTCGTAACCAGAAACATTGACTTTTGTGTGATGTTTAACATCGGTTTGGCTACAGCAAAAGCCATTTCTCTAAGCCGAGGAAAAATAAGGCCATCATTCTTATTTGGATATGTTTTTCCAAAATTTGTATTCACAGTGCTGGTCTCTATCAACAGCATGCTGTGTGCTCCTAAATGAGACGGCTGTTCCTGATTCCCTACATGAGATTCCTCCCGAATAAACATGAATATTACAACTTACCCTGCATAACAGCATTATGAAGTGGCAAAATAATCTTACGGGTAAACAACAAAGAAAAATATATCCTTTAATACATAAATATTCCTTTACCAAGAAGCTAAACATCCATTCATTACCAGTAAATTGCAAGAATGAGTTGCTTGTTGGCTGCATGGAAACAGCTTGAAAATCTGCCTTTATTAACAAATAATTGGACAGAAAATACTTTTCAAGGATCCTTCCAAGCCTCCAATTGGACATTAAGTGTGACTGTGACATCAGCTACTGTCTGGTTTTCAAGGTTTAAAGCTGCTTGGGTGATTTATCTACTGGCTAGATGACAAAAATAAAGACTTCAGCAGTTGAGTGGATTTGTCAGCCTGCAGGATGAGGGAAAGTTCACCCTTTACTCAGGCACTTTCTGTCCCTGATGATTGCATTTACATACAGCCATCCTATATAGAAGATATGATCTAAAACAACTGTGCGTAGGACATAATAAGACAAGCTGTCTTATTATGTAACATCTATAAGAACATTACACCATATATTAAACTAGTGGGCTTCCATTCTGAGTTTGTTTTGTGCAGCTGCAGCAATATCTAAAAAGACTGAAGGCATATCGATCAAGCCACAAATTACTCCAAATATCTTGTGTCAAATTTTAATTTGTGAATATAAGATTTTTATAGTAAGTGAATAAACTAAGTCGTAAAGTTTTGCTGGTGGAGTGCTAAGGGAATTTGTTCGGCTTTTTCTTATGTAAAAGACCTTGGCATGATTTTTCCTGAGAATTGGCACTGCATAAAAAAAAAGTAAACTCATACAATAGCCAAGGCTGCAAAAATTTATTTAATTTATGAGATTGGCGGTCCATCAGCAGCTGCACTCAAAAAGTCTGTTGAATTTCAAATACACAGGAAATTCTATTTAAATGTCTCTCTCTATGCTGTAGGTCATCTCATGTGTTATTTTCCTTCTTATCATTATCTGAACCTTCAGATCAACACGATGAGCTCTCTGAGCTCCAGCCCGCCTCATTTATAATCACATGCTGATCTCGCCTCTGGAATGCAGTTTATGGAAGCAAGTAATCCAATGTAATCTGCATTCGAGGGATACAACAGCTAGATGCAGAAATACTGGCAAGGAAAAAAAAAAAGCAAACTGCTGACAGTCTACCTGACAAATCAATGATTAATAATAGGATATAGTCAGGTTTATAAAAACATTCAACCTGCAACACTTTGGGCACAAAGTACTTGCCCACTGGAGCACATCATACAATATTACAGAACAGCAGCCTGACTCTGCATACCTCCACAAATACTAAATAAAATTATACTCATTCTAGATCAACGATTAATACCAGGAGGTAATCACCTATAACCCTTGGTTAAAAAAACAAAGGGAAAAGAGAAATGCACCTTTTTGAGTAATTCTGCTAATAGAGAAAACAAAAAAAACCACTTAACCTTCTTGGTGGAGTTTGTTCATTCACACCAAGCTGAATTAGACGAGTGCAAATGCTGTTTATATCTGTTGTTTGTATCATCAACAGCTGTTGATGTCTTGTGCTGTGAGTCACATTCGATCCTAATTACAAGTGTAGTTTTATCTTAATTTTCTCCAACAACTTATAATACTGGACCACATAAAAGGGTTACTTCCAACTCTCACCAGGAGCTCACATTTTGTTCACATACAGCTAAAAGACCAAAATAGAACCGTTTTACCAAAACTAGAAAAGAATGTCACATTTCCATGTGACAAGCATCTCAGCAAAGATGAGTTGAGAAGAAAATTGAAGTTTACCACTATAAAAACTCTATGCTGTGAGGTTGTTTTCCTGTCTGTTATTTCTGTACTCTCACACATTAAAAATTGCCTTGTTTAGCAAAATTTATAGCACTGAATGTTATTTTTTATGGTTTTGTTTTCATTTTTTATTTGAAAAGCTGCAACCTAAAGTAGTCGAGTGATTTTGCAAAAGATGTGGGTGCACGACGAAGAGTGATTCACTGATGAGAGGATGTATGAGTTTTAAACCATGAGATGAGGTTGAACTCATTGTTTTAGGAGGAGGAGCTGGAGGAGGAAGGATGGATGTCTAAGGCGAGAAAGCATTTGACAAACACACACAAACACCCTTACACCAACACAAGACACAAAAACAAACCCACACTTGACATGAGTCAATGATGAATCAGTCTGGCCGTTTTCCAGAACAGACTGACAATTAATTGTTCACAAAAATAACGGCAAATACGTGGACACTGCCCCTTGAAGCTGTTCACACACATGAATCATGCAGGGTGTTTGTTTTAACTGTTAGGTTTTTATCATTTATATTATCACATATTATCTAGCTTTTTCTGTGATAAATAATTTACTGGAAGTAAAGAGAAAGAGAGAGAAAGGGCTTAATTAAAATAAAATATCTTTAGGCATATCACTATCTTCTGAAATTGCATATCTGACAATAAAAAAAAGACAATAACAACAACAGAGTGTGTTCAGTGACTCCTTCTAGTTTAATGTAAGACAGAAAGATACAGGAGTCATTCCTGCCAGCTGTCACCCTTTGGAACAAGCCCTTATCTTTGTCTTGTAATTATTAATTATTATTATTGTTTTGTTTAGAAAAAAATAGTAAAACATTGCAATTTCCCTCTGTGATGTATAAAGTATTTTTCATTTTGATTTTCATATTTCTAAGCACATGGACATTATTGATAATAAGGGTAACCTCTAATAAATAAAAAGAAAACGCATTTCATTCTGATGTTCATGTGTTGAAGAATAAATTCCTCTACAGATAAAAGCTTATGGATAGAAAATCTA
Source organism: Melanotaenia boesemani (assembly GCF_017639745.1). Classification (NCBI taxonomy): domain Eukaryota; kingdom Metazoa; phylum Chordata; class Actinopteri; order Atheriniformes; family Melanotaeniidae; genus Melanotaenia; species Melanotaenia boesemani. The sequence goes on along the minus strand of NC_055695.1, from coordinate 10,698,761 downwards.
TCCTTAAAAAAGCATTTTGAGGGCAGAGTTTCTTTTAAAAATAAATAATAATTGTAAAAAATAACAACAACAAAAGAAAAGAAAAACAAAACAGCATAACAGAAAAACCTCTCTAACTGGTAATCATGGGGAAGGATCAGTCATGCTTTAAGATTGTGTTGCAGGAAAAAGAAAACAGAAGATACTGAAGTCTATATCATCAAATTCTGACCAAGCACTGATCATGCCCCCATCTTTGTTTGGGACTCTTTCCTGTTCTGTACAAGTGTGGGGAAACAAGCAAATAAAATCTGAAAATAATCGTCTGATTTTTTCTTTTTACAATGAGAAACATTTCAACCATGGGTATTATGAATTTTGCATTCCTCTGTATTGCTTATGAAAAATCGCAGTAGGTATTGTTGAAGGTTTATTGTGTTGCCATCACTAGCTGCAGCATCTAATCCTGACTTGACAGTTTTTGGAACACATTCATCAGTCAGAACAAGAACAGTAGTTTCTTTTTCATCTTAACTGCTTTGATAGTACACCATTAACAGGGGCACAAAATCATAAATTCGGTGCATATTTACAGCAAATAAATGACATGCCATGCTAGGGAAACCCTGCTTCTACTCTCCATTACACTGAGTGAAACTCTACAATCCACAGGACAGCTTTATATTTAAGCTACAACCTAGGTGAATGTGTGTTCTGATTCTGGGAATAACCCCATTTTCCTTGCCAATTGTGCTCTATGCACACCCTCTCAATGCTAAATACCTTTTTTCTGTTTGCCATTGCAACATGAAACCAATCAGATAAATTACTGTGATTCCATCCCTAAAAGCTTGTAAAACTGTGCCATGGGGATGGAGTGATAACAGCCATGGAAAGATTATTAATAAATTATATAAATGGCATAAAAGCCTTGCTTATGTTCCCCTTGCCTTTTTCATGTGTGCATGTAAAACTAATAATAGTCAAGTATAATTAATAAACTTCCTCATCTCCCAAAAGTCCTGTTAGAAAGAGGAATCTGTTCCAAGAATTAGCACTGCTCTAACTTAAGTATGAGCCCCAGACTTCATCTTTTTACGTGAACAGTTTGAGCTGTGGATATAGTGTTATGCAGGGTAGTTCTATCATCTTTTACTTGCAAGATTTATTTTCATAACTTTGAAATTTATGAGATGATGAATTTATGAAAGATAGTATGAAAAAAATAATGCTTATCACAATTATCATTATCATTTTCAGTTAAATCATGCAAGACTTCAGGTACAGCTGCCAAACTGAATGGTTAAGATACAGGCTCTTTACTCTGTGAACAATAAATAATTACAACAAACTTACCCTAAGAAAAAAAATACAATGTTGGAAATAGGACAGGCACACAAAGGGAGTCAGTCAAGAGTCTCCAGAGAATTAGAAGTTTTTATATAAATAGTAAGCAGGACTTCATACAAGATATTGTCAGCAGAAGCATCATCCAGATGAGGCTTGAGTTAAAGTTTCTGTGTATCAGTGGTTCAGATGCAGCCTGGACATGCACTCTTTCCATTACTTTAATTGTAGAAAAAAATAAATAAATATATGAACATGAGGGTGAAAGGGTGGGTACGGGTTGGTGGGGGTGTGTAGAGAAGTATACAACTGACAAGTTATGTCAAACCTACGCACATACATTTCCATTATGATGGATGAGATTAACAGCATGTTTTCTTCCACTGCTTTACCCTCTCATTGACACAGTATCCTAAAAAGCTGGCCCAAATTCCTGTGGATTACACTTGCCTTCTTTCCTCCCAACAATTTAATCTCGGTTCATTATGGTAAAGGCAGGCCGCGGACTCCACCCCTCCCCTGTTTACACCCAGATTATAGGTTTGGCCAGATTTTGGTTGCAAAATAAATGCCTGATCTGACTGTCTATAGTTTATTCAAAAGACAGCTTATTAAAAAACCTCTGTCAACATTTTTTCTGAATCCTCAGAAGGCTGTGACATTTGTGGCCAAAAGGAGAGGAGGAAGAGCGACAGAGAGAGTGACAAAAGGTGCACGGGAAACAGAATGAGAGAAACCAAGATGAACCACAAGATCTGGAACCACTTAGAGGAAACACACCATCAATTCGAGTGTCATTCTAATGGCCAGCAATCCTGTGTTCTGGAAAGTCTTACATAACCCCTAAATCACCAGGGATACAAATACGCACTGTGTCCAACTGGGCGCTAAGCGTGCATGTAAGTATCTAGGATCTAAAAAATGTAATCTTATGGTGTTCACAGCAAGGAATGTGGGTCATCCTGCAGACTCAGTCTGTTCAATTACACCACAAGCAACTTTTTTATGTTGCTTTAAATTATGACTCAAAAACTGCTTTAATTCCCCCATTCTTCTTCTACCATTTTTTTACAGAAGAAATTTAGAAAAAGAAGACAAGAGAAAAGAAATAAAAGACGTTAAAAACTTCCAAAGAAGTCTTATTTTTTTCTTTTCTTGATCCTTAATTAATGGAATGAAAAATAATTAGATTAAAAAAAATAACAAAGAACTCATAAAGAAAATAAAAAGAATTAAGAACTTCCTGCTCTGGGCTTCCTTCATTTCAATATATTATGTGGTTTTGGTCCAGTGTGCTGAGACCACTGGGTGCACATGTTGTGTGAGCCACAGAAAGGCACTTTAAAAAATGTTGCTTGTAGGGACTCCATGTTACGCAACTAGCTGGTACTTCTAAAACAACAGAAGGGGCCATTGCAGGAGACTCCTGCTGCAACAGCCACACTGTAAACTACATTTTACTGCATATATTTTGTAAAGAGTTTAAACTTCAGGTCAATAAAATGAAATGTAAATACAGTTAATGCAACACACGTGTGTGTCAGAAGAATTTTGTATAGTGTAGGAGAAACTGTAGTACAATAATGAGCATATTGGCTAACACATACACAATAAACACGTGCATAGGTGTTCAAATATTGTCAAAGATTTGGCATTTGTTCAATGAAAATCACCAAATCACACAACCTTGAGAAATTATACATTCTGTTGATATTCTAAGGCCTAGTGAATCCAGATTCATAAGGAATGGGACTGGAAGGGATTCAGAAGAAAGTGGTTAGCATGAGGGAGTAACTTCCTTTTCCTTCATCCTCCCATTTAATTTGACCAAATTGGACTAAAGCCACAGAGCAGGGTAGGTCTAGTATATTCATTTGTGTGATACTAAAGAGTCACAGTCTGTGCCAGACGAATAAATCTGTGTGAAAACATTAAAAAGTTGTCAGGAGTGATTAGTCAAGCGTAGTAAAAAACCCAAATGAATGCAAATAATTTCCAACTCATTGAACTTGACTTCTGTGTTTCCACCATCTCCTTCCATCTTCCTCTATAGACTGAACTAAATTAAAAAGATGAATATTTAGTGTTGTATTGTTAGTCCAGGCTGTTTATACATTTATAACCAAAGCAACCTGAGATTACCAATAATCTTTTCTTTTATCAGGCTATCCTTATTCCTTCAAGAACTAATGCAGCATATGTGCATGACAGCTCCCATGCTCAGAGGATGTTTCGTGTCTGAATGGGTTATCTAACACAAAACCAATTAAAGCTGAACAACAGAGTTACATCAAACTACCAATGCATCACACCAAGACAACGCTAAATTAATATTACACTACCTGACCATTTCTGTGTCATGTTGTTACTTCAACATGACACATTGTGGTCCAAGTTCTTCTATCAGTATTTCCAGGCAGACCATGATAATCCTCAGTTGGACGAAATTACATAACTGTAATCTAAAGATTTAATCAAACTCTTTTTAGACAACCACAGAAAAAACAGAAATAGTTGTAATTATCGCAAATTACAGGAAGTGTCCTGGGGTGACTGAGAGGGAGGATCCACAAGGATTCAAGATGAGAAAACTACTGCTATGCCAGACAGAAATACTGCAGGTCCAAAGTATTATACTAAACTTAAGAGTAATGTTCTAGTAGATTATAATGAGCATCCCCCACAAGAAGAACAGAAATCCCAGGACACAGTTTTGAATGAGTTTGCTATGAAAAGTGGAGAGAAGAAGTCCAGTGTGGCCATCTTTTATTAAAGACAGACAATGAGGAGCGCAGCACTATCACTTCTGTCAGTATAGCTCTGCAGTGTCTTACACTGAGACTGCAGATGACAGGTGCTTTGTGTTTTAGTTTCAGGGATGTTCAGAGCTGTTTTCTTTCAGTTGCAGCTCTCTGTGTACCTCTAGGCCCCATGTCTCCCTTCCTCCTCATTTCTCTTCCATTCTGTTTTGCCCTGCCGATATGTTGAAAATCAATGGGTCCTCTATTCTGTGGTCTGGTCTGATGTCTGCTAATGAAATCTTATCTGCCATGAGTCATCCATCTGATAGCTACTGGGGCAGTGACTGGCAGAAGGACCGTCTTCTCACTTACAATTTCACAAACTCAGACACATACAACTTTATGGGCTAATTAATTGTAGCAAACACAATTGTGCTGAGTTCAGATGCAAAGACTATTCTTCCCAGTCCAAAACAAAAACTGAACATTTAGACAGACTACTTAAACAATGTCCTATATGCACACACTAGCCTCATGATTTCTAGCACCTTCTTAGAGCAGTGATCACAAAGCACTTCATATTAAAGAACAAATGATAAACAGATAAAAATAGAAACAACTCTGATAAGGTTAAATCTTAAAGGGATCTTAGGATATTTTATAGGTTTACAGATCCTAAGAGAGACCTGTAACGTTTTGAAGTCACTAGCTACTAAATACAAAGATCTGCTTTCAGTTATAGCAGACAATGTGGTGTCCTTACTGCTCTGAATTTACTTCAAGCCATCTTTGATTATGTATATTATGTGATTGCATGCTTTTTACTGTCCAACATATAGCCTGGTATATCAGTAATATACAGTTCAGTGTTGATAAATCCAAATCTAAATACAGCCAAACCAACTTTTAGATTAGTGCATGCAGTACAAATAGACATTTAAATGAAGCATCTACCAAATGGCAATTTTTCAATTCTTTAGCACAGAAATATCAGTAAATCAGCCGTACAGCTTAATGCATGCAGACAGAACAGATACATGGTTTGGAAACAATCACTTTGTCTTATATGTGAATGGCAAAAAGAAGGCCATTATTAAATTTAGGAAGAGTAGGACCAAACCAACTGTATATCTGTACTGAGGAAGAGGTGGCGGAGCATTACAGATAAGCAGCTGTTCACCTGGAGAGAGGACTGAACTAGAAACACAACAGAGCCAGTCTACAACAAGGGATAGAGGACATTGTACTTCTTGAGGAAGTACTTCTTGTTAAGTGTTTGCAGTAACATGTACATCTTTTTTTGTTTATTTATTTTATTTTTATGTACATTTTCTGTAAGTCAGTAGCGGAGGGGCCAGTTTTCTTTGAAGCCATCAGTACAGAAACATCAGAACCAGTGACTCAAAGAAACAAAAAGGCTGGCTATGAGCTGAGGACCGCTGCGGAGCCTCACAGCAGGTGTGGAAAGAATAAAGTTGCAAAAGCTGCTCAACATGATGGGCAACACTGCACTGCTTTTACAAAAATACTAGAAGTGTAAATCACAAGTTAGATCATAATACAGTACTATATTAGTTTAATACAAAGCGATTTGATGTTTGCATATACTCCAAATTTTGCCTTGATACGATGTTGATTAAAGGAGAGAATACGAGACAATAGTGCATGCTGATTTAGCACAATCACTTTCATTCATATCCAATTATAAAAAAGATAAAATATGACTTTTAATATGACATACTAGGGAAATTTAAACACAAAATTACATCTTACAAATCATTAATATACCAATGTTTTAGCTTGGATCGGTGCTACTGGTTTGTTCAGTTAGTTTTACAACATAATGTATCTGCAAAATACTGATTAAACAACCATGTCTTCAGTCAAATACTTCTTTAGCTACACTGAAATAAGGGCAGAAGGTCATTCTTGCCTACTGTAGTAGTCTTACATAACAACAATGTGTCAGCAGATGGGATTCTTCCTCGAGAAGGAAAGTGTTACAGTTCTGCATTATAACTGTCCTGTTTTTCCTTTCTGGGTCTTTTTATCATTTTAATTACCAACTATCATTTGGTTTTGCTCTGTGGACAGACATGGGTATTACAGCCACTGAGACTGGGCTATAATGTCTCACATACAGAACATAAAAAAAATATGTAGTTTTAAAATTTGAGAACTCAGCAGTGAAATACTGTTCAACATTACACAGTTTGTGTATATATTAACAAAACAAGAAAACCCCCCCACCACATTTAATGTTACTAACCAAATGTATGCATCCCATATGGATTACACTTCTCTTGGACTCAGTCCTTGAATATAGCTCTCTTAAGCCCCCGAGCCTTTCCATTCATCCATCATCTCTACATCTTCTAACCCACCCAATATCAATGTAAACACTGCTAATCTCTTCCTGTAGCTGTGTCTCTGCGTCACTGTGTCCGTGTATCTTCAGCTGATTAAAACTGACATCTGTTTGCACTGGCATGGCTTGTAGCCATACAGTACAAATACACATGCACTCGACCCAGACACACCCACAGAGATAGCAAAAAGCAGATTAGTCACACATTTACAGACAGAAGAAAAATACATCTAATATTGAAACTGTGTTTGATTAATGAGAATGCAATTATTAGTTCTTTTCAGAGAGAAAAGAAAACGATGAATTCATCTCGAGACAATGCAATGTGAATCCTACCAATCAAATCAACCAAAGGAACTACTGTTAACATCCTGACACAATAGCACATATTCAGACTATCATTTCGGTTTTTCTATTTTTGTTGTTGTTGTTTTATTTTTCTTATTGTTGAATTTCATCTTCTATATTTATACCTACTGTGATCCTAGTTCCCACACCTGTTGAAAGGTATACTGGGAAACTAAGGGAATCTCCAATTGAGACGTAGCAATGAAACTGGTTTGATTTAATCAGCGCATGAGTACTTAAAGAAGTTCATCTTAAAACTGAGCAAAAGACACAAATGAATTCAATCTAACTAAAATATGCTTTTGTGTTATCTATTAATCAAGCAAAGTGACTGAGCCAAGCACTAAGAGTCAGCTTGGGAGATGAATACATTATGTAGAGAAGCATATTAATATAAAATCACCAAATGAAGCCAAGTTCCCCGAGGGCTTCTCTGTCATGCCTACCCAGTCTCTTAAAAATATGAAAGAAGGAACAGGAACAGAAAGAGGATGGTTATTAATGGTCGGACAACATCGTGTAAACTATAAACAAAGATAAATAAGTGAGAGGTGTTTCCAGACGGTGATCCAGATCAATAGTCAACCATGATTTAGTTTTTGGGGAATGATGGGAAAAAAAAGAATAAATCCCTGAAGCTGTCATTTTGAAACATGTTATAAAAAAATGCTACAGAAAGAAAAATAAATGCAGTATAAAAAAATAAAAATAATGCTCAATTCAAAGCTATCCTTTTTGCTTTTAAGGTTTAAAATCATCTTTCCCAAAGATCATGTAAAAAATTCCCCGTACTTAAGGAAAAAAATTGTGACTCAACAAAATGCCGGCCTTTTGTGATGATCATGCTGCCCTCTCTGCTTCCTTTTGGCCTTTTTCTCTCCCTCAGGGCTCTGACACATTTTAGTTGGTCTTCATCTATCTCTTGCACTCTTTTACTTAGACAGCTTTAAATCACTTCATCTCCTTTCCTGACCCTACAAGCCCTCAATTTCTTAACTTCTCATTGCTGTGAATGGCTGTTTAAGAAAATCCTCTCTCTCTTTTTGGTATCAGGTGTGATGTGTTGGCCTCTGTGCTACTGTGTCTTCTCCAACTAAGTCATCTCTAACATTATGTTGTGGACTGGGACTCCATTATTTGGATAGTTGTGAAGTATTTGATGTAAATGTAAATCTTTAATGGTGGTGGTGTGTGTGGTGCAACGATGTATGTGGAAAAAGGTATGAGGAAAAGGAGATGCACACAGGTAAGACTGTACATCTATTAGCATGTTTTTAAGCCATCTTCATACCAGAAGTTAATGTACACATGGGATTGTTTGTCATATTGGGGTGCAAACCCTAACACCTCCATAATATTGTACCTTAGCTCTTTTTACCAAACAATGTAGCATAAAGATAATCACAGCGCTCTGAACTAAATTCAGTTGTTTCTTCTCTGAATGCTGCTTGTTGATGGATCCACACTGATGAGTCACTTTCACATCGTCAACCATGTAAACACAAGTCCACCTACAGTGTCATCACTGTGCTGACATCAGTGCTTCAGCAGCCACAACACTAGTTTGCTTTTCTCGACAAAGCTAATGCAGCTGATTCAAGATTAAATTAGACTGCTCATTTATGACTGCAATTCACCAACTGCTCTGACAGCAAACTGAGAACGGGCCTGTCAGGCTGAAAACAGCAGCCTATTGGGATCAGTGATCTGCGCTTCTCTGTTTGTTTTTAATTCATCATGTGTAACATCTCTACTTGAATAAAGCAGCTCAGCACTAATGTGGAGACAGAAAGCAACTCATCCAAGGAAAACATTACTTATTCATAGAAAAGTACTGCTTAAACCATGTGCATCACTGGTATCTTTAAAGCATCTCACTGCCGAATGCATAAATTGCAAGCAGAGAAATTTCTTTTTATCCAATGAGCTATCTGGCCGAGACATTTTTCATGCAGAATCTGATGCAACACTCAGGGAAACAGTCTGATAATACAGCAAGAGAACTGTATTTCCTCCCAGCTGCCACTGGATTACTCAAACATGTTGGTTTATCTGGCTCTGAATCTTGGGCATCATTACATAAGCACGTTTCTGTTTGTGTGCACAGAGAACAAGAAAGAATTTGGGTGCCATGATGTGAGGATTTACCAATAGATAAATATGGTATAAACAAGAAAAAGCAGGTTTGTTTTGTCTGCTTGTCTCCTGAATTAACCCTCTTGTTTCTCTTCATTGTAGGAAAGTTAATGTCAGTTTCTGTTCAACTTATGGTTAAGCACAAACTCAAATACGCAACACACATCTGCGTACTTTCTTATTCCGTATCGGCTGTGTCTAATGTCATGTTAGGATCCATGCAGACACTTAGTGTATGTTATTATTAGGAAAGCCAGTGACTCACTGACACTTAAGTACTTACGTCAGAGCCAGCCTCTCACCCCATCCTTAGAACATATTTCTATTATAGATGCAATGTCTTCTGCTGATTTGTGATCTTAAATAGGTGTATTCACAGGAAAATACTGTGGACTCCAGTATGGTCTGCTTTGTTTTTACCACCAGGCCAATGCAGCAGCTGTCAATGTTTCCCAGTGTGATTTTAAACCTGCGTGGGCTTGAACGCATAAAAAAGTCCCATTAATCAAAAAAGGAGGACAACAAAACATAGCGGCTGGAATTGGATTGTTTTGTGTTTCAGCGTAGCACTGAACAATTGCCTTTCTTTCTTTTTTTTTTTTAAACCTCCATCACATCCATCACATTATCTTTATGAAAGTATGCACACAGCTTTTATCTGCTCCTCTTGAGGATAGGTGGGAATAAAAAAACAAAACAAACAAAAGAAAAAAACTTGTCTCATTTGTTTGGGGCATGCTGCTCCATTTCATGGCATCATAAAATTTCTCCTAGGACATAAAGAGCGATTTTGAGTGCATCAAGTCATATAAGTTATGTGTTTGATCTGACATAAGCTTACTTGTTTGGGTCTGGAATGGGTGGGGGCATATCATAAAAAAATTAAAGAAGATATAAATACTATTATTATTAGTTTCATTGCAATGAAGAAATGTGCTGACCCTTCACCTCTGGCATTCTTTATGATTTTGCCCCCATAAAAACTCAACAAATATATATTCAAAAACAACTGAATATGTACATGTGAAGCCCGGACATTTATTAGACAGACAAAAGCCATGATAACTTGAAATAGCAAAATGAGCAGAGTTGATGTGCATACACTGAATAGACATTTACCTTGCTTAATCTTGGACTTTTTAGATTTCTTGTCACCAGTTTCTGACATAGTTACCAGCTGTTGTATCAGGGTCACATATTATATTGGGGGGTTGTTATGTAAAAGTAGTTGAGCATTACATTACATTTAAACCACAAGCATTAGACCCTTCAATCAAAATGACAGTAAATGCACCGAACCATGTAGCAAACACAGTGATTCTAGACATAGCTTAATAAATACACAACTACCCCCCCCCCCCCCCCTTTTTTTTTTTTAAAGATAGGAGACCTCCCAAAAATATTATTCATTCATAACAAACTACAACATTTTAACAATGGCTTCTTTGTTTGGCAAAATGTATATTTCCCCATTGCAAATTAGTGCAACAATATGAAATATTCATAAAGGACTCCAGCATATTCCCCCAATATTTCTTCAATATATCTCTGCAGATTTATACAATATCATGGGTGCTTCATAAAATCACTATGATCTGCGGTCACATGAATACAGTAGATGGCAGTCTTTAAGCTGCAGTCCCTTGTATCCATTATCAATAGAAATCATAGATTGTATACTAAGTTTAGATGTTACCACTTTGACATTGTCCATGTTTAACCCACATTTCTGTAGCCACAAAATAAATCATTTAAAAAAATAAATAAACACAAGATTTAAATTGCAGAGTAAGTTCATTTTACAGTTAGCGAGGATGCTGTTTAATAGAAATGCATGGCTGTTTCACAAAGACTTGAATTGTGATAGATAATGCTGGCTTAAGACACACGAACTAGGACTGCTTTATCCACAAACAGCAGTATCGTGGTGCATTCACAATAACTCTAACTGAAAGAGATATTCATGCTCAGATTATTTTGACAAGCTGAGTTAGCAGAAATAACCCTACAAGCTTGTGTGTCACAAGCTGCCCCACAAGAACAAAACTGCATTAATATTTAACCATTTAATAACAAAACCAGGATAATTGTGTGCACTAAGGTGTCCTCAAATTAGCTATATTTATATTAAAAAACTAAATAATGATCATTCAAGCAAAAACAACTAATAGACTGTTAAAGCCCACCATATGGTGCTCTGTTTTGCAGCATTTCAGTCAAGGGTTTATCCAAGTTTCAGCCAGGCAGGCTGCATGAGACAGTCTGAGTCCTTCTGCTACTAACTGAGATTAGCAAGACTGTGCTTTTAAAGTCCCTCAAGTGTCTGTGATGGGCTATACTATTTCTGAGAATCCACAAAATGTGAAAACATTCTAAAAAACATTCGGTACACATGACTGACTTGACAGGAAATACCAGGGGGTCATTAGAATTTAAAAGGCCCTCCCATTCAAAACATAAGCACGGTAATTAAACTTTTTAGCAATCTAGAAACATGACATTTTGTGTCACAGCCTGGGGTGAAACAAGAGGAAGTGCCCAATAGAGTTTTGGCTTTTGGGGGGCATGAGAAAATGTCAGGATATTCCACATGTTTTTTTTATGTTTTCTTGTATACAATAGGAGGTTTACATGAATGAATGAATGAATGAATGAATGAAAAATACTTTATTAATCCCAAAGGGAAATTCAATATTGTAGTAGTAGTAATTTTTTTTTTTTTTTTTTAGTAAAGTAAAACAATCACATTAATTAATTAAGGGCTTTGTTCTTCAGCCTGATAGCTGCTGGAAGGAAGGATCTTCTGTATCTCTCTGTCTTGCATCGGACTTGAACAAGCCTCCCACTGAACACACTCTGTTGTTTCGTCACGGCGTTGTGTAGAGGGTGTGAAGGATCTTCCATTATCTTCGTCAGCTTGTACAGAGTTCTTTTTTTGATGATCAACTCCAGCGGCTCCAGAGTTACTCCAAGCACAGAACCGGCTTTCTTGATCAGTTTGTTAATTCTTTTCAAGTCTCTGGTTCTGATGCCGCTGCCCCAGCAGATTGCTGCAAAGCTGATTGCACTTTCAACAACAGACCTGTAGAACATTTGCAACATTTTGGTGCAGACGTTAAAAGATCTCAGCTTCCTTAAGAAGTAGAGTCTGCTCTGACCTTTCTTGTAAATGTACTCAGTGTTGCTTTTCCACTCAAGTCTGTTGTCCAGCTGAACTCCAAGGTACTTGTATTCCTCCACCACCTCCACCTCCTCTCCCATGATGGAAACACTTCTATGTGTGTTCTTGTTCCTCCTGAAGTCAACAATCATCTCCTTTGTTTTCTTGGTATTCAAGATGAGATGATTGTCACCGCACCATTTCACAAACTGACCGACCAGTTCTCTGTACTCTGCTTCTTGTCCATCACTGATACACCCAACAACTGCTGAGTCATCAGAGTATTTCTGCAGATGACAGAACTCAGAGTTGTACTGGAAGTCTGAGGTTTACAGTGTGAATAGAAATGGTGAAAGTACAGTCCCTTGTGGTGTTCCAGTGCAGCTGACCACCATTTCAGACACACAACCTTTCAGTCTCACAAACTGTGGTCTGTTTGTGAGGTAGTCGTAAATCCAGGTGGTTGTGGAGGGATCCACCTGGAATTTCTGCAGCTTCTCACACAGCAGAGCAGGCTGAATCGTATTAAAAGCACTTGAGAAATCAAAGAACATGACCCTCAAAGTGCTGCCTGACTGGTCCAGATGAGAGTGGGCTCTCTGAAGCAGGTATATGATGGCATCTTCAACCCCAAGCCCATTACGGTATGCAAACTGTAGTGGGTCCTGAAAGGTGTTCACCTGCTTGCTGAGGTGAGCCAGTAAGAGTCTCTCCAGGACTTTCATGACGTGAGATGTCAGGGCGACTGGTCTGTAGTCTTTTGGTTCAGCTGGTTGTGGTTTTTTAGGCACTGGAACAAGGCAGGATGTTTTCCACAGCACCGGGATTCTTTTCTGGCTCAGGCTGGTGTTGAACAGGTGCTGGAGAATCGGACATAGCTGTTTTGAGCAGGTCTTGAGAACTCTGGGACTGACACCATCTGGACCTGCAGCCTTGTTCTGGTTCAGTTTCACCAGTTGTTGCATGACTTGGTTACAGGAGACAGACAGAGTGGAGGTGGAGGCAGAGGAGGTTTCAGGAAGTCCTGATGTGGAGGGAGATGAGGTTGTGTCCAGGTCCTTGACTGAGCTGCAGGGTGACAGAGTGGAGGTGTGACAGGAAAGCTGTGGGCTCATGGAGGGTGTGTGGCTAGTTGGGGTTGAAGCAGGAGGTGAGCTAAACCTATTGAAGAACATGTTCAGTTCATTCGCTCTGTCCAGACCTCCATCAGTCTGATCCTCCTTTATCCCGAAGCCAGTGATCTTCTTCATTCCTGACCACACATCCCTCACATTGTTTTTCTGAAGCTTACTTTCCAATTTCTTCCTGTAGTCCTCCTTGCACTTCTTCATTTGTGTTTTAAGTTGTTTTTGTGTGGACTTCAATAACTCCCTGTCTCCATCCCTAAAAGCTTTCTTTTTGATGTTCAGCAGCTTTTTCAGGTCACTGGTGATCCAGGGTTTGTTATTGGGGAAGCACCTCACTGTTCTTGTTGGAACGGTGCTGTCCACACAGAAGTTAATATAATCTGTCACACACTCAGTCAAGGCATTGATGTCATCTCCATGAGGTTCACATAGGACGTTCCAGTCTGTAGCCTCGAAGCATCCTCTCAGAGCATCTTCAGCTTCATTAGACCAGGTTCTAATAGCCTTTCTAATGACTGGTTGTTGCTGAACGATGGGCTTGTAGGAGGAGGAGAGAAGAACTAGGTTATGGTCTGATCTTCCTAAAGGTGGCAGGGCAAAGGAGCTGTATGCATTTTTAATATTTGCATAAAATAAGTCCAACGTTTTGTTTTCTCTGGTGGAGCAGCTGACAAACTGTTGGAAAGTTGGTAGAGTTGCAGAGAGGGAGATGTTGTTAAAATCTCCAGAGATCGCCACAAATGCGTTTGGATGTTGTGTTTGAAGCCTGGCCACTACAGAGTTAATGACATCACAGGCTGCGTCTGGAGCGGTACCAGGTAATATATATACCGCTACCAGAATAACGCATGTGAACTCTCTGGGTAAATAATACGGGCGGAGACTCACAGCTAGCAGTTCAATGTCTCTATTGCAGATTTTCTCTTTAACAGTGACATGTTCAGGATGACACCAGCGCTGGTTTACCAGCACCGCAATTCCACCTCCCTTCAGCTTCCCGCTGAGTTGTTTATTGCGGTCTGCACGGACCGTCCTGAAGCCGTGTACAGACGCATTACAGTCTGGGATGTGTTCATGCAGCCATGTCTCAGTGAAGCACATAATACTGCACTCTCTGTATTCTTTAAGAGACCTGGTTAGCACCTGAAGTTCATCAATTTTGTTAACTAGCGATCTCACGTTTCCCATAACAACCGTTGGAAGAAACGGTTTGAATCGCCACCGTTTTTCTCTCTGCCTCGCTCCTGCCCTGCATCCTCTTCTCTTTCTTTTCAACTCCGTTGGGATTTGAAGTGTTGTTTCACTGATAATCTTGAGTTTGGAGAGTTTTATCAGTTGATCCCGATGGTAAACAAGTCTCGTTGCCATGGAGACTCACAATAACAAGTCTTGCAAAAAGAAAAAATATTCAGAAAAATCTCCCGTATAGCACAGCCTCTGACCAGCGCGAAAAAAATCTACCCGAACAGACACAGATTGACAGCTGATATCTTAAAAAAGACGGCTATATTGCAAAAAAATCATAAGTTAAAAACAGAGCTACTACAATTGCTGCTGCCACCTAGCGGCGCATTCTAGAACCTTACATGCAAGCTGGGAAAAAGTCACTATCAGTACAAAGTTTTCTAATTTAACATATGCAGAACAAGAATATTTCCAAAAAGATTACTAGTGATCGTCTGAAGATAAAATGTAACTTTAAGTGAACATGGAGTGAGACTGATTTCAGGTGCAATCAGTCTAACAGTTTTCAATGTGCTCGTCAAACACAAAACACACACACACACAAAACAGGGAGATTTATAGCAGGCTATGATAGAGATCAGATTAAACTGGTGAAAACTACAAAGGAACATAGTGTCGGTTAAGATACAAAATTAATTTAATAGTTTGGTTTCGGACGTTTTGTAAAAATGCATAAAAGTATAATGAACTTATGTACAGCATCTCCTCTGCAATCCTTTTTAAATAACATTAATGCCAGCAGGCAGACGTCACAGCAGCATCCTATGCTAATTCCTGCACTGCTAGCCAAACAGACATAAATAACAACAGGAAGTAGCAATGCTAAAATAAGACCTCAGCCATGTAGAAATGGTTGAGTTTTAGAAAGTTCTAACATGCAAAAGTAGATCAAGATTTTCCAGAACAGCTGAACATCACCTAAAAAGCAGCTAGGCACTCACTGTCCAGTGTTTCTCCATATTACAAGACACAATAAGTGTTAGCATGTTGTTTTAACATGGTGCTCATGTTGCTAAAAGCTAAAGTTACTGAGACAATGAGAACAATCAATCATTTCCAGTTACAAATGTTTTGCAGAGGCCACTTTATTTTGTCGTTATTGCAAAGGTGCTCAACATGATCCTTGTTTTCTATTTTGTCCTTCACATTGTGTCTTGAGGAAATGGGTTGGACATCAATGCAATGACCACAAACTACAGGCTGAATGCCTCTTTCAATTACAATTAAGTAACCACCTCACATCATCTACCCTGTGTTAGTAGGAGACAGTCATGATAACCATGGCATTGAGCTTTAAAAAGCAGAGCTAACAAGGATTAGCATCCAATTTTAACACCTGACTGTAATCCTGCGCTCACACAGTTGATGCTAAGCCTGCACTTGCTATGCTAAAGGGGAGGAAGCAGTTAGCAGACACTCCCGTTTTTTTTTTTTTTTTTTGTCCCCCCCCTTTCAGCTGTTACCTAACAACCTGGCTCTTGACAAATGCAGTCACTGACAAGACAGCAAGCTTGCTGGAGAAGAGAAGTGCTAAATCAGCTCATTATTTTCCACTCTAAGAGACAAAAAAAGAAGAAGAAGAAAAAAAACAAAAAACTTCATGTTTTCAAATTAAATAACACAGTCATTAAACTATGAGCAAGTTTGCTTTGGTGATTTTGTGTTCAACACTGAGCAGAAAATGCTGTCACATGCTAAATGCTAAATATGGCTGTGTCCTGCAAGATTAGAAAAATTCAAAACAATTCCAACTTTGTATGTTTTTTAACCTTGCAGACAAAAACATCATTTGAATAACTAAATACAAAAGGAAAACAATGGGTTAGAAACCTTTTTAAAATATTACCTACCAGATTTTGTGTGACTGTTACATAAATTCAACAAGCTTATTACACTTTAATGTTGTGTATGTGTGTGTATATGTGTGTTGAATAAACACATCTCAAAAAAGAGAGTGACCTTATTGTAATTGCAAAAATCAGAACTGTCCAATTTTAAACTGCATATTGGCAAGGTACAATCAGATGATGGTGATAACTGTTGTCATTACAACCTGCTCAAATACAGTCTTTGCAATACAGGCCTGAAATAAAATGACCAAACAATTAAGAGAAGACAGTGTTGTAGCCTCAGCCAGAAGACTAACTTCCCTCTGGAGGTAAGTAACGGACACTGGGGTGGACGTGATAAATAACCCAAGTTTCATTGACACAAGAATATGGATTTGATCAAGAACTTTCTGACAGTTGAGATCAACGATTTACAAGGGCATTTGGTTAAATGATTGTGCCAAATTATCTCATACATAATATTTGATGCCACTTATGTTAGTTAAAAAAAAATCTCAAGCAAGGACCCTAAATATGCAAATTGGAAGAAGTAAATTGGAAATGTGAGATAACTAATTTAAACATGGCTACAAAACACTGAACCACTGCAATCTCACTGAAATTCTCAATAAGAAACCAACTACACAGACAACACCCCACTACATGCTAATACGATGATTCCTTTTCAGAAGATTTACAGCAATGGGTTTTTTGTACCCCCCCCCCCCCAAAAAAAAACATGAATGAACATCATCTAGCTCTTAAGAACGATTTTTAAGCAAATGGTCAACAGTGATAATTTTTCTCCTATGCTGTGCTTAGTATGATTAATATTTGTCTTCATATGCAGCCTTAAAATGTTGCCAGTTAAATCTTACATAACTAAAGGTTTATTAAACGTATCTGAGTATCTTTAATTTGGTCTGTTGAGATGAATAACATCTAGTCAGTAAATGTTTTGATATGAAAGACAGAAAATACAAGATGCTTGGAACAGATGGATTGAGGGTTTCATGTGCCAGATGCAGAGCCATGGGGATTCATTCCTATATCACTGGCATGCCTCTGATGATGTCAACAATTAAAGGGACATGATATTAATACAATGGCAAATTCTCTTCTTCATAACTATGCTTAATCCAACAGAGATGGAAAATTATAAGAATTTGTTGCTGTGAATGAACAAATGCATGACCCAAAACAGACCCGCAATCCTCTTCAGAACATTGGGCCCAACGTCCCTGTAGTGTGAGCACATAGTCACACAGCACAGCGAGGGTGAGTGTGTGTTTCAATGCGCATCATACAAAGAGAATTTATACGAGTGAGCCAGCTGGGCACATAAGCTCTCCTGCACAATAAATCCAAATAATCCTTTACGATGGGAAGCGGAAAAAGGGGGGGACTCAGACATATGTACACATGCACGCATACACACACACTCGCAGAGGTACACGCTTCAATTAGCCTCGCCATTGTGCCTCAGCGGTAGACATTTAGTGGCTGGGCTCTTTCCTTAAGAATAACATGCAAGTCACTGAAATGCAAGTACTTAAAATAGCAGGATGGCTTGTGACATTTGAACCTCACAAACACACACAAATGCGAACAGTTGCCAGAAGATGAGACACTATAGGACAAGGACACAGAGGATTACCCTGAATTACGAAACAAAACGGGGACAACATAAGAAAAAGTAAATAAAAAAATAATATATATATATATATATATATATATATATATATATATATATATAAATAAATATATATATAAATATGTCTTACCTTCCATCATGGTTGCAGATTTGCATTCCTCTATCTCCAAAGAGCCTGAAACGAAAGCAGGAGGTGCAGGAAGGGGGAGAAGAGAAGAAGCCCCCAGTTACAGATATACAGTAGAACTGATGGGCAGCAGAGCAGCTGTACGGTTGTGGCTAACGCCCTGGCTAACTGTGAGCCTCCAACACCCCCAGACGCTGCCCTTCAACTAGCCCAGAAGGAAGAGAAGGAGAAACAGAGAGGAGGGGTAGGGGCCAGGCTAGCTGTCGATCAGAGCTCAGGCTTAAGCCATGGATGCTGCTACTGCTACTGCTGCTGCTGCTGCTACTGCGGCTCTAACCTACACACAGCCGAGGATGCTGAGAGGTGGGGGAAAAGCCAACTGAAGGGGGAAAAAAAATAAAAGAGGCTGGGTAGGGAGAGGGAAGGGAGGCGGAGAAACAGAGAGGGAGGTAGGATTGTGTGCGCATGTGTGTATGTGGGTGTGTGTTTGCAAGGGGGGTGGCAGTGCTGAGAAGGAATGGAAGCAGTGTGCTGAGGTCACAGATGACCTCAGCCAATCCCTGAAGCTCTTTGTGGAGTCACATGGCTTACAGCTTGAATCTCCTGACACTATGGCCCAAAGGACGCTACACTGGTAAGCTCTACTGCTCAACAAATAACTGTGAGCATACACTAAAACCACATATAATTTTTACACATGCAAAGAACCAACAGACATGTAAAAAGTAAATACACAAATGTGGTAAACAGACATGCATCCCCCTCCTCACCTTACCTTATGTCAGAGCAGAGTCTGCCAAGTGGTGAATGTAATTAATAATTTGGTCACAGAGAGAATCATGAGCGAGTGTAATTCAAGTGAAATTCCATGTTGAAAACACACTTGCACAATATGAAATATCTGCCCTGTCCTTTACAGCAACTATTTCTGTAGTAGCTGCTTGTGTGTGCCTTCCTCTGTGTCCCGCCCTCCCTGAAATATCGTTGAGGTTTCACACCATCCTCTCTTTCTCTCCACCCCCCTTTCCCTCCCACCTCACCCTCTTTCTGACAGTCTGTTTCACTCAGCAGCCTTTTTATTTTAGCCTGTGTGCTTACCAACTGCACTGGGGCCGGGATCGATCAGCATGACGTCAAGGCAACGCAGGCTACAGCTGAAACCAGCAAGAAGGAAGACAGACCAGCCTCCGGAAAGAGGCGCATGTGTGTATGTGTGTGTTTATGTAGGTGTAGATTCATTTTCAATGGAAGGATAGAAAGAGAGACCCCATCAAAAAAAAAAAAAAAAAAAAAAAAAAAAAAAAAGAATAGAGTATTTATATATAAGCAAACAAGAGCAACATGCAAAACACTGAATGTATGTGTATATGTATGATATGCTCTCTTTCTCTCTTTTTAAATAAGCTTTGAAGTAATTTTTTATCCATGTTACATTAAAGGGGCAAAAGAAAAATCGTTTCACGGCAGGGTTTGCTGTTGTGCACTGCCTTTAGACCAAAACAAAGTGTCATGAACCACACCTCCCTCTACCTCTTCTTCCTGCCCCCAACTCACCTCGTCTTTGCACAAATGTGGAAACACACTGAGCAAAATAATATCACCGTTTTGTGGAAAATGTCAAAGCTTAACTTAAAATGTTTATGTTGTTACTTACTGTCCAAGAGAAGAGTTAGCTCCGAGTCTAATTGTAGTCTTTTGCAGTGCTTTCCACTTTAGAAATACCAGGCCAATGTTAATCTGGGTTATGGTCGTTTCTTTATCCAGCAAATTCTTCACCAACAAGTAGTTTTCCTTAGAGGTAATGTCGGATCCTGGTAGTCTGCAGGTGAATGTTTTGTTCTGCTCTCCACCATCTCACTTTTAAAATACACGCTGCCATTGCTCGCAAGCTGTGGCCTTTTAATGGGAGGAAGGGCTGAAGGCTCTAAGAGACAAGGCGGCAATTCACATGAATGCATGGCCGGACCGGCTGGTAAACACGGGGCTGGAGATCAACGCAGAGATGGTGTGTGACGTCATGCTATACTCTAGAGCCTAGATTCTCAAACTGTGGTACGCCCGCTTGAACTACGTGGAGGAAAGTCATAAATATTTGGGATTACAGCTACTCTCTGTCAACATTTTTTACGTGCAGAACACTCAGTGCAATGTTGAAAAAGATGGAGCTGTTCGAAATCAAAGTCATGGCAGGTGATGTTTCAGCATACCCTGCTTTGGAGAGTTTTCTGTCTGATAACGACCTGCAACTTGATGACGGGGTCAGGGACAACATCGCTGCGCACCTCACCTTCCGCAGACAATATTTCCCAATGACGTCCTAAGTGAACAACTAGATGAGAAACCCATTCAGCATTGAAACTTCAGAAATCTCCAAGGATTTTACTGTTTGCAAGCAGGAGAGCTTAATAGAACTGTCTTGTGATGAAACGTTGAGGACTGGTTTCAAAAAACAGTCACTGTTGGACTTTTGGATACAGCAACACAAGGAATACTCTGCGCTTTCGGATAAGGCTGTGCGCTTTCTCCTTCTATCTGCAACAACATATCTGTGCGAGAAAGGCTTCTCTTCACTTGCCGTCATTAAGACAAAATACAGTAGCAGGGTGGATGCTGAGCCAGACCTGAGACTGAAGTTGGCCACAATCAAGCCAGACGTCACAGGGCTGTGTGTGCAGAGACAGGCGCGCCCCTCTCGTTAGACATATGTAAGTAGATAATAGTCATTAATACACTGGCCAGTTCTTAATAATTGTGAGTGGTTCACTGATCCCCCTTTTCATGCTATGTTGCAACAGGTTATATTTCTAAGTAGCAGAGTGTTAACAGTAAGGATATGTTGGTCAAAGCGGGACAGAAAGACTGTATTGAGCCTAATGTTTAAACAGGTGTGTGTTTATTGTCCCATATGTGAAGACGCTGACAGTGATGACAAAAAAGATGTTCACGTGTTGTTCATACCAACATAATACACTGACTTTTCTAATGGGAATATTCATTCTTGTTATAGATTTGTGATTTTATGTTGTAAGATTATTTTATGTTTCATAACTTCATTGCTAAAAGAAACTTTGGAATTTGGTTTATTTGTGACCTTGATTAGAAGAGTATTTTTTGAAGAAACACTTCTGCTTCTGTCAGCCTACTGTGTGCGTGTGTGTGAATGAAAAAGCACAGCT
The DNA here is from genome assembly GCF_017639745.1 of Melanotaenia boesemani. NCBI lineage: Eukaryota > Metazoa > Chordata > Actinopteri > Atheriniformes > Melanotaeniidae > Melanotaenia > Melanotaenia boesemani. The sequence continues at coordinate 10,677,524 of NC_055695.1, read as the reverse complement.
GCTATTATTAATATTCTGGCTTGCTGTGTGTATGGGAGGAGAAGAGATGATTTAAGTGCTTGTTATAATGCTACTGTTTTGTAGAGTGTGGCTGTGGCTGGCAGCAACTTTCAATAAATAATCCTCACATTAGGAGTTAACGTGTCTCTTTTGTGAACTGTCCATAACTAATAACGATGTATGTTATAGTTTTATATGTTTGCTACTGTATGTTCAGGTTGGTCATGATGGTACTTGGAGAGCTCGATATTTAGGTGGTACATACTATAAAAAGTTTGAGAACCACTGCTCTAGATGAAGGTACACCTCTAGTTCCTCACATAGCAATTTTTTATCTAGAAATGATGAATTTGCACTTATTGCCCCTTTGATGACATGTTATATTCATTCACAGATGATTCTGCATACAAGGATGTCCTATGAGCATTCCCACAGTCCATACACATCCACAAATTTCCTCCAAAAAGACATAAAAATATCAGTTTTTCCCAACAAGTAATCTATTTTTAATGCTCCAAAAAGAGCAAGATGTGCACCTAAATCCACTCGAGTCATGCTGAAGCCCGTGTGAAACCAACCCCCCCTTCCTCATATCTTTCTTCTTCATACATAATTTATTCCCCTTTTTGTTTCCCCCTTACTCTCTTGTTTTTACCATTTAATTTTTTTCAGACTCCCTCCATGTTGTTCATCGTTTAACTTGCCTCCTTCCTCCCCTCACCTCTTCATTTCTTTTCTCAACTCTTCAGCATCAACAAAAGCCCCCAAAAGAGCAATCCTGCCCCAGGTTAACTACCATCTGCCTCCTCTTCTCTACCCTATCTCCAGTTTTTCAATTTACCATATTGTTTTTCTCTCTGTCTCCCATTTTCTCCTTGATTCCTCTACAAACCTCAGCCCTTCTCACTTCACTTTGCTGGGAGACAAAAATTACATCTTCTCCTGCTCTGCCATCTAGTGTTCACTATGAATCCTGTGTTATTCAGACGGTACCAAGGCTCTGAGGGGAAACAATTACTGTGGATGTTTGTTCATTTTACTTTAATCCTGCAAATGTCCTCTATGAGTCTGGGTTAGGCTGATATAGTTTTTGGAGGTTGCATGTAGTGGTTGTATAAAGGAGAAACCAGGAGAAAATACTTTTTACTGTCACCTCGATCATGAACAGTTGAGTCAATGCTAATTTACATTTTTATATCCCACATTAAAACCATGCAGTCATGCTTATTCAGTAATGAATTATGTCCTTTTTTAAATTTGCAATGTTCAGTTTAAAAAAAAAACAAAAAAAAACTACTGCTTTTACTTTAACTGTTAGAAAATACCCCCCCCCCCCCCGCCCAATAAACAGGGTTAAACAGCCTAAATTATGTAGCAAGACATTTAGTACAAGTGTTATTACTAGTGTTAGAAGTAGAATAATAATAATAAACATTTCAGGAACAATAGGGCCCCGCCATACTTCGTATGGCTCGGACCCTAATTAGTAGAAGTAGAGCGAAGAGGAAAGCAGTGAACAAATATAAATTTACACAAAAAAATAAATAACATATCTTAAGAACATCATTAGCCTCACAGCATAATTGTTTAAGTCTTATTTTAAGGTTTTATAAACAATGATGCACAGTGAATCAGCAGTTTTGCAAGAAAAGAATTAGGCAGATAATCATAATTTGGTCAAAATATGACTTAGGCAATGATACCAATAAGGTTAATGACAGACATTCCTTTCTATGTTAGAGCTTGTTTAAAAAAATATTCCTAAGAAAACTCCAGTTCTGTGAACAAGAAAGAACAATGTTAAAAACACAAGATAAAAAAAAAAATATATATCTTGTGCTTTATATATTATAAAATAGTCCAATATAAACTATGTTTTTTATGTTGCCTTTGTGTATGTCAGTGTATCATCTGATGCACCTGATGTGACAGCATTAGCACCAATTGTACTGAAAGCAGATGATTAAAAAATCAACATAAAATCTCTCATGTCACATATGAGAAACTGACTTTTGTCACCAAAATATAAAAATAAACATTTATAAAGAACATATAATATCCAGTTATGTAAATCACACTGAAGGTAGGTTTGCAGATAGACATTCTGGAATGACCACAAATTTAACTGTGAACATGCAACTGCACTGTACATACAAACATCCACATATTATCACAAGAACATTTCTGAAAGGTCAGCTAAGAAAGTGAGAGAAAATATCTCCCCACAGTATACATAGCTCCAAGCACACAAAGCTAAAACCCTTAACAACAGGGCTGAGTTACCCAAGGAAATGAGCTGAGAATATAAATTGCAAAAACCTGAAAAAGGAGGGTGACCTAAATCCTTTCCTTTCATTAATGTGACAATCCACATTCTCATTGCTGACGAGGTGCTGTGCTGCTGAAAAACAAAAGGCTTAGTTTTCTCTGTACCTGCAATGATACGAAACCAGCCAGTGCACAGCTCCTCAGCCATTAACAGCCTCCTCTGTGAACCACCTGCACCCGGTCAGACAGAGGGATGAGAGCGAAGAAGAATGAACGGGGAATAAAACAGCTTGCTGCAAAGAAAAAAAAAAAAAAAAGAGGATGGAAGACAAGATGAGGAGTTATCAAGGACTAAGGAGCGACTAACCCACTTAGCACAACAGGACAGAAATCTAAGCTGCAGTCTGTAACAGCAAATAAATTAAAAACTGCAAGTGCACTAGCAAAGGCATGTACAGAACCAGTGGAGAATAGTAATGTGGAACAGTAGGACATGAGTCTGGACTGCAAGCATTGAAGGTCAACACATCCTTTAATGCAGTACAAGGCTGTAAATGGTTTAATCCATCTTGGCACAAATTATTTGTTTTGTCAGGTTTTAATTATTTATTTAATAATTTAGTTTTGTTTGTATTTCAAACAGTTACAGGTTCCCAACAATATCAATTAGTACATAGGCCTGGATAATAAGAATTATTTCACCATTTAAGATTAACAAAGTGCTTTAAAAATGGGACCAAACATTTGAACATAAACTTGGTATTTAATGAGTTTTGAAGCAGAAGAAAATAAAGGCACAAAAACAGAGAAGGTAAAAAAATGTTCAAGGACAATCCAAACCTCAAGATATCCTATTTAGTAGTAGTTTGAAGCAAGCCAGACTGATGAGACATAGAGCTCCAAAGTTTCGTAGTGACCACCCTGTAAGCTCAGTTCCCTCTGGATTTATAAAGTGAAAAGAGGGACACATAAGAGTCTTTGATCTCAAGACTGAAAGCCTGACCACTACATACAAAAAGATAATCAACTTCTAAGTAAAACAAGGACATCTAAAAAAAATAAAAAATAAAAAAAAGCTGCTGCTAAGTAGAATCATGCAGTGGTAATTCCCTCATGTCAAACAGCTTATTAAAACAAAAGCTAACAGTGGTGGGTATACCACGAGATACAAATATCAAAAATGTCATGTGTTAGGTGCTGTCCTCAGCTGATGATATCATAATGTGAACAGTATGATGAAGAGGATGGTTTGAATACAAGTTGTCTTTAAAGCACAATTACAAGTGGATTCATGGTTCAGGCTCTTCTTTTGTTTTTTTTTTGTAGTTAATCACCTTCTTACAAAACAGCATATTCTGCAATAACTAATTAATCAATGAACAGTTGCACATGTCCATTCAAAGGTTAAAGAAGTTTAAATTATGTTCCCATGTCAAGGTTATAGTTCATTTTAGGTGCATTCTGACATCATACAAAAAGCCAAATATCCCCTACTTTTTATAAGTAGTGTATAATCGGGGTCAAGTACTGAAAACATTAAATTCTAATGCGTCTAATTCTGAAATCAACTCAGAATTTTTCTAAAACCCAGTAGACTGAGGAAAGAACTGCAGTAATATGGACCCCAATGCTGCAATCTGGACCAACTAAAGATGGGTTGTAGAGACAAATATAGACAAAAAAATAGAAATGTAATGTATGTTATCAGAGTTAGTTTGTTATATTTTATTATTGCAAGACTACACTATTTCATTGATAATAAAATAATGTAAAAACATAAATGAATTATACTGAAAAGTATTACTCAAGAAATTGTGGGAAAAAAATGTAATTGCTGCCATCTGCTGTTTACTCAAGCACAGTGCTTTGTTCTCCATCAAAAACCTCTCCAGCGTCTCCAGTTGTCCCACACAAACACAATTTTATTTTATACAACAAAAAGAGAGTTCCAGTTTGACAAGAAGAATAAAAACATCATGATGAGAGTTCTGCAGAGTCATGCTTTATCTATTTGCCGATGACGATAAAAGGTTTGAAGAAAAGAACTTGAAGTTTGACCCATTTGTCCATTACATTTTCCTCTGTTCATTCTCAGTCAGTTGATGCATTTCAGTCAGGCATGTGTCACTATGTTGACCTGGCAGCTGAGAAACATTTAGGGAGTTTATCCTTTGCAGGAGACGTTAAACTGACCTGATCTAGGTGAATCCCTTATTAACTGGCACACTCATATTCTCATTTTCTTTTGTGATTTCTCTAAAGTTGCACCCTTCTCATTTCAAAACTACAGTTTTGTTTAGATTAATTTATTTCTGTTTCCTCATTTCTTTGAAATAACGTTAGATAATCTGCAATGGAAGCCTACATTTTTACATATTTTGTGATTGTCTTAAAAGATAAATGGTGCACTGCCCGGCGGCTGCTGCCTCGGTCTGCATGATCCTGTTTGGACGGGTTGTACTAGAAAAAAATTCTTTGCACCTGTTGCAATGACAGTAAAGTTCATTCACAGATTTTGCAGGCTGGCACAACATGACAGCCATTTAATTTGTGTGCATCTAAAAATGAAATGAAAATTAAATAGACTAGTAACAACTCTATTATATAAAAATTAAGGTAGACATAGTCACAGAGGAAATTCTATTGGAACTGTGGAAACCTAAAACTAAAAGTTTATTACACATGTTCACCAAAAGTCACATAAATTATGATCAGGAACACTGACATTTAGGTATAAAAATGACCTTTCTGGAAAGGTTGTAGATCTGAAATGCTATTTTTTAACTATTAATCTTTAACATCTGAACCATGGATATGCTGCCAAGTCACTAAAGGGCCAGCACAGACACAAACAACCATGCTTGATGAATTGATTCCAACAGTCAAAGGTTTTTGGACTGTAGGAGGAAGCTGGAGTTCCTGGAGGAAACCCACACAATAAAAACCTGGAACTGTACAGACACACAAGAGACTAAACTTATTACAATTAATCATGGAATCTTGGCATTTTGCGATAGCTGTGACCATCCCTGCAAGATAATCATAACTGTCTTCAAATACCTGCATGAAACATCTGAATAAAAAGCTTAAATACACAGATTTAACTGTGATACACAGTTTCATGGAGTTGACTGACTGACAGATTGAACTGACGATCTTCACATTGACGATTCTTTACTTTGTGTTGAGCATAATGGATTTAGAACCAACAGGACAAAATACACATGCACTTGACTTTACAGAGAAGATAACCTCAGCTATAGAAAGATAAGCAAGAATATACAAAAGGGGTATTTTTGGATTTGAAAAAAGCAACACTGTAGACCATGAACTATTATTGAGAATATTAAAAAAATATGGAATTAGAGGGACAGCAGAGAACTGGATTAGTAGTTATTTACAGAACAGAAAACAATATGTATAACTAAAGGAAGTAAAGTCTGAAACACAGAAGGTTACCTGTGGGACATCCAGGGGACAGTGCTGGGCCCTTTTATGTTAATTTTGTATATAAATAATATAAACGAAACATGTAAAAACATTAAGCCCATATTATTTGCAGACAATACAAATGTATTTTGTAGTGGGGAAAATCTGCAACTGTTCCCGGATACAGTGGAACGGGAACTTTGAATATTGAAGATATGGTTCGATGATAATAAATTAACATTGAATTTAAATAAATCAAAATATATAATCTTTGGAAATCGTCACATCAATTCAAACAAGGAACTAAAAATAACCAAATTAGCTATAGAAAGATTAACAGCTATTAAGTTTCTTGGAGTAATAATTGATGATAAATTAAATTGGAAACCACATACACTTAGCATCAAGTCAACGGAATCTAAAATCCATCCATCCATCCATCCATTTTCTGCCGCTTAACCAGGGTCGGGTTGCGGGCCGCTGCCTAAACAGGGAAACCCAGACTTCCCTTTCCCTGGACCAGCTTGTCCAGAGGGATTCCCGGGGCCACGTCCCAGTGGGATGTGCCCAGCACACCTCACCAGGGATGCGTCAAGGAGGCATCCTGACCAAATGCCCGAGCCATCTGGCTCCCTTCCTGGATCACTGAGCTTCTCACTCTATATCTAAGGGAGAGCCCAGCGACCCTGTGGAGAAAACTCATTGTAGGCTGCTTGCATTTGCAATCCGTTCTTTCAGTCATTACCCACAGCTCGTGACCATAGGTGAGGGTGAGGTGAACATAGATCGACTGGTTAATAGAGAGTTTTGCGTTTTGGCTCCTTCTTCACCACGACAGACCAATGCAGAGTCCGCATCATGGCAGACGCCGCACCGATCTGCCTGTCGATCTCCCGCTCCATCCTTCCCTCACTCGTGAACGAGACCCTGAGATACTTGAACTCCTCCACTTGGTGCAGGACTTCATTCCTGACCCGAAGAAAGACCTCCACCCTTTTCTGGGTGGGGACCATGTTCTCGGATTTGGAGGTGCTGATTCTCATCCCAGTAGCTTCACACTCGGCTATGAATTATTCCAGTGAGAGCTGAAGATCACGGCCTGATGAAGCCAACAAAATCACATCATCCGCAAAGAGCAGAAACCCAATCCTGAGGCCACCAAAATGGATCCACTCAACGCCTCGGCTGTGCCTAGAAATTCTATCCATAAAATTTATTAATAGAATCTGTTACAAAGGGCAACCTTGGCGGATTCCAACTCTCACTGGAAACAAATCAGATTTACTGCCGGCAATGCGGACCAAGCTCTGGCACTGGTCATACAGGGACCGGACAACTCGTACAAGGGGGTCCGGCACCACGTACTCCCAAAGCATGCTCCAGAGTAGCCCCTGGGGGACAAGGCACATGCAGAACGGTTGAGCAAACTCCCATGCCCCCTCCAAGACCCTGAAGAGGGTGTAGAGCTGGTCCATGACCGGGACAAAAACCACATTGCTCCTGCTCAATTGGAGGTTTGAGACTAGCTGACGGACCCTCCTCTCCAAAACCCCTGAACAGACCTTACCGAGGAGGCTGCGGAGTGTGATACCCCTGTAGTTGGGGCATACTCTCCGGTCCCCCTTTTTGAAGAGGGGGACCACCACCCCAGTCTCATCCATCTCTGGGGCCCTGCCTTTTTAACCACCTCAGCGAACTCAACCCTAGAGATAGGAGAGCCCATGCCAGGGTCCCCCGAGGGTCCCTTATCAGAAGACATGTTGGTGGGATTGAGGAGGTCTTCAAAGTATTCCCTCCACACACCCACAACGTCCCGAGGCGTTTCCAGCAGACCCTCACAACGTGCTTGTTTCTGCCAGGCCTGACCGGCATCTTCCCCCACCATCTAAGCCAACTCACCACCAGATGGTGATCAGTTGACAGTTCCGCCTTTCTCTTTACCCGAGTGTCCAAGACATGCAGCCACAATCTGATGATACGACTGTAGGGATGTAGATGTTATGGAACCCTCAAAACAGGAAAACAATCAGCAGTCTCGAAGGGTAAAGCATTTCACATACATGGAAAGAATCTCCACAGTCAGTTCTTAGAGCTCTGAGTTTTCAACCTGCATCACATCTCTGTCACCCCCCTTGTCACACCAACACACAGCACTTAAATAATTATTGGTTAAACCACCCTACAAAAAGATGGTGTCCCTCACATTTCTAAATACAAATAAACTACTATTTACAACATAACTTCCCTGAAATTATTTACAAACTACATACATTGTGACAAACTAAACTTAACACATAACAAAAAGCAAAAGTAACTTTCACAGAAAACAAATTAATCAAAACCCCCATTCACTCCCATCCCTCTCTACTCTGACTCCTTGGTTCTGCCCAATCAGGTGATTATTGGACAATTTCTGGCAGCAGTTCTTAGGCTGCCCTCATGTGTGCACTCCATGAAGTCACGCCCATGTGATGTTAGTGACTTTTCCCAAAATAAATCACAACTACAACTTAAACAAAAAACAATGTCACAATATATGGAACACATTCACCTTAAGTGAGGGGGCTGTCACGCCACACCCTCACAACGACTAAGGCAAACAAAACCGAGATTACCAATTACCACTAAAACTAAACACCTAAACAGTCAGGTTTAACCCTGCATCCGTAACAACAAACAACAGTCAGGACCGGACCCTCCACCTGAAGGCAGAGGAAGGCTACCCTCTCGTCCACCAGTGTAAACCCCAACGGACATGCACCAAGTCTGGGGACAATGAGGATTCCCATACCTGCTGAGAGCTTCTCACTGGGAGCAACTCCAAAATGGAAGAGGGTCCATGTCACTTTTTTGGGGTAACCCCAACCAGGACCCATGGGCAAAGGCCCAGCCCCCAGGCACCTGCCTCCGTGCCTCACCTCCAGGCCTGGCTCCAGAGGGTGGCCCTGGTGACCCATGCCCGGGCAAGGGAAACCCGATTTGACTCATTGTAGGTGTCTATTGAGCCGCCCTAGAGGGGGAGGGACTAGACAACTAGACTAGACTGTTTGCCAGGGGTGACCTTAACAGGGACATAAAGCCCCCCGAAAGCATAGCTCCTAGGATCATCAGGATGTGCAAATTCTTCCACGATGTTAAGGTGGCAGCTCAGGAAAGAGAGAAATTTATAACATTCGCAATATTACTTAGAACCAAAAATCTTATCAATTCAATTTTGTTACATACTTTGTACTGCCTAACTTATTGGGTAGAAGTTTGGGGGAGCACATGCAAAACAAATACAGAACCAATATACATTGTCAAGAAAAGAGCATCAAGAATTGTGTGCAATGTTCAGTACAGACAACCCACAAACCAACTCTTTGACAATCTGAAAGCACTCAAATTCAGAGATTTAATCAATTTTAAAATAACACAATTCGTGTACTCAGTAATTCATCAAAAAGTACTACAAAGTATCCAGAGGTTGTTTCGGATGAGGAAAAGTACATATGTACTACGAGGTACAAGCATGCTAAAAACATGGTAAGAACAAAAACAAAAAAGTGTCATTGTATCACAACTAAAGGAGTTAACTTATAGAATAACTTAAGCAATGATATGAAATCATGTCAAACTCATGAAATTTAAAAGGATTTAGTAAAATCAAATACTAAATAAACACAGGATATGTGTGTATGCATGTGTATATGTATGTATATATATATATATATAATTATTGTTCTACTTCAGCCTACTCCCTTTTTATGGACCAAAAGGATATATGGAAAAACCTTTAAATTAAATGATTATTTAAAAATTATATGACTTTTTTTTCTGTTTAATTTTATGCATACATTTACAGTAAATATATATATGTAAGCATGTATATTTGTATATATGTATGTATGTTTATATATATTCATGCATATACTGCATTGTTTCTTTATTAGGCTCAAAAAAGAATGAAAAGAAATGTTATGTGAAAAACTGAAACGACTGATAATCATGCTAAAAATTAGAAAGCAAAAGAAAAAAGACTTCATCTTAATCATAAACAGCCCTAGTTAGGACTAAACAAACAAATTCCACAAGGTATAGCATTAATTACAGTTATGGGTCCTTATCAAAAAATACCCTCTCCAGGTAGAAAAGCAGAATCTTTGGCAATGATGCTATCATTTCTGCTACATTTTAGTTTCATCCCAAATGGTAGATATTTAGGTTAAGTGAGCATGTTTATTTAAAGAAAAGAACACAAGATACAAAAGAAAAGCAGAATTCTTTTTATCCTCTCCCCATCCTAGTCCCTATCTCTCACCATCTACTTTGCATCCTCCTCCATTCACCTCCACCCACCAACAAACACCCTCCACCTCCCTTCCTCTGACCTACTTTCTTTCCACCTTTGCTCAAGCCTTTTGCCTGTAGGGTGCACTGTTGCTCTAAAATGTTTTTTAGAGATGAGGTTGCAGGTCTAAAATTGTTTCTTCCACCACCCAAACCCACAAGACAAACTCAAATGGGTCATCACTGGTGCTGCATGAATACAAAAGGAAAGTTGCATTTAGCAGAGCACTGCTGTTTTAATCTGGTCAGAAAAGAACAACAGGGAGTAGAGGATGATGTATGAATATGCCTTTTCCAGTCCCTGAATTTATGTTCATTCATCAAATGTGTTCTAGTTTCATCCGCTACAAAAAAAAAACAAAAAAAAAAAAACACCTTGCACATGTTATGATTGTAATTTTCAAGCTGGTGCTAAACCATTTTGTTGCTTGGTTAATTAAATATCAACATAACATGTATATCGATTATAATATTAGCTACTTATTAATAAAGTACCAAATTTTACCTAGAAAAAAAACAAAAAAACAAAAACTAAATATAAATTCTCTTTGTAAATTCTATTTTAAAGTCTTCTAAAGGTCATACAAAATAGTCTGACATCAGCTTACACAAAAAGAGGTTTGGACATTTGTATACAGTGAAAGAATTGCTAAAATAAATAAAAGTCAGTGCTTCTGTTCGATTTGTAGTTGTAGTTGCAGGCCAACAAAGGACAAATTAAACAAAATGGAGACAGCAGTTAATAAGTTTCTTCCTTAATGTATAAGAATATTTAGATTTGCAATAAAAAGAAGATAAAATTGAGACCAGCTCAGGGAGATTGTGTCTCTGGACATCTCTATCAAAGTGAGCAGGGTGATGATGGATCAGTAGAACAGGGCACTAAAGAGCATGACAAATCAATTTACACATGACTTTCAGACAGAGGAGTCTTCTTTTGGAAAAAGTGCAGGTTCACAAACTATTAAACAAGATAATACAAGCTTTTCTTTAACTCTTTTTTTAATGTTCTCTCCTTCATTTTTTTTGCCATATTTCATCTACTAATAATGTGCTGCTACACATGAGATCATCACTTTCTACCCACCTGCACCTCACCTGACGTAAATCTACTGTCAACATAGGGAAATAGGTTTACAGTTAAGATGCCACTCAGTAAATGTCATCTCTATACTGGAATTTCCCTGAGCTTATGTTGCAACTGTCACGTCTCATGTCTCAAGTCCCCTTTTCCAGTTTCCCGCACCCTGCTGAGGAAACATCCAGGCAAACCTCCACCCTGCCCCATCTTTCCCCACAGCCAAAGTGCCCTGATGAGGGATGGTGATTAGGCAGCAGTCATTAAATGTACACAGACAAACACCCGCCCACCGATTAGACTGTAGTGAGTGCAGTCAAACCATAACAACATTCCATTCAGTGGCAGGGGGCAAGAGGCGTGGCAATGGCAGGGTGCCATGTTGTGTGCCTACGTGCCATCTAGCCACACACAATGCCTTCTGTCTGTTAGTAGTGCCGGGCAGACACACTTCTCTGTTATTACCCCACTTGCTGCCCTGTCTAGGAAGGGAGACACACACTACATCAGGCAGCAAAGGTTTCTGTGTAATTAGCACTCACTTCCTGATTACTTGAAGATGCTGAGGCGGCTGACTGCCAACTCATACGCAGCTTTTTCTTGTTTGATCTAAAAGGGGTTTTATTTCATTTAAGCTTAATGTTTTCATGGCAATAGATGGGAGTTGTCAGCTCCTGCATGAATTTAAGAAGCTAGGCTAGTGGATCAATCTGTGAACTTGAAATCTGCTGCACTTATTAAGAAGTGTGTGCAAATATCCCTGCCCGGACTCATCTGGCAATAACAGTGGTCAATTTAGGTTAGAAAAAAAAAATCCAGTTAAGACTTAGACAGTAAAACTGAATTATATATTTCCCATGACCTCCTTTCCCCTGTAGCATCATTAAATACAAACATTGTTAGGGTAAACTTGGACAACTCTGTCTGACCTCCTAGCCCATCCAGAGGCAGCTCTCTGTTACACACCCCCTGTGAACCCCAGTTCTCCCCTGTAGCCTTCAAGGGGATGGAAAAGATGAGCTCATCTCCCTGATAATGTGCCGATCTGCTCTGTGGTCTCATTAATGGTTTCTGGGAAGTCAACACAAGTCTAATATGTCCCTCTTACTCACACCAATTACCATGTCCACACAGGGTTAATGCCTAAATAAACATAGACCAAACTTGCTATACAATCAGCTTATATCTATAAACAGTGGAGCAGTTTAAATTAGGCCATTCCCGAGAGCATTTTGCTTGGACAGACTGGCTGCGATGACAGAATAGAGCCAGATGAACTCACTGCATGCAGTTTCAGAGGAGTATCTTAAAGAGATAAGGTATAGCAAAGAGATATATATATATAGTTTTTTTTTATTATTCACAACTAGCTTATTTGGGTCAAGCAAAAACATAGAATATATTCACGTAAAATGTATATAATTTGGGAGGATCTGGTGTGTAACTGGTGCTTTATTCATCTAAAGAAGCTACTAATCTCAGTTAATTCTTCTAATTCGATAAAGCTGTGTTGGATAACATAATGCAGACTTACAGTCAGAAAAAAATAAAAAACAAATCAAAACCAGAAAAAAAAAAAAAAAAAAACTAGCCTACACTTGGCCGGACACCCACAAGAATGATGCTAATATAGGCTATGCATGTATGTGTGTGTAGACACTGTTACGTGCTGATAGGAGCCTGCTTAGGCTTCCCAATGACGCATTTAGCAGGACTCATAATTCATGAGGCATCTTAAAATAGGTTAGAGTATAGATTAAAAGGTAAAAGAAAAAAAGAAGGCTCTCACAGCCCTTTAGAGCTGACAGAGAAGAATAAACCTGCCCACTAACTTATATGTCATAAGGCAGACTCACAGATACGTTGCAGGAAGTCTACACTCAAAAATGGTAAGCGATCATAGTGGTGCTCCTTTACTCCCACTTTTTCAACAGAAAAATGGATTTACCTTATTTTCTGACTCATTGGAGAAAAAGAAGGATGATCAGTACCACTGGGAATCTCCTTCTTTAACCTTTAAAAAAGGGATGGGGGAGTGGTAGGGTAATCCTTGATGTAAATCTGCTTTCGTTTAGTAGGTTTAAAAAACTAATTTTCCTTAAATGGATCAAACTGAGCAAACAAGTGCTGTGAATATTTAAAGGATTTGGAGAGTTTTGAGATGACATGGCCTCTGTTTCCTAAATGCCACTTTTTTTAAAAGAAAAATAATTGTCTAGTATAATTCACATTAAATTCTGCTTACTACAGAAATTTTTCAGTCTGACTTTCAACATTTATAGAAATACTTATGCATTTGAAAAAGGTTTGACATTGAACTAAAAATAAGAGTTTTATCATACCCCTTATTTATTCATACTTGCTTACAAAGAGTCAGACTTCCATGTAATCTTTTAAAGTAACCTTGAGCAATAGTTTTCCAGGTTTTCTGCTTTCTCTTTGACAAACTGTGACTAGTAGAAGTCTGTGGTATATAGTGTATGTTGCATAAGGGCTGCAGCCACTGACTCAACATTGTTGCTGGATATTAAGAGCCTCTCTAGGTCTGAGCACCTTAAATATAAAACAGATACCACACCTTCCCTTCAGTGCCAATGGCAACAGGAAAAGGCTGCGGGTGTATAAGTGTTGCTGGCCACAGAGATACAGCAGTGAAAGTGGCTGCAATGGCCACTTGTTGCTGTCTGAAAGTCTTCTGCAGTGCTTTGTTAGCCTGCAATGTGCTAAACTATGTCAATGTTCAGGAGTACTTAAAAGGTTTTCTGTAAACCCATATCATGTAAAGTACTTCCAGCCATAAAAAAATCAGGCTGATTATACTCACAGAGAAACAAATAGTACATGTAATTAATTTACCAACTAATTATGGATATGCAAATATCTTCCTTCATTTAAAGAAGAACATAAGTTCTCCATGAAAAAATCCACGTAAAATACAGTGTCTGTCTCCAAACTGGTCAACAGGTCAAAAACTATCTCACTGATTTACTAATAGTTGCTCACAAACTTTTATTTGACCTATACATCCTTCTCCAGTGGTGTTAAGATTTAGTTGGGACTTTTAAAACCAATTGTGAATTTTGCATAACTGTTTTGATGAGCATGCTTGGAAAACTAGAATCCTCTTAAGTCTTACTATTTGAAACTGTTGTACAACTTCAGCAGGTCTGAATAGGTCTGTGCTTGCTCCATGCTTCTCTCCAACCACTGCCATAACTGAAGAGGCTTTAGTGATCATAAATAAATGTTCAGCTAATGTGGAAGGCACTTGAGGTTCTGCATCACTAACATCATTATTTTGAAATAATTTACTCCTAAGTGTCTGTTGCAGTGAAGTGAAATGTAGGGTCACAGTAATGCCAGAATCCACTGACTGATAATGCTGCTTATGAGGATTTTCTCAACACAACACAGGAAACGGGGACCAGACATTTTCCCAGGCTGAATTCCCAGGCAAAGTAAACCCAAAATTAAAACCTCATTCCTCATTCATCATGCATAAGCTTGGGATTTTTTTCACACCCACACAGGTTTTCCAACATAATATACTTGAACTCCATTTACTTCAGTGGTCCCAATGCTGTAGTTGGTTATTACAGCCTCAGACTTTGTTTTAAGTCACACACCTCATGCATTACAAAAGAACTGTTAGTTAAAACATAAGCATTCTTTTTTTATTCCTTTGGTAATAAATATGCACTGTCAATTTTTTCCTAACAGACAAAGTTTTGTACATTTTGACTAACTCGAGCTTTAGTGCTAACTCAGGTGGATAAAAAGAGTTAGAAAGGAGGGCCACGACTCAGGTGTACTTCCTTGTGAGCCATCACATGCAGCACCATCTGTTTTGCACCCAACTAACACCTGCAGCCATCCAGCTTCTTATATTTTGATTCAACCCTTCCCAGACATAAACACCACAAATAAATTATGAGATTATCCATATAAATGAAAGATATTATTCAGCTGAGCCAAATTTCAAGGCACATAAAAAATGACTAATCGACCTGAATGAATAGATTGTAGTACACTGCTGGAAAAACATAATTACTTGTGAAAAGCAAGACCAGGTGTGTCCCTTTCTCCTCTCTGGACTCCCATATTATGTGCTAGACTAACATTGTCTAATGACCCTTACCATATTGCTTACTTTTGTTCACCAAATACTGTTGATTCCCAGGACACTGGTGACTAATGACAACCTGACCAGGTAGCTTGTATGTCTAAAGACAGCTCTATTTCCTTTAACAATACCCTGAAGAGTAAGAAACAAATCCTGTACATTACTTAAAAAAAAAAAAAAAAAAAAAAAAAAAAAAAAAAAAAGGGGGGGGGGGGGGCGTTACATTTCTTCACAGAAACTGTAACTTCAACAGCAACTTGTCTAAAACATTGTAATGTCAGATTTACTTTGGTAAAATGCATAAACTTTGCAAAAAAAAAAAGATTTCACAAAAAGCAAAACCTGTAAACACATTGTTACAGTTCTTTGTTACACAACTAATATGATTGTACTGTTCCTATACAGCAGTACCACTGGCCAAACGAAAACTACCAAAGGTGCTGATTACAAACACTTAATTTTTCCTGCTGTAATAAAAAAAAACAAGCAATAATATTTCAACATGTAAACTCTGGCTGAGCTCAGATCAAGCGACAGCTTCTCCGGTGCCCCTGAGATTTAGGAGTTACAACCATTTTCAGTTTAGTAAGTCAGACAAGTATTTCAGATGACGATTCCTGCTACCAGAAAGGCTGCCTTTCTGATTTATTTCTAGGAAGTACATGTTCTGCACATGGTCTCGATAGTTATGAGAACATTACTTGGATCTTAAAATACTTCACAGGCCAGCCCTGGGGCAGCATGTGAAGATTTTACAGTAAATGACCACAAAGGACTGAACTCGCTTTAATTTTTTTTTTTTTTTTCTTTTTGTTAAATCAAGCTTTTTCTGTGCATTCTTTCACGGTTTATTCTAGCAAAATACAACACTCATTCTGCTTTTCCTTTGCAATCTATTACATTGCTAATTAAAACTTTGATTTGAACATTTCTAACCCAAGAAAGTTAATCAATACCAGCTAGTTCTAGCTATCATAACCGCAGAATCTTTGTTTCTTCTTATATTTAAAAGTTGCACTGGTATTTACATTTGAATAAAAGTTAGCTAGAGGTACCAATAGCCACGACTGTTTCTTTTCTCACAGATTAACTTTATACTTACGGTTGTTTGGCCAACGTTTGTAAATTCTCCTTGTTATCTTTCCTTTTCAGCTTTCCCCACCTTTGCTCTGTTAAGAAATGTTTTTTTCTTAATCCCAGACAATGAAAGGTTTACATTCAATGAAATATGGTCACTGAAGGTAACAGTCGTCCGTTACTCGCGTTACCATGGGCATCTACTTCCGGCCACCAAGACCCTACTTACTAGTACTACTAAAATGA
Organism: Melanotaenia boesemani; assembly: GCF_017639745.1. Lineage (NCBI taxonomy): Eukaryota > Metazoa > Chordata > Actinopteri > Atheriniformes > Melanotaeniidae > Melanotaenia > Melanotaenia boesemani. The sequence goes on along the minus strand of NC_055695.1, from coordinate 10,660,974 downwards.
CATGGGGGTAACTTGATGTCCTTCTTTGACAGCAAGTTTTTTATTTTTATTGTTTTTTTTTGTTTGTTTTTGTTTTTTACAACAGCGGTAAGTGCTGCCAGATATTTTTTTTTATATCTCTCAATATATGTCTCAATATTTGCAGGTATGCTTGTCTAGAATTTTTACTTCAATATTTCCTTGGAGTTGGTGTGTAGTATGCGGTATGCGGTCCGTTACTGATTGGGCCAAACCAAACACCTGTTCATTTGAGCAGCCTCTCCACTCACCCAAACTTTAATTAATCAAAGCTGTCCAGGGGAGTAATTTCCTCAGGCAAATCACAATATTCTGACATGCAGCCCAATACTGTTGCATAACAAGGAAGTGTTTCCCTGCTTGCCAGCTTTTGATTTTTCCAGCGGGACACCAGCTTGGCCCAAACATGTACACCCCGCCTGGTCCGCGTGTTCATTTTCGACAGTGTGCAGGCTGACTTTTAGTTTGTTATCGCTGTGAACTGTTCTTCACGTGCTGCAGGCATTGGTATGTTTGACACGTTGTTTGATTATAGACACAAAGATTACAAGTGTGTGTGCGCGCGCGCGTGCGAGTTGTTTCATCGTACAAATCCCCGAAGTAATAGCAAACAAGGGTGTATTTATTAATCTTTTTCTTTTCATTATAATTACAAAATGTTAATCGTGAAAACCCCCGTCTCAGTTTTCTCAGTCCAAAGTCATCATTCACACATGCTGGTATGAACATGTATTTCTGGATGTGACTTTATCTTTATTGGTACGTGCTGTACGAGACATTGCCAGCATGTGACTGTGGCGATGTTATCCCACAGAGAAATGCCACAGAATGTGTCTCACTATACGAGGCACAGTTGCTGTGGCAACCTGATCTACAGAGAAGATTTGGTCGAACGATGCAAGAGGAAAAACCCTGTTTAAAATCCCAGATCATTGTGTTTCCTGTCGGGCTTTCCATTACACCTACCCTCATTCTGCACGTGTGCTCAAACACTTGCAGAGACTCGTGAACACAACCTGATCAACATGTGGAGGGCACGTTGTCTAACCACGAAGACCACATCATCCCAGTAAATTAGCTCAATATTCTTATATAGACAAATTGGGATATTTGCTTGAAGACAATTAAAAAGATTCAACAACATTCAAATGAAATAACTAAGTTAATTATTTAGATATAATCTTGATGCTTGGATTTCTCTTTCATGCTTCTGCCACTGACACTGATTTTTGAGTTTTAATATTCTCCCCAGTGATGCTGTTGCACGTGTACTATTAGTGTGTGACTGTGATTTGTGTGTGTGTGTGTGTGTGTGGAGCATTACATAATGTGATATTAGCCAACTGAATTAAAAAAAATCAAAGAAAAGAAAGCTATTCACTAACTGTAAACATTTCTACTATAAAAGAAAAGCTTTCAGTATATGCTGCTGTTACAGTTTTCTGTATATCATAGATTTGTAGATGTTTAATGACCAGTAGTGGTCCCCAACCTGGGGTTCCCCAAAAAGCAGGGGGTCACCGAGGCTTTGACGGTCCAGAGCCAGTATGATTTAAATTAAGGCCATGTCCACACAGACACAAGTTAAGGTGTAGTTGCTTTAGTTTTTTTTTTTTGTGGTTTGTGTGTTTAATTTACATGGAACCAGTGTTTTGCGAGTTCAAAAACACTAATTTTGCACCATTTCATTAATGAGACATGTTTGAGTAATGCCACTGTGCAGAAGATTCAAAAAAAGTAAACATAAGAGTATTTGTTAGTAATTACCTTAACTTTGGTTTTATTACAGGAAAGAAAGGAGTATGCCAGAATGCATCATTCATGGTGAGAAGCAGCTATTGAAATCATAAAGCCAAGCATGGTTTCAAGATGGGACGAGTTGGGGGTCCACAGCTTTTTGGTACTTGCATGAAGGAGGTCCTCAGGTAGGTAGGGAACCACTGACCTATCATACTGTCAAGTTTTATTTCCTTATATTTTCCTTCCAAGGAGCCATGTTTTCTTTTATTCTTTTTAAGTGATCTTGACCAGCAGTTCTTGAGCATTTCTTTCAGTTTTTCTTGAACTCTGTGCATTACTTGTACTGACCACTTTCACAGGAAAGTTATTTGATTTGTTGCTACATTGTTATGACAATCAACTCTGGCCTATGAATCATTCAAGCCTAAAACTCACTCAAGTCATGAACTAATGTTAGGGCTGCTGAGTATCCTGTAAACTTTGCGGTATCATTGTTGTTCAAGAGTGCATTTACAGTTATGCTTACACTTTATGCCACACTGTTATTATGTACATGAGGTAATGAAAGATTGTAAGGTAGGTAGGTAGGTACAGATTATCATATCCATGTTTCATTTGTTCCATTTATCCAAAAGCTTGTTTCAGTGTGATGTACTTTTTACTTGTACTTTTGGAATAGTTTACAGCATTGGAACAGATAAACACTTCAGTTTAGCCTCTATTTGGTCCCGGCAGACACATGCCTGTTGAAAATGAAGATGTGTTTTTAAGAGTTAACTTGTCAAGCTATATGATATAGAGACAGGAGAGCTGCTGCTCATGTGGAAAAGGCTCAGTGTCATATTTATGTATCATTAGAAGTTATTTTCTGACTACTTTTCTAGAGAAAACTGTTTATGAGAATCCCTCATGCATTCATTTATCCAAACCCATAAAACTGTGCCTGGATCACCACAAAAGTAGCACCAAGAACTCTGATCATTCACGTAAAAGTTAATGATTCCTTTTGAAAGCAGCAGCCTGGTCACCACCAGGCAGAGAGTTGCTTAAACTGCGTAAGAAATCTTGATTTGTTGCTTGTCATCTGCTTTAAAGGATCTACTCTCCCACTGCAGTAAACACTTTGGAGTCCACAGACAGGCTATATGACTTTTCACAGCAGGCTAACTTTCAGCCTTTCCAACACTATACTCAGTTTGTAAGGGAAAAAAAGGAACCAGTGTAGTTCCCAACATGGATTATATTATCATCCTCTCATAGATGGGTTATAGCAGTCTTGAAGTATGTGTGCTAGTCTGTCTTCTACATCAGTTATGCATGATGAACGAAAACCGTTTCCATTCACAGTGAGCAGTTATATGATGTGTTCACAAAGGCCTGTTTGCTGGCAAGTTATTAGGAAACTTGCCAATAATTAACGCAATTCTGATGTGATAAAAAGGTTGAAAGGAAAGAAATACCTGCAGCAGTATAAGAGTTTCATTAAGTTATATGGCGGTTTAGAAGTTTATTGATCATTTATCCTGATGCAGAGAGACATGATTGTTGTTATAAATATCTGCTATTCTGAAACAGGTTAGCTGACACACAGTCTGTTATACAAAAACTTTGAACTTAACCCAGAGTCCCATCACTAAGGTTCAGATTTTCTTTAATTAAAATGTTCAAAAATTATTTTTTTATTTAGTAAATGCCTGATATGTTTTCTAAAAATAAAAGTAGTTAATTTCCTGTAGTTATTTCAGTACTTTGTCATTTACACCAATGGACATAGGACATGACGATTGATTAACTTAAAAGATAAACTAGAGCTCATAACAAGAATGGCATGCAAGCTCTTTTTTAAGCATTTTTTTAAATACATTATTAATCTGAATCTTTATCCTGCTCTTCATATTACAGATGAAACTACAGTGGTCATGAAAGACCTGCCATGGAGCCAGTGTTTGGTTTGTTTGCTCGGTTTCTGAAGGAAGATGGCTGTGCATCATGGCAGTATACATGTGTACAGGTAAGAAGAGGACAACCCTTCATAGTGCCATGTGATTCTGTGCTAATTGAGCATTTTTAGGAATTTTATGTTGAATCTCTGGCAGATCACCCTAAATGTTAAAACTGCTAAGTTCTATTTATCCCAGTTTGATCTTCCTGGGAAATATCTTTTAAAACCATGGTTTTACTGAGCAGTATTTTTAGTTTTGCTGGTCTCATCTAAAGTTTAGCTAAATTTAAATTACTTGTAGTTTTGTCGCAAAATTCACCTCCTCACTTTAATGGTCAGTTTACAGCATATTATCATCAAAATATGTCTCAGCTACTTTATTTCACTCTCAGACTGTGCTGTGTAAGGGGTGCATGTTAAATAAAAATAAGTCTTTGAGATTTGGAAATTAGGGACAAACTTACAGTCTTTAAATATATTTGACCTGACAAACAGGAACTCTTGTTGCTGTAACAGAGGACATTAAATATCTTATCTAATGATAGTGATGCACAGTAGTCAGAAAATGAGTTCTTAAAATTACCTTAAGTCAAGCGTTGCAGATTGCCTTCTGTTGACTGTAAATGCTCCTAAGTGTTGGATGTTTTTAATTTTTTTTTTAAGGAATGGCACTACATGAGAATAATGAGGAAGCGAGACGCACACACATGTCATCTCAAATGCTCTCACGCAACCTAAATAATAGTTCCCATGTGCTGCAGATATTTGTGATTTGGCAAGAGTGCGTGAGAGCAACAAATGACGATCAAGTTTAGAGCCAAAGGGTTCAATGGCACAGCTGTGTCAGAAATGAGGAAAATAGAAACACAAACTTGTGAAGCTACAGGAAAAATAGAACACATTTCTTTCTACCTTTGATTTGTGAACTCCCCCGCTTTGTCAACCATTGATCAGTTGCTTATGTTTGTATTAAAATGATTTGCAGTTATGTGTGAAGCAGTTCAGGACAGGTCGACCTGTCAGTGTGCCAGTGGAATGAATTGAAGAACTTAAGTGTTGTTGCATTTCGTTTCATTCTGAAACTCGTTGAAAACTTATGCTTAACTTTTACCTTTGATGCTGCATCTTTTTTGCACCTTTTGTCGGATGGAGGCATTGGGATCATTACTGATAAGAATATGCTGTTATTGAAACAGTTGTATATGACTCTTGCTTTTTCATTTTTCCCTCGGTGGTATCAGAAATGGTACCACATATCTTTCTAGGTATTGTCTCATGTTTGAAATCTCACTATTGTGACAACCCATCTCTCCTTCTTTGGAGACAATGTCAAGCTGAAACTAGAAATTGAGTATAAGTTTGATGGTTGTGGATCAGAGAGCAAAATTTAGACCAGTTAAATAATAATTGCACCTATTTTTTGCAGTACAATTGGCTATAGTAAGATATGGTTTTAAGTACTGATAGTCATTTTTTTTAAATCAAAAGTGAATAGCAGAATTTATAACTTGAGACCTTTGTTTTCACTGGCATACTCAACTTTTATGTCCAGCCAGAATGTCACAGGTTCAGTCACTTCAAATGTAAATTATCGTGCATTCTTTTGGAACAACTGTTTCTTTGCCAATGCAAGACTCAAAGTTGTAGCTACCTTGCCACAACTGACAATGATGCATACTTCACACTTAACATCTCTATTGCTCCATATACAGCCAAGGAAACTATAGCAGCTGTATGATTTTTTTCTTTTTCTTGCTCTATCAGCTTTGTCTCTGACTCATCAGCTGTGGATGTGTTACATTTACATAAGCTTCTTGCAATGTAAAACTGGAGAATCACACTAACTCACTGCCCACAAAACCAAATGTTGCTAGTTTTCCAGCGCCAGTTTTCCAGCGCCAGTATTATTGCACCTATGCTAACGTTTCTATGGGAACAGCAGAGTTTACACATAACTGCATGTTGGCTGTGGCACAACAGCAACAACAACAGTTATTATTTTTACTTGATGGAAATTCAGCTTTGCATTTGACCCATCTCTACATGTACTATATGAATATATATATATATATATATATATATATATATATATAAACCATTCAACAAATTCTGAGTATTGTAACTGTTTTTATTAAGATGACTGTTAAAACAGTTAAAAGTTATTTCATTTTCTTTCATTTCACTTTAATTTTCTTTTACAAATTGAACTCTCTAAGATGGATAAATTCCTCCTAATGAAAATAATTAGCATGAAACCAGGGCCCACATAATTTGTATTGAACAGAAGACCCTTCGTGGTCAGAACTGTCTGTTGCTATATGGCCAATGCTGAAAATACCATTTGTTATATATATATATATATATATATATATATGCATAAAATCTCTCACTTAGTTCAGAATCCCTTAACTTCTCTGTGCCAATAAAAAAGAGAAAATGAAAGTGAGGTGTGAATTATTTATATAATGTGCCACCATCCTACACAGAGGGCTGCTCTTTTCACTGGACATCTCTGATAAACAAATACCTCTTTCCTGTTTATTGTGGTCTCACAATTGCCTCCATTATGAGACATTTCTGTCCATTAGTAAGACCAGACAATCCATTAATTTGGGCTGCAGTGACCAGCTAACATCAAAGACTAGATAATCTAAAATGTTCCTACATTATGTCTAGACTCAGACTCTTATGCATGGCTCTTAGAGTTATGTAGTGTTTTGTGGCAGCCTTTTTTAAATCTTTTCTATTAATTATTTTTTTTAGTCATTCAGTTGAACCTCTATTGATGCAGAAGGTCGTTATGTAATGATGTTTAATCTATAGTTCATATCTTAGAATGGGAACGTTTTCCATGGTTGATATGAAAACTGTTTATATGAAAATGCTTTGCTTTTGTTTTGATTTAATAACATATGGTGTTATTTTAGGAACTTACTCCCAAGTATTATTTTGTTTTAAGGTTCCTTTTAGACCGCTATGAAAAACCTGCACAGTTCTTTGTACTAAAGGTTAACAGAATATTGCAGTCCATATTTCTTGCTTCTTCATTATGAAACACTATTCCCTGGGCTTTGCATCTATAAACTGAATCACCTGACATTTCAATGAGGGTTTCATGTACAGTGTTCAGCTTAAAGGTGTTTCATCATCTGCTTCTTCGCTCGATGTTCCCTGTATGATAAAACATTTTACACAGCAACATTTAGTCTTTGGTCTCAACCACACAAATCCAGTAACACTGGAAAATAAATTAAATGAAAAATACTTTATTTATCCCAGAGAGAAATTGTGGTGTTGTAGCTATTGTTTTTGTTTTCTTTTAAAGGAAATAAAAATCACCAGTAAACAGTTTAGAGATGCACGAAATTATCGGCACAATATCCGTATCGGCCGATATCAGCTTCAAAATTAAATATCGGATATCGACCATTCCATCGATATAATTAACCGATAAAAAAACTGGTGCTTTTCTTCACTGTGTTGTGTAGAGGATGTACACATGTAGAGGATGTCTGGACAATCATTACGAGTGGCTCCAGAGCTGTCCCATGCATAGAAACGGCTTCAGAGTGAGGAAGAGGGGATCTGGATGACAGAGGTCAGTTTAAGCTTATGGAGAAGTGTTGTCTTAGTGACCTTTTATTAGAGCCTGGCATGAGACCTTTGTTTTATGCACAGCCCCTTTTGTGACAATTTCTTCTATATATTCATTTTTGTTTTATTCTAAGTTACTGTTTTTTTTTGTTTTTGTTTTTTTTAAATGCCAACACTGTTTGTTTAGGATCTGGAAAATTGAAAAATATTCACAACCCTGCACATTCTTAACCTAGCATCAGTCACTAGTTCAGTGGGTCAGAGTGGCACCTTTTGAGTCACTAATGTTGATATTACATGAATGTACTTTAAAGAAAGTTACACATTTATTCATACCACTGGTCTAACTGGTTAATGTTAAAGTGTTTCCACATAATACTAACCTTCTTTTTTTTCATTCATTCCTCACTCTTCATTCACAAGTTGAAGGTCCAGTAGGGAATTCTCAAGCCTTGAGCCAATTTTCTATTATCTCCAAAGAAAACCATTTCCCTTTTTGAGCTGAAAATATCCTTTTCCTTTGTGCCACTTCAGGGAGAAGTTAAGTGGTGTCACTTACGTTGACTGTTGGGAAATGGTTGTCTCTGTTTTTAGCTTTATTAGATATCTTGTCATCCCAGTAGGACACCATGCCGCTGTAATGGAGTGACAGGAGAGGGCTCCTGTTCCATATGTAATATACATACGCAAATGCTAGGTTATGTCAGAGGCAAGGAAGAAATGGAGTACAACAGAGAGGTTCAGGAAATAAGAGGAGATTGGACTACCTTAAAACAGATGCCTGAATATGAAGATTCAAGGATGTGAGCAAAGATAAAAATGGAAAGGATGAAAGGGATATGGAGGGAAAATGAGGTGACCGATGACAGTGATGTAATTCACATATGATTTCCTTTTGATCCAGTGTCAGAGCTGATGTAAGGCCAGCCCCAGGGCTCTCGTTGTAGGTCACAGCAAAACTAGATATGAGGGGTCATGGAAGGAAATTACACAAGCCTCTTACGCATGTTGTGGAATTTTTAGATTAGGTTTGGAAAAATGATTCCTTGTCTGTAATCTAACAACGACATGTGGTGGTTTTTAGAGATGGGACCCGTGTAGCTGATCTCTGTTAGAAAGGTGTATCCTGTTATGAAAATGGAAAGGGTTTTCTCAGCTCTTAATGTCATAGCTTGGATAAACTCTCACACAAATGCAAGATTATTAATTTCAGTTATTAGGCACTTATTTTGAATGTGTTCGTTGGTGTTTTCAATCCAATGCCCCCTTAAGTGTTTTCAGTCTTTAAACCCCCCCAGACAAACCAGACAAACAAATGTATTTGTAGACAATAATGGCCCAGTTAAGTATACTGGAAATATTACTACGTCAAGCATTCCTTTTTTTCTTTTACTCTTACCCAGATTATGTTGGTCTCACATGTTGTAAAAGTAATCATAAGCAGATATACTGTTTGCATTTCTATCCTTTTTAGTTGATGTCAGTGCAAGAAGCACTGCAACAAAAGTACAAGGGTCAGTTTCATGTGAATTTCTACCTTCACTAAAGTTCCTTATATCAATACATTTGTTTCTTGAATAGATTATTTCTGGGTCTTTTTTTTTTGTATCTTTACCAAACAAAATAACAAAACGCCTGCTTACTTGATGGAAATTTGTGGGCAAGTCGGCAACGAGTTATCCCCAAACATGCTGAACCACACTGCTACCAGCAAGGGAATTACTGGAAATCATAAAAATCTTTGGAAAAATAAGTTTCCATCTTTGAGGCTGTTTGACGTTAGTATGAGAATCAGGACTGGTTGTCATTAGTGAAGTGATGACATGTATTATGGAAAGGGACCTTGCAGACATCTGCTGTGTGTTTGTGTGTGCAAAAACATTTAAGCAAAAATGAATGTTGTTTTATGTATTCAGTGTGTGTGTGTGTGTGTGTGTGTGTGTGTGTGTGTGTGTGTAAGAGAGAGAGAGAGAGAGAGAGAGATACTGTCAGATTGTTTGTGGGATGTAGTGCTGAGTCTGTGTCATTCTGTGCTCCTGTCTCAGCATATTAGAGCCAAAACCCTGTGATGATGCAGCAAGCACTCAACATCAACAACAATGAAGAGTTACACGCTAGATATTAAATGAATTTTGATTCTGCGTCACTTACCAGCACAAGTTGGAGGTTGGAGGTTGATGGATTATTTTTCTTAGGCAGAGCCTGGATGCACTGACCTGTCTTACTTCACTTTTATCTGTTAATCTTTTGGGTTTACTTTCTGCTAACTAAATTTGACATTTATTGCGTTTCATGCAATATTTACATTTACATATACATTTATATTAGAGGGGTGCCCTCCCTCAACAGCACCCCCTCCTCTTGGATGTCAACATTCTTTTACTATTACCTTTCCTGTAGAACCTGTTTGCTATGTCCTTCCATTAAAAACTTAACCACCTTTTGTTATGTCTTATTTTAAATGGCAGCATGTCTGTACATGTCCACATTTACAGTCCTCTGCTGCAACACAAACTGTCATATAAGTCAGATGTTTTCTGACTGCCAGAAAGAAGGTATTTTCTTAGAACGTTTTATCTGGATATTGTACTTTTGTTTCTGATTGTTGAGCAAAAATGATTCTAGGTAGACTTTTTTCCCCCACACCTTTCAGGTATTATGCAAACTAAACAGATTAACTGACAATTTATTGGGGTTGTGTAATTGCCATTCTTATTATTTTAAAAACTTGCTTCCAAGTAACTATAATCTTTTTTCCCGATTTGTAAATGATAGACATTATGAGTGTGTCACAGACTTTTTGTTTTTTAAATTCTGTGAATTAGTTCTTAGTTTATTGGTCAGCAAGGGTGTTGAGTCAACACCAGCAGCCTCTTGCAGAAGTTTTAGACCTCAGTCAGTACCGCTTTACATACAAGGTTTTTTATGGAACTGTAACCAGGTGCTCAGTAATTGTAAAGAAAAAAAAACTTTTTTGTGTGAAACATGATAAATGTGTGTAAACCCATGACCCCATTTGCTCCTCACTCCAGTAGTGAGAAAAAGAAAGCCACAAGAGGGGAAAAAAGCAGCAGACAAAATGAATATATTCATGCTTTGCTTTTAATCACTTCATAGAAAAAGTATTCAGATTTATTTTTTAACACAATATACAATATAATACCATACATTGTGTGAAACATTTAATAACCCACCTGCAACAAGTGGTGGACAACTTAAAAAAAAGAGAGAAAATGGAAAAAAAAAATGTCTTTCATGCAGATAGTGCTATATCTGGCTCACCAATTGGACACAACTAGGACCAAAAAAAAAAAAAAAGCTTGAACATAATTTTAATACTGACAAATCTGAATTTCAAAACTGCTAACAAGTTTGGTCAGAAGAGTTCACACATTAGCACAATCAGTAACATGAGATCATGTTTTGTTGTTGACTGAACAACTCACGTCAGTGCTTGGGCATATTGTAGCATGCTAACAATACCGTCCCCTACTTTTACATGAAGTGCATAAAGTGGAAAAGGAGACAATCAGTTGGTGTTTGTCAAAGTTGTATCTGGCCTCGTATATCAGCAATCTTTATTCAAATGCTGGATGGAGAAGCTTAGATTAAGACTTGCCACTGGGAAAAACTGTAGGCTATTTGTTTACTTGGAAAATAAGCACTGAATAAGCTTCAATGATCCATAGCTAACTCGTCTGTATCCTGTATCCAAGCCTTTGCAGTTTAATTTGTCCAATGTCGCCGTTGGGTTACCAAATCACTGATGTCAAATGAAAACCTTGTAGCAAAAAGGTGGTTGGATGAAAACTGCTTTTATGTAGGAGAAAACTGAAAAAGGAAAAATTAAAGCCCTCTGTTAAGTTTTGAAGCTGAAAGTCAGAGGGAGAGTGGGGAAAAAAGGTGACATTCTGGTTTAATTTCCATGCATCATACTAAAAATTCAGTTTTTATTTTTCTGTTAAATTTAAATATTTATGCTTTAATGTAAAAATAATTTTGTTATGGGGTTGCAAGGTTTTCATATGACAACTCATTTCTAGCTGCTGCTCTGCTGGGCACTCAAAATGTTGTGCGAATATATACTTACATATATATATATATATATATATATATATATATATATATATATGTGTGTGTATATATATATTTATATAAAAACAATATATAATACATTTATAAAATAAAAGACTCCGATCCAGAGTCTTCTACACATTAGACACCACCACTTCCAGGTAATGCAAGTGCATATAAATTAAAATAGATTTTACACTGAACCAGTATTTCTTATTTACAAGCTTAAAGTATAGAATAAATACACACTGTTATAAACAGCAAAAAGGACCAACTTGAGCTCCTAGCAACAAACAGCAAAGACAAAGGTGTGAAGTGATGGGGTAAGGCCTGATTGAGACGCACACAGACTCACACCTCAATACAAAACATACATACTGCACACAGGTGATTGCCACTTGATCATGTTTTAGAGAAATTAAATGAAGTACCTTTTGTGTATGAGTAAACCTACATGAGAAATCTGAGGCCTGCAAACCATTTTCAAATGATCCTCCCTAACATATTTGTGTGTGGGAGGAAGGGGACTATAACTATGAGGTTAAAACTAGAACACTTACATGTTTCTCTTTTCTTTTCTCCTTTCTCGGGCTGTCTGCTATGCTGAATCTAGCAATTCTGCTACTGCAAAGAAAACTCATAACCTGACTGTCCTGGAAACCTGATACAGCAGTGGGAAGGGAAAAATTCAATTGACGTCAGTGAGCAGAAGCAGCACTTGAGGGATTTTTATCATGAAGGGAAAAAAATGTTCAGCCTAATTGTTTAGGGGTCATGTTGTTGGGGCCACGAGGGCTTCGAGTTTGAAAACCTGCATTGATGAGGTTTTGAGAGCGCCTATCAGACAGGCAGCTCTAGAGCACCTTTAATCATCTGGTCTGGGCCTGATTGTAGAAACGGGGGGGGGGGGGGGGGGGGGGGCATTGCATCAGACTGGTTTGAGGTCAAAACCTGTTTCAGCTAACAAGATTATTAGGACTGTAGCATACCTGTGGGCTAAAAATGGACTCGCTGCTGCTGTGCATTTCATCCTTGGCAGACTTGGTTTCTTAATTATTTCTTAACTATCAGAAGACAAAAACACGTTTCTCAAATGTCCCCATAGTATTATATCATTGGTCAAAATATTTGACAGTGAAGTTAAAAGAAAAATGTAGGCTTTTGTCTCTTTACTGAACCTGTTACATTAAAACTCAAGTTTTGGTGTGAAACAGTCAGAAAGCCAAATGGTTTGCAGCCCAAAAACAACAAAATTTGAAATATGAAATATCTGAATTTGAAATATGTAAATAGACATGATATATTTAGGCATGACATTCATTGACCGACATCTAAAAAGAAAGCAATAACTGGATGTGAATTTCTGAATTTGACATGTTAGGAAAAAAAGAAACTTGTGCTTAGATAGACAAATTTGAGTAATGCAAGTGGAAGTTTCCCATTTACTGTGGATGAGTTTGTCTAAGAGTTGTTTGTCGACGTTTGTTTGGATTTCTCTATTGCCCAATATATGGAAGACTGATATCTTTTTAACATACAAAAAAGATTTTGCTCTTTTTGTTAAGGAAAGAAAACATTTCACAGACACTAAAGTGTTCAATAAATAAAAAACTATATAAAGACAATAGTAAAAAAGGCACACAAAAGTCCTCTGACAAATGGTACAGAAAAAAAGTAAACACTTCGTCTTGCTATACAAATGTGTATCCATCAGTAGAGCTTACTCTATGCTACGTCTACATTATATATCTGTAAAGAAAAAAAAAACAAAAAAACTAAGGTACAAAACTTCTCTCAGTAGTGTCAGTGTCCATGTAATGCCAGTCTAGAAAGGAAAGAAACCATTTTCTAAACTGGCTGAAATCCTTCAAGGTCCACTCTCGCCTGTTCATCAAGACTAAAATGTTCGGGGTAATTAATTCCTGAGAACTCTGAAGCCTCTCTGAAACTGTCCATCCGTGTCTGGCTTCAACCACCCAAGTGCAAGACGCCCCTCTGCAGGCTAAAACTAAGCCCTTGCTTCTGTGGGCTTATTTAAAAGCACAGCTGCAAGAGGATACCTCCTCTTTTCCAAAAACTTTCAATCACCATGTGAGCTTGGTGATGGAAGCCCTATGTATCTGTGGGTGACGCCTCATGTGTCACAATCTCTATAGCCGTTGTGTGCTCAATCATGGGGCTATCCTCAGGAGCTTGACTGTCCAAATAGCCTGAGGGGGGGAGATCGAGAATCTCCAGACTATCCTCCTCTTCTAGGTCTTCCTCCAATTCTTCTTCCTCCCCTTCACCATCCCTCTCTATTCCATCCAAGTCCTCCTCCTCCAGGGTCAAGTCAAACTGAAATTTTTCTCCCCCTCCCTGTCCTCCTGTGCCTCCACTGTGTCCATGTGTGCCCTGGTCATAGAAAGGTGGGGAGGGACTCTGGGGAATCATGCTCTGGTACCAGTTCCTGTTATCTTCTAATGTGTCCAGAATATCCTGGGCATCAGGGTGCACCAGATCAGCCCAGGTCTCCCACAGAGGGTGCACAATGTAATCGATAAAACCCACCTAAAAGAGACAAACAGTTGTTTAGTTTTTTAATTGCTTTAAATTATTTAATTATTTATTTTAAAAACATTTTTTCATCAATAAAAGCTTTTAGAGTTTCTTAAATTTTCATTGCATACCTGGCTCTTCTCTACAGAGGCTGTGTGTTTATCACACATGGGGCTGATCTCCATCCCCCTCTCCCTCTCTCTGTCTCCCTGGTGGAAGAACTCCTCCATTATCCGGTCAGTCCACTGACGATACAACTCCAAGGACTTGGTTGGGTTACTCAGATCAGCACAGTGCACCATGTTGCGCAGCACCTAGAAATGGTGCATATTTGCAGTTTAGTACAGACACATCGGCACAATAGCATTCTTCAGTTTAAAAACAGTTTTTGACTTTTCTAGAAAGAAAGGTCCTGTCTCACTTTCAACATGATGTCTAAAGAGGTATTCATTGCATTATTTTAACCTTTGCCTAAAAATAACACATACCTGTATCCTGTCAGTGTAATTGTCTAGCAGCAGAACTCAGAACTTGTCACCTTCTTAGTCTCTACCATGGTCTTTAGGTCAGCCAGCAGACTCATGTGTTTGGACATGTCAGTTGCTAAAACCTGCAGAAAAGGGGAAAAATCTGATCAGTATTCACAGGGAAATGGAAAGACACTTTTTTCCCTTCTAAATTTAAAATTCTTAAAGAGACGTGTTTGCGGCTGTCGTACCATGTCGATGACCATCTTGCGCAGGGACTGTCGCTGCTTCTTTGTGAGGTTCTGGAAGATATCGCAGTTGTCTTCTTGTAGCAGCTTGAAGCCCACAGCCAAGTGATGGTTCTCCAGCACGGACTCATCATTGTACATAAGGGCCAGCTCAGAATCTACACAGTGGTTAATGATAGATTTTAATTAGTTAAATGTTGTATAGACTCTACTTGAATGTGTTTTATTACTCATACTAGAGAAAAAAAATGTTGAACTTACTGGTATTGATTAGAAACTGGTTTGATACTCCAGGATGATCAACATCATGGATAGCTGCAGCAAAGATGGCTGCTAGGATCTCAAGATCTGTGAAGACCGCCTGTTATAGAAAGACAGAAGACATTAGAAATGACTAAGCAAGGAGTCACTACTGATTGGCAGAAAACTCCACTGATTTGATTTGACAGAACTAATTGTGTTTTGTTTTTAAAGAAAAAAAAGGGAGATAGTTCAATCATGTGAGATAGAGAATGGCAAATAACCTTCTGTCCTTGTGAAAGTTAATTGTGAGAGGATATATTACTGTATGTGCTGGTTGTTACGGATGAAAGATGAAGAATCTAAGAATAAATCATGCACTAGCTATTCCACATAAAGAGCTGTTAGGAATACGTTGCAAGAAAACTAAAATTAATTCATGACTGTTGGATGAAAGAGGGAAAGTTCTGAGGAAACCACTTTAAGCTGCAAAGGAACAAATAAAAAAAAAAAGATGATTCAATGGGAAAAAAAATCTGGGACTTTTCAAACCCACTGTTGCAATCCAGGAAAAATGTATGTAATGTTAAAACTCACTCTGAGTTTAGTTTCATTTCTGTGTATGAAATGTGGAGCTGAGAAACATGACTTATAGTTGTTTAATACTGAAAACTGTATGACTGAGACTAAATAATTTACATTACAGAAAGACTTACGTCCAAGGCCGGGGTGGAGAGAAGGATGTGTGTGGACTGGGCTACGTCAGCAGCATGCAGACTGTTGTGGTAGGCCACATCTGAATGGTAGTGATCTTCTAATGTCATCATATAGGCCACAAATGTATCCACGGGAATTTTAAATGTCTTTAAGAGGTCTCGCTCCTGGGAAAATGACATAGGAATAAACTTAATTGTATATAACTGCAGTTACATTTAGAAAGTAAAAAAAACAAAAAGAGAGAGAGAAGGGGGGGGGGGCTGGGTCTATATATAAGCAAATATTTTTCTGTGTTTTGGGGGACGGGGGGAAAAATATTTTATATAGATGAAAAGTAGAACATTCTGTACCTGGAAAATGGCATACATGATACAGGTGAGAGGTCGGTTGTTGGAGTACTCTGAAACAGTGAAGATGTTCAGACCCCACTTGTTCAGGTCCTCCAGCTCTTTGGACAACAGCTCCTCCTTATCGGTCTTGACTCCGAAGCGCGAGATGCTGCTGCTAGAGAGTGAGGGTCCATGAGAAACCTTCTTGACCCCACTGATCTGTGTCATCAGCTGCTGCTTCTGCTGCTTCTTCTTCTCTCGCGTCTTAGATGTTGGCGATGGAATCTCCACTTCATTCTGTTTGTCTGTATGAGGGGAAAAATTGAGTTTTTTTTTTAAAAAATTTATAGAAAACCTCTGAGAACCCAGGTGCACTGCAGAAACACCTACTGCAGGTTAGTTTCTGAGGGATTTAATTCTCTCGTTTCTTCATTCATTCTGTCCCTTCATTGTCCACCTGCAGCGTCTCTGAGCTCCTACTGTTCATTCGTCTCCCACCCTTACCGCACAGCCCCCCCTCGTTTCACAGCAGGTGGTTCACATCTCATCTCTTGCTCTTTTCACTCTCATAGGTCACTCCTTTGACAGACTAAGAGTTGTGGCTTCAACACAGTTAACGCAGCTTTATACAGTCTAACAAGCTGTTCTGTCAGACAGAATCAGTTGTGGGAATTATTTTATTCAGCTTGAACAAGCTGAATAAAGCCTGAAAATAAACACTGAAAGATGCAAGGCTTTCATTATTTAATATTCCTTTGAAAAAATAATTCAAAATGTCAGCATGACCACTAAAAATAAACACAATGCATGCTAAGTATCTTAATAATAACCACACAGAGTTGTGCTAACTACAGTTAAAGAGGAATTGATAGAAATCCTGCAGGGACGATCTATCGGCATGTTTGACTCGACTTTCCTGCCTTTATTCGGCTCATTGCTGGCCTATCAGCCTTCCCCTGTGGAGGGTTATTCAATTACCAGCTGTAATTCAAATAATCACTTTCACTCTGATGCTCTCCCTCTCTCATACTGTTGTCTGCCTTTCTCCATCTCTCACTTTCTGCTCTATTCTCCGCTGGTAATTGAGAATGGACAATTAAGTACTCTTGACATGTGTTGTGTGGGAAGCAAGGGGAAGAGAAATGTATCAGCCTCTAATTTATTACAGCTCATGACCACCACCACTACTTTCTGGGGTTTTGGTGTGTGACCTACATACAGTATGTGTGAGACAATCCATACATCCAATTCCATCCATGTCTTATTTGTTTCCACATTACAAGTCATTATACAGTGATTGCAGCATGTGTCCGTAAATCATATGGATAGTTCCTCCTGCTGTCATGTTTTTGTGTTGCTCGGTAGTCTGTATTTTGGGATAATTATTCTTAAGTTGAAAATTAGCAGAAGAAAAATTTATTAGATGCAAATATCTTCTGTTTCTTCCACTGTTGTCTTACTGCTTTTTTTTCCTTCAGCGCCTACATGTACTTTTTTTTTTACTTTGATTCCTTTTTATCCTCCTCCATATGCTCTCCAGTGAAAGATGTAGTTGCATTGAGTGTGAAGAGTGGGGGTGACTCCCCTTCCCCTTCAGTTAAGCTAGGTGTGTTTATTGGGCTGAATAAAAGGAATTATGACAGTGGTGGCAGTGGAGCAAAAAAAAAAAGAGTTGCATGTGAATGGCCTGCATGCTGTTTGCCAGCAGCTTTTAGTGTGAAGCTATGAAATCCCTTTTCCCCTCATTTATCCAGGTAATTATGTTACTTCAATGAACACTTTACCAGTCTATCCCACCAATGGCTTAAAAATGTATAAAGCAAATGGTTTTCAATAGACTGATCATAATTAACTTTAAATCTAAAAAAGAGCTCTGCAGAATCAGGCATATGGCATAAAATGTGAATTCTGTCTTCCTGAATCAATGTTTTTAGAAGGATAATAGAAAGCAAAAAATAATAGCATTACTGATGTGGCAGTAATTCTAATGGACGGGTGGATTAATGCATCCTGTTGGTAGGGCTGAGGCCATACAAGGCCAGCTGTGGCCCCCCCCCCCCCCCCCCCCCCCCCCCCCCCCCCCCCCCCCCCCCCCCCCCCCCCCCCCCACCCCCCCCCCCCCCTCCCCCCCCCCCCCCCCCCCCCCCCCCCCCCCCCCCCCCCCTCTCCGTTCTCCATTGATTTAGTTCGCCCAGTCATCTTTGTCTGGATACTTGGGTCAGAAAGAGGGGAAGGAGAGGTAAAGGGACAACAAGGTGTCCCTGCTGCCATGAATGCATTAAGATGAGGATGACTCACCCATTCTGCCAAGTTTATCTCCCTGTCAGAGAAGGGGGTTCCTCTGTACCTTCTTTTTTTTCTCTATGCAGTCTGCCTCCTCTGTCACTCACTTTAGTATATTTTATCACTTTTGCTTGCACAGTACAGTCTGTTCAAACTATATTTTACCTTCTATGTTTAGGCTTTGTATATGACTCAAGCTTGTGTCCCACCTGTGTGGACTATGGACTTCTCACATTTACAAAAATGTCTCATCAGGTAATTGTTCTTAGTTCCTACAACTTAAAATTGCAATTTGGTGCTTCTCTACATTTGAAAAAGTAGTAGAGATGTCTCTCGAATTGATGTGATAACATGTGTATTTAGATTTTACCTTCTATTCTCAGATCATAAAAGGTGCAACCCACACAGAAAGCATCCATTTCCAATTTACATAGTCCAGTTCTAGCTAATAAGCTCATTTCTTTCATCACATTGCCCCCTTTTACAAACTAACCAAAATAATTGCTCTTCTTTCTCAGTCATTAGAGAAACCGAAAATTTGCCTTTAATTCATTTTATAAAAGATATTTTAAACCAGAACCCGAAAATATCCCGAAAGATCTTCATGGCGCAGTTCCTTATTCTTGGTACGCCCCCACAGAAAAACCAGCCAGAGCAACTTGCACAGCTCAACAGCATGAGAAAGACTAAGCCTCCACAAAATGCTGCAGCAAAGAATCAGAGGAATTGAAATCTCTGTGTACCACTTCATTTGTATATTTGCATGTATTTACTGTTGGACATCGAGTTATTGAAGGTGCATAATACAGAGTTAATGGATAAGAATTTCTTTAGTGTGATTTTTGAGAACATTTACCTAGGAAGGTGTTGGAGATGAATTCGGAAACCTGATTCCCAGACCGACTCATCTCTGATAGGTGCGTCAACTCCCGATTCAACATTCTCTTGAACTGCAGGAGAAAGAAGAGGGGAGGAGAGAGAGAGAAAAAAATTATGTCGTCATTTTCCACTTAGGGGGAAAACCTGGGGAAAATGATGGTACAAGATTCCATGGAACATGCAGTTTCCAGTCTTATTCCATCAGGTCCAGAATATTATTTAATTACAGTGTATAAATCAGTGGGGGACACAATGTATTTTTCCTCTCCATTTACCCTGGAATTTATTGAGATTCAGAAGATTATTTATGTTACCAATGGGGAGTTTTAATACCCTTTAAATTACCCACAGGAAACGATTTTAAGTTTTATTTCCCAAAATCACATTTTGGGGGGACTTACTTGGCTATTCTACTTGCATCAGTGTGTAGGAATTTTAATGACAAATGAAGATCCACACACTAAATCCTTTCACGTTTTCATACATTCTGAACATTTTCAAATTGATGAAACTGATACAAAAAACAGATGCATTTAGCAGTACATGGGGACCCAAGCACTGCAGCAGCAGATGTTTATGATGCATGCGCATGCACAAGCATACACACGAACAGACACACTGCTTTGCAGAGGGCTCAAGATGGAGCCTGAGCCTCAAAAAACCCATTCTGTCAGACCCCCCTCCACCCCTACCCCTGATGATGGAAATATCTTTTGGTGCAATGTGGCTAGCACAGTGCCCCCCAATTAAAAAAAAAACAACAAAACAAACAAACAAAAAACAAAGCTGACATTACAGAATTTATTTGATTAAGAAACCACTAATAGCGACACAGCACATTGAGGTAAAATGAAACGAGTGCGGTATCCCAACAAGCTATGTAGGTAAACGCCACACACCTTAATGTAACCCCAAGACACTGACAGCAGGTAATTGGCTTCAGGCATTTTGGACCCCGTTGTTTCGTTCCTACAGAAAGCCAGAACTGTAATCCAACAGGAAAAAGGGGAAGATATAAAGGATTCTTTCACCGCCGAAAAATCCCTCTTCTTTCCTCTTGTCTTTTTTTCTTCTTAGCAGCAAAGAGAGCAGCTCGATGATGGCTCACTCTCCCTCTTAGCTGCATAAAAGGACCAGCTCTTAGTCTCCATGCTTGCGGATGAAGGGTTGAATGAGCGCGTTGAAAATGGGGTGCCAGTTTAGGAGATCCAGCGGACTCGATAGATCGGCTGAAACAGCAGCTTAAGCCGTGAGCTGGGGACTCTCAGTGTACTGATGAATAATGGAGATGAAGCTGGGAAGGGAGGAGGGGAAAAACACAGCGATGGAGAAGGAGGAGGGAGTGAGTGAGGCAGCGATGTTCATCTGACTGGAGGGGGGGTTCCTCCACTGGATTTGTCTCGCTTTGCTGCTCTCACTGCTGTATCTCTCACTCCCCCTCCTTCCTTGTCTCTCTCTCCATGTTTTTCCCCTTTTTCCTTCCATCTCTGTCTCTTTTTTCTCCTTTCTACATTCAGCTAGCCCCAGCAACACACTCCAGCCAAAACACATGATTTGACAGAAATGGGGAGAAGACTTGAGCTCCAATTACAGTTTAGCATTACTGTGTGAAGTTTTGAAAGAACGCATCAGTGATGTATACTATTCCAAGATAGATTCTGGATGCATGTTCTCTTTTCCCCAGATAATTCCCATATTTTTTTTTTTATTAAAAAGCCCACGTAATTCCCTTCTACAGACATGTTTATGAAGTCAATGATTATGAGGGAGTATCATTGAATTGTTAAACAACACCTCCCCTGTTCAGTAAAACAATAAGGGCTGGGAACTACATGTTCTGAAGAATGTGACCGTGCATCAACTGTACTTTTATCACCATTATCTCTATTGTCAACCACTCCTCTTCTACTCCCTCTTTTGAGTCTTCTGTTGTCTCTTGACAACCAAGTGCGGCAGCCATTGTGGAGATCTCATAAGCCTGTTCATTATCTGCATCCCATAATAATATTGGATGCTGACAGGGTGTCTGTGGATGGCTATTTTTAACAAGCGGAGTTGGGAAGATGGGCAGAGAAGGTGGCAAAAAAAAGAAGTGAGATAGCAGATAATTGCATCCTTCCCCAATTTGGGGGACATCAGCCCACGGGTTCTCCATGTGCCAAGTGAATGAGTGTGTGTATGCCAATTAGCAGAACACCCAAACACCATGGCAACAGCATTAGGTGGCAAGTGCAGGGCTTTTGTTATTTGAAAAAAAGAAGAGGAGGCGAGACGTGGAGAGGCTTTCCCTTTTCCTTTTCCTTCACAGATAGGCATGTGGAATAGCTGCTGAGCTGTCACGAGGACACACCACACACATACAGCCTCTGCTCACATCCACTGAAAATGCCCCCCATTCCCTCCCTCTACTTCATCCATCCTTCACTCTCCACCACTTGCGTGTTGATTTCTCTCTTGGCTAACACTTGCCAACACAGTCATCAATCTCTGTGGTTGTCTGCCTCACTGGCAGAATCAATGGGCTGTCCTTGGAGCAGGTGTTGCTACTGCTGCAATGTACAAGGCTGGGGCCACCTGACTGAAAGATACTATTACATCAGTACCTTTTGTTTTTCAGCCAAGGCTCTTTGTGTGGATGGCTCAATGATAGCTGCAATACTTTTCTAATGAAAATATAATAATATAATTAGAACTATCAAACTGTAAACAGAAGTTCATAGAGCCTTTGGGTATGATGTGTTTACAGGTTGAGGAAGATATGTGGGAGATCAAAGCTTTCTGTGAGGATTCCCGGATTATTCTCCCACAGAGAAAGCACCAGAAGTGAGGAGGTAGAAAGCAAGAAAGGAGAAAAAAAAGGAGAGGAGGCTGCTCTTTATGTAATGGCTCACTGCATAATATATAAGTAAACCAGAAATAACAGCGGGGGATGTCTCTTTGCAATGTGTCGAAGAGCTGTGCTTCCCTGCAGGCTGCAAAAATGCCTCAGTATAGACCTTGGTATACACACACACACACGCACACACACAGACACACAACGAGATTTTTAAAGTGTTATAATCTACAATTAAACACACCTGATGATGACATGTCACAAGCATGCTCTACACATTCATTATTTTGTGTTTATTTTATTCAATAATTGTGTATTACTGCCAGCGTATGTTTGATTTAGGTCATTGAGGAGCAGAGGAGAGCCTTTTACCAACTAACACCATGACACCAGAGGAAGATTAACCTCTCAGAGCTCTGCAAGTGTCTGTTCTACTATTTTACTCTTCCCTTTCTCATTGTGTCTGTCATTTAATAACAGTTTCCTCTATGTCCTCTTTATCTTTATTTCTCCCTGTTCTCCATTACTTTGATGTTAATTTAATTTCCCCGCTTTCCTCGCCATATCTTCTAACCTTTTATTCTCACGTTTCCCACCATTCTCCCTCTTTGCTCACAGGGGTGGGGTTGATTCTGCAGAGAGCTACTATGACAGAAGGAAGGAAGGTGAATGGAGCCTGTGGCATTTCAGATGGGGTGGGGGTCACATAAAGCCGAGCTCCTCCGCTTAGATGTGATCCCATCGGACAGCTCACTGTGCAGGGCAGCCAGGCAGACAGGTAGGTAAGCAGAAAGCAGGCAGACACGGAGTCTCCCTCTAACACGAGACTGAGCTTATGCACTCACTGCTTCCACTATCTGACCAGGCACTACACTACACTTTTTCATGTTTGCCTGCCCCCCGCACCCCCCCACCACCCACCACCCCACACACACACATACACATTGTGGCAAAATATATAAATATTTATATATATTTATATATATATTTTTTTAGTTCAAATACGCTGATTTTGTTAGATTTGACTAAATGTGTGAAAGTCAGACTCAGTTGAAAATATATAAATATATATTAGAACAGGCCTGTATTCCACATTTATCTTTTTTTTTTTCTTCTTCTTTTCTTGCTTTTTTCCAGCAGACTGAATTTTTGCTCAGAGCCACTAGTGGGTGCACCATACTCATTCTGCTGGAGACAAACCTGCAAACTGTTGAGAGGTCATAGAGCCTACTCAGGTATTACACAACTTACTGATGACTCTTTAAAAAAAATTTTAATCAGATGTTGAAACATATAAACAAACGGTAGTCTTAAGTAGTTAAATGATTAGAGTCATAAAGCTTTAAAGAGCACAGTGGTTAAATTATGAAAACATTTCACAGAGGATTTACCTAAAGTAAATAATCTTACACATTTACAAACTATCCTTTACACATTCCTTTCTTAATCAACAGATATACTGTCCTTGTGGTTTGGTTCCCCTTTGTTTCGACATATGGCACAAGACAATAATAATGGCAAAGAGTTGCCGTAACATGTCTGAAAATCAGGAGAACCTTCTTAGTGTGAATTGTGTGTACGTCTGTTAGCTACAAACATCTTGGCGATGGCCTCACTACCTCTTACTTCCTCTGACTCATTCACTCATGCTTCTGTGTCTGTAATAAGACAGCGTATTCACGTGTGTTTGATTAAATATCAGTGTGTTTGGGAGCATGAGACAAAGATAAAAATAACTGGACTGATACAATCACAGCCTCCATAGAATATTTTTTTTGTCTGTGAGTTAACTGCAACCACCAAACTCAAGCTGTGTGAGGTGGGTTTGAAAGCAAAAAGCAAGCCACAACAAGAAATGCTTTTCAGGGCTATTCCTCTTTCCTGGCTGATAAAAAACAACCATTGATTTCAGCATAACAGCATCACCACCACTTCTCCTTTCCACCCAAGATGACACAAGTATTCAACCTCCACAAAAAGTCTCTACTTGGATGTGCTGCTATTGATCTGCCTGGATTTCCTGTCATTTTAAATCTCAGACAGTGTACTTAACTCAACCCCTTCCCTCAGTTTAAACTGTTTCAGAGACCAGAACAAATGCAAACTTGACAGTGCAACAGGAGGAGCAAATCAGGATCTACCCCTATTTATCGGATGTTGAATCATTGACAATTAAATCAAATAATTGGACATCCAAATATGCTGCCAAGACTCCCTTAAAAACCAGGTATGATTTTCCAGTTGTGATGAGCTCTGAATACTCAGGTATTTGAGTTAACATAACATAGCCACAATTATTACACTTTGGTTTTAGGACACATCTCAACTATCCAATGTGTAAAAGGACGCACATTGATTCTTAGATGGTAAAGGCAGGTATGACTGTCTCTTTGTGCATAAAACTCAGAAAGTAAAGGAATATAATGCATTATTTTAGGTTTACAACCACAATAACTAAAGATCCCCAATATACTTTTTAAAAGAAGAAAACACTCAAGTATTTCTCATCCACAGCAATGGAATACGGGTAATTTGCTTCTCTGAGAAACAATTTGAAAAGACAAATGATTTAGTAAAGTTTTAAGTGTTTTACAAAATCAAAAATGTGTCATGCGAAGGAAGCAACAAGTTTCCTCTTAAAATTACTTACAAGAAAGAAACTCAGATTCGATACAGTTACTGGATAATAAACTTATATAAAAAAAGAAACTCACCTTTTTCCAAACATTTAGCTTTCCTAATTTCTTGTCTTTCCTATCAAAGCAGCAGGCACCCATTATTGCTGAGTATAGAGAGCAGAGCAGAGTGGGGGTCTCGTCCGTTAAAGAGTCTGTCTCAGTCTGACTACAGCATGAGTTAAAGGACCAAGCCAGGGCTCTCTGACGCTGGGAAACGCCACAGCTCTTGTGACTCACTCTGGGCTGTGAGGTCTGAATAGGCTTCACCTCACACCCTGTGTATGTGGAGCAATGACTGAATGTGTTTGCTAGTGTGTGTGCGCATGTGTGTGTGTGAGTTTGAGAGTGCTCTGTTTTATACACACTTCATCTTAGCGGCAGACCCGCCTCTCTGCTCCTCTTGCAGGCTGCTCGCTCTCCTACAGCTTTGATGTTTTTATTGTCAATATCTCATTGATCGTTCTGATGAATGGTACACTCCCTTTTTTGATGAACACAGTCATTTTCCTAGAATAACAGGAAGTTCAGCACAACTTTTAATTCCTGAAAGTCAAATTCTGCGCAACATCTTTACACTGTGTTAACTTTGCTGACTGAATTTTGCAGCTTGATTTGGGTCTAAATACTGTCCCTGAACACATTATTTGTGAAGTGATGTGCTCTTTTAAAGTTATCAAAGACAGACATCATTACTGTTGATTCACACATGAACAAGACTTAAAATGTACCAATGTGCATTAAATTGTAGGGTATCTAGTTTTAAACTTGGGTTATTACATGAAATACCAATCACCCAAGCTTTTTATTCCCACTGTCCACTACATACAGACTTTTTACCATTTTCCTCTGCGGCCGGTAATGATTGCATAACAGTAAATGCACATAAATTATCAATTTATTTAATATGTCAATTTTCTGAATGTTAAGGTAAAATTTCTGATAAATTTGTACATAAGCTCACCTAGTGTCAGTTTCTCAACGTTTAATCCAATCAAATATCTCAAATTAGTCAGTTAATCAAAATTAATCGCCATTCTTTAATTTAGAAAGACAAATATCACTACTTCTGTAAAAAAAAAAAAAAATTCTTTTGTGTTTATTACAGTGTACTCAGTTGTAGGGGAATTCTGGCTTTAGAAAGACATGATCTCACCCTGCATTCAAGGGTGGAGGAGTTTTCCTTATAACTTCTTCATTAATCATAAATTACAAAATACATGTAAATCATTTCATAATGAAAGTAACATTTAGTTGCAGCTCTCAATGTGTTGTCTAACAGACAGAGAAGACTTTTTTCCTGTTAGTCAGCTACCTCATGACTAGATACCTAAACTGTACTGTCACATAATAGAAGGCCTACAGCCTTGACATTGGGGAATATTTCACCACACACAAGACTTTGACCCATCAACAGCCATACATAACAAAGAACAGTCTCATACTGCGAGTCCTTGTGCTTCACCTTGGAGGTGCAGTAGCACCTTTCTATACTTTGCTTCCTTCTTACTCATGTTTCATACTCCTTCACAGCTTCAGTTTCTCCACCATCAGTACAAAAGCTGTAAAAGGTCCACATTCACTGATATGCACATTTTTGTTAATGGAACCAGGTTGAGTGTAGCAGCCCACATTACTAAGAGGCTGAAGTTGTGTAAAGGTTTACTGTAAAAACAAAGCACAGACTGAGATAGCTGAGATATGAGTGAGATTAAGCTACTGTTGGTGCACACACACACGCACACACGTAGACACAAAGATGGTTGGTGGAGGGCTTCTTGCACACAGATGCTTACGTGTAAGGACACATTCACTCGCTTGTCAAAGTCATAGCTATGAAAAGAGGGTCATAATACAGAAGAAGGACACTGTGCCACTTGATGTGCTGCAATGATAACCAGGACTGCCTCAGTCACAACTAACTTTTGTTTGCTCTTGATAAAATCCCAGTGATCTGAGTGAACTTTTAAAAAAAATATTTTACATGATTCCTGCTTTTTGTGATATTCTGCTGAATCAAGAAACATATCCTATTTAAAGACACACTTTCCAACCTTAAAAATCTGGGTCCCTGACTTGTTTGATGACACAGTGACATTTATTATGGACATTTTTGGAGTCGTTGCTGCCCAGCAGCATGCCAAGGCTAAGAAAATGCCCTTAATTTTTGCCTTTAGGATGCCGTGTGACTTTACAGTAGAGTTTAGTCTTAAGCACTGTGTCAGAAGCTAGCAAGCAGATATAAACACACCGGCCATTTCAACATGCACAGTGGCTGACTCAGCAAAGAAACACATGAAGACATTATTGGAGGAAGAGAGAAAAATAGTGAGAAAGGGACTGAGCAATAAAAAGGTCAATATTAGACTGATTTTTACAGGCTGGAAAGGGCTCACAGTACCGGTAGGATGCAAGATGTATGCTGAATTAGCTGTCAATATGTCATTGTCATTGAGAAGTCTTTAATGTGGAGCAGAGAATTCAAAACCCAGCATATGAGAAATTGTTGATGCCAGCAATAACAAATAGGTGCAACATCTGCTCACGTGAAACTGCCATGCAATCATCCAGCAGCTCATAGGACTAGTTTAATATTTTCTGGAGAACCAGGATATTTCCCTTAATTTTTTCCTGATAAGGATATTAAGAAATTTCTCAAGTTGGTTGGGCTCCTGAAATTAGTCACCACTAACAGAGCAGCCAGAATCTCAGTGGTTTGTAAGAATAAATTGTACTAGAGATCAACAGTGATATTTTTGTTTGGATACACCTTCATTCTTCATTCATTCTGCTCTTTGTCTGCTTTGCTGTGATTCTGAAGCCTTACATTCAAGACTTAAATGTTTATGTGAGTCAGTCATCGTCATGCGTCTGAGGTGAGATAAGTCCGGCTGACGGTCAGTGCTGGGTATGTGTGCAGATTACGACAGCAATAGAATAAACAAACACAACCATTAACCATCCAAATGACTATGGTGGGATATCTATTGTCGTCTGGATGGTGAGCAGGCAATCAGGAAGGAGACAGGAAAAGAGAGTCACTTTGCCCAGGGGTCTGCAAGGATCCTTAACACACTCATACTCTCACACACATACAAATTTCCCCCCTCTTCCTCCTTAGTTTATTGTGTTTGACCCACTGTGGGATCCCTTGCATCCTGTTGTCCAGTTTTATGAGAATTGATCCATTCCTCTGAGCCCACATGACAAACTGTTTTCAGGCTCTGCTACATTCAGCTGCTACTCAGTTTATCAAAGCAAATTAAAAAGAGAAGTTTTAAGTCAGCAAAAAAGATAAAAATTACATCTGTTAGTATCCAATATCCAAAAATGCAATTGCTCTTTTTTACAGATTGACAGCTCAGCAGATATTTCAATCATCTACCACCATAAGGAAACAATTGTTAAGAGACCTTAAACATCAAATGGGGCTGGTAACTATTCATTGTGTCATTAATCCATTATATGCTAGAATTAATACATGCAAAATCTTTGTCAGCATCAGCAAGCTGTGCTTAGCTATGCACAACATTATCTCAATGTCCAGGGGTTTAAAGGAGCTAAATATAAGAGACAGTCTTGCACATGTTTAGTGGACTGAACAAACAGAAATGGAAGAAAGCAAATCAAGGAAGAGAGAACCTTTTAGTTCATTCAGTGGAAATGCGCTTTGTAGTACAGGTTATCTTCACAGGTTGTATCAGAAAATATTTTAACGAGACTGTGCCGTGCCATACTAGAAATGCTAAAAGTTACTTAGCTTCATACATGAATGCAATTCATTTATTCATAGATGGCGGGAGTTGGTGCATAGTGAAAGAAAATGCTTAATAAATACTCATACTGGAAAATACAAGCCAAGATATGCGTATCACTTCTCTATAAAAAGAAAACTAAAATACTAAAATTGTTTTATCTCCATTAGACATCGTTCATACCATAAATAAATAAGCTTTTCAGTTGTCAGCTCATAGTCATAAAAAAATATTGTGGTTTCATGAATTTCCAGCACTGCTGTTACACAACGCATTCCTGAAGTATTTTTACTAAAGTAAAGGAAGCCACTCAAAAAAGGGCATTCAATATTAACTGGATGTTGGTTTGTTTTAAGGTGATTTGCAAATGTAATTAACTCATAAGGAATTATTTAATATCAGTCTTAAAGTTTGTCTGTATTTCCATCAATTAAGCCATAAATGTAATAAGCAATAAAAGTTAATCTGTTTCCTTACTGATGTACTGATTAAGAGGTTTCTTAAGTAAAGGAGGAACTGAACCTTTATAAAAAAATCAAACAAAAAAAAAAAACCTCATAGAACCAATGGACTTTGAACACATGTAAGACAGGAAACATGGGGCAAGAACTACAGCAGGCCATGATAAAATACACACACTTCCTGTTGTGAGCCGATCTTTGCAGAAATGATACCAGAAAAAAAAAAAAAAAAACACTACAGAAATTGAGCTTCATGGTTGTTTGGGGCGAAAAAAATAAACCTGATGAGCAACATGCAGTCACATGCAAGTGTACAGGCAGCAGTAAAAACCAGTTGGTGCTCGCTGCAGACCCTCTTCCAAACCAGTTCCTCCTCCTCCTCAGTATGCTGTGCAAGTTCAGACCTGACAGAATACTGTTGACTTTGCTCAGGTCATGTTAAGTTCAGCTGCAGTATCTTTAGATTTCGCATACTACTTTTCATGTGTTTATTATGCTGAAGAATTCATGCTCCCTTTTTACATATTAAGATCCCTCAAAAAGCAGAGCTGTTTCTGTAAGAGCATCAGCAACAAGTTGTTTTTGGTTGAAATAAAATCTCAGCCTTGTGTACCTACAACAGTTCTTCACTAATTATGTAACAAAATCATAGTAATAAATAAGAAAAGACAGAGAATATGTATTTAAAATATTTAGCCTTTCCTACCTTGTTGGAGGCCATGTCGCTGACAGAGCGGTAGGTCTGGATCGTCTCCAGCTGCTCCAGACACCAGTCCAACTCCTCCATTGTCTCCATGGCCAGCTTCTGGTACGCCTCATCTGTCAAACAGCCGGCACACAGAGACACACGGTCAGAACAGACGGTGCACATGGAGCCCAAGCGCTGCCCGGCCACTCCCAGGCAGCGTTCACGCACAGGTCCTGCTAGAGTTTTCTGCTGATGAAGGGGAGGAATTGCTAGTGATGGCACCCGGCTGCAGCGTTCCTTCATCATGAGGAGGCTAACTGTGGTGAGCTGGTAGGACTCGCAGCTGTCAGTAGAGCAGAGGAAAGCTGGGACCTGACCTCACTCTGTCTGTCACACTAAACCTTTCTTGGTGCACATGCGTGTGATACCCCCACCTCTTTCACATGACCGCAGGCCCTTAGCTCATGTGCATAAAGTCAGACCCCATTTGCAGGAAACCAGATACCCCCACCCCTTTTCATTGCTACACACAGGCACACTTTGCCCTAACTAAAAGGAAGCCAACAGAAACATGTATATTACAGA
Organism: Melanotaenia boesemani; assembly: GCF_017639745.1. NCBI lineage: Eukaryota > Metazoa > Chordata > Actinopteri > Atheriniformes > Melanotaeniidae > Melanotaenia > Melanotaenia boesemani. Next base: position 10,630,908 of record NC_055695.1, on the reverse strand, counting down.
CATACATAAACAAATTTTACAAAAAGAGAGATTAAAACATTTTCTGTTTTTGGACACGTGTACTAGTAAACAACACAGATCCGGTAATATTATGCAGGCAGAATCATCCCTGTTAATCTACAGTAGGCTGAAACTTTATGGCATTGTCTTTTGTTTTATCAAACACTTCAGATAAAACTTTGTAATACAACCATTATCAAGTGTTTGTAATGGTCTCATTACCATCTTCCATAACGGAAACGGAGCATGTTTTAAATGGCTGGTGTGAAGACACATGTAGTTGTAATTGTACTTTTTTATATACACTTTTGATATTTTTGCAGTTAAATGCATAGTGAATGTTTTAAATTTTAATCATTTTAATTATTAATCTGAATTTCATTCAGTTTTCTTGCTTGCTTACTCATTTATTCAATCTCAGAAAAAATATCTTTTGCAGTTTCCTAGTCAAAATACTCACTTTAAAACAAATATTTACATTATTTGACATATTTGATCATTAAACACAAACAGTTTTAGCTAAACTATTTTTGATAAACCATTTTTCTAAATTTGCCTAATAAAAAAAACCCAACATGAAATCATTGTAATATACAAGAAAAACTAAATTAGGATTTAAACTGTTCTGCGAATCAAATAACATTATGTACCTTATGCTAGAATATTTATAGGAAAGGATTTAAAATCCAACTACGTCCTGTCAAGCTAAAGCAATGATTAAAGTGTTGTTGTGGTAAAACCAAGACATGGCGTGTTTTTCACCCGCTGTTAGAACTAAGTCAATATTCCAGCCATTCTTTTGATTTAGCTGTTTTATAGACAACCTCAACTCTACGTCAAATGAGTGAATTCATCTTGGAAAGCAAAGAGTTGGCTTGTAGGGTTGAGCTGACATACACACCCACACACATCTGCTGCCCCAGTATTGTGTATACTCTGGGTCTCCTAGCTGCAGAGCATAACATGGCAGCAGGGTTGCACTGCGGCGACCTTAGCGCGGCCACGCAGAATGTGTCCCCTGCTCTGATCTCCTCACCATCAAAGACTCAAGCCTGTTTGCTCTCCCAAACATGAGAGGCACCTGGCGCTCTGCCCACAGCCTTCCTTGAGTCTGAAGACTAGTCTGAGAGAAAGAGAAGTGTGTATGTGTTTAGTTTTACACCCATCTGAGATGTTGCTTTCTAGTATTTCCAACAACTTTGAAGTTTTCTTTTTTTTTTTTTTCAGTGTAGAAGGTCCTTATCCATAAAGCATTTCTTATTTGAACTTTTCCACATCAGGGAGGATAACAGTGGAAAGGTTTGTCATTGTGTCCTTTGTTTCCTTCTTTTGTCTTTCCTTGTTTTGGTGAGCCACTAAACTAGAAACTGGCTAAACATATTTTTTTCTTTCTCTTCAAGAGAATTTTACAAGATCTTAAATCATTACCAAAGCTCATGGCCACAGTTGTGTTTACCATACAAAAAAGAGGTAAAAACAATTTCTAATCAGACTTCTTATCAAGTTATCAATTTCTACCTTTCTACTCACTTCAAGTTCAACGCAGGTGCTGATCAGTAATGAGGCAAGAAGGGGAAATTACATATAATACTGAGGCTGTTTCAGAAAACACTGAACCATTACACTGAGCTCTTAACCACTTTCAGAAGTTTGATTTCAAAACACACAAATATGAGTCTTAAAATCTGGTTTAGAGTAAAGACCTGAAACTGGTCATATGGCCAAGTTCTTGTGGGTCCCTGCTTACTAAATCCAGTTTCTAGGTTGGTTCCAGATTCAGTTAACTATAACGCTTGTATAACAGTTTTACTCTGATCCCTGGCCTGCTGGCAGGCAAAGTAAATACCACGGCACCTAGTTTACAACCCCCAAAAATCTATGTGCTAAGAACTGAAGTTTTTGATATGGATTCTCAGTTATTTCTGCAATAGCTCAAATAGCTATCTGTTAAACTTAAATTATGCTACAACCCTACAAATGAAGACAGAACTGTGTTAGCAGTTTTGAGGGGTTGTTAAATCTCTAGTTTCCTTTTCATAGTTTCATAGTTCATAGTTCACATAATGATGTGAAACAGATTAAAAGAATGATTTCCTCTAGTTTATATAAGATTATTGACATTTCAAACCATGCCAATTGTGATTAAAGAGAAAAATATATTTTCCTAACTGGAGTGTTGTTCTTGAAACCCACAACATTTTCAGCTAAAAAAAGAAATAAAAAATAAAACAGCACATGAAAAGTTTTAAGGCAGATTTTACATTTTTGCTGTTGCATTCTGTCTTGTAATGATTTGTAAACGGCATTGAGCTCCCACTCCCACAAAGTTTCTTTTGTAGAAACAAATAGGTGCTTTTATATACATGCAGTATTTGCTGTAGCCAGATGTTTTAAGGGAAATGTCTAACACATACACAAAGACACACTAGCACTAAATCTATGATGGAGGAGGGGATTTCCAACACTTCCACCCAGACACAAGGACCTTTCTGATCAGCACTCAGACCTACAGTGAGTGTCCCACAGAGGCAGACAGGAAACGCACATATACAGTACACATGCACAGTCAACACACATATGCACACCAGTACATGTACATCTGTTGAAAGGTCTCATTACTGCATTCACACACAAACATCCATCCACACATGCACTTTCCAACTGAGAGGAAGAGCCAACATTCTGCAGAGGCAGGGAGGGTTCGGAGGGATATGAGGTCACTGCTCTGTTTCAACACCAACTGCAGTTTATTTCACATATTTCTAACAGCATCATTTCTACATGGTGAGCATTAATATACACACTATATATTATACTGTTCTGTAAAACAAGTACATGGTACATACAGTGTACATACACTTTTTAACTGAAACAACTTGATAATATCAGGGAAACTATAAATATTCAGTGGTGAAAGCAATGGAAGAACAGGAGTGAATGTCCAAAATTACAAAAAGAAATCCAGAGAAGCACAGTATGATCCAAACAACTGAGTGAGCTGTATGAAAATGAATTTGCAGTTTGGACATTGGACACTACAAACACACACACACACACACACACACACACACACACACACACACACACACACACACATACACACACACACAAATAAAGAAAGGAATGTATGAAAGTTCTTATGTCTTTTAGCCCTTTTTTCATTTTTGAATGGGATGTGCCAAACATCAAACCTGTTTCTGCTTCTGGATAATAAACATGGTCAGTACTTACTAATACTTACTAACATGAAGGCTAATCTATTTTTTTTTAAGCTGTCATTCTCTGAGTTTTGTTTCTGGTCAGTAACTACTTTTTGGCTTATTAAAGAGTCAACATGTGTAATGTTATCTACAACACTAACAGTTTCTAACATAGCAATAGATAAAGACTTGACATGTATTCCTAATAGAAATTTAATTTCTTGCTAAATTGAGGCAGTCTCTTATCTCTTCGGTTAAAATGCCCATATCATGTCTTATGATGTCTGGTGGAATTTTCCCCTATCTGTGTTTAATTTTTTTTTTTGTAAAGTAAAAAAAAAAAAAACTGACATCAAGCAAACATATATTCTCTCATGGAGAGCCATAACTGTATGTAATGTAGTGTTGCCTACATCCTTATGTAACAACTGCATATTTCCTGTCTAGTGGCTAGTTAAGAATAAGTAACTGACTTGTACTTTCTTTTTGTGCAAAGGTGGCCTTGATGAGACTGGGGCTGAAGTAGTGTTCCAGACAGAAGCACAATCTGTTCCATAAATATGTTATAGGTACTTTTAGCTGAAAAAGCAGCTTTAAGCTCGATGAGTTTTTTTTAAAGTTCCAATATATATAAATCAGTTTTCTTTGACATTATGATGGAACCAAAGTAATTTAAAACCCAGTAAATTAAAGCAATTTTCTTTATTGACTTTGACCTTTATGCTGTATTTTCTCTGCTGCAGACACTAACACGCAACAGATTATTTCAGGACTGTTGTGCCAACAAGACCCCAGACCAGAGCGGTAAAAAGCATGTGAATGTGGTACAGCTGCATCTGTTACCCTCCCATAATGATACAGTTCCTGTGATGAGACGGTCGATACAGCTGAGCTGGGGGGCAATTTGACCAAAAATCTATAGAGTGGTGAGATGGTTTAATCATGAGCAGAGACTATGTTCAGGCATTTACACATGCAAACAAAAACTCACACACTTTGCATAATACAGAGGTCATAAAGAGTCAGTCTCTGTTCGTCATTCTTCTTAACAATTTCTGCTTTTAATTCACTGACCAATCATTCATCATCTAGGTTTGAGGGGTGACGTGCCACATTTTTAGCGAACCAGTGTAAACGGACCACACACAGATAGAGAGAAACCAAACTTGACATTGGCCAACTGGCTGTAATGCCAGAGAGAGAGAGAGTACGAGGGAGCCATTCTTCAGCTGCATCTGCTGTTTTACCAGAAAGAGGATGGGTTGATCTGAAACCCCCCATGTGGTTACACAACACTTCCTAACAAAGAGCTGAGATACTACGAGAAGACAGAGGGTCGCTGTACTGCTGCTCTTTTAGTTTGTGGGTTTACAAGATTGTTACGTGTTGATTGAAATATTTCTGTAAGCTGGGTTTCTGAGAAGTCAAAATGACCTCATGAGTTTGTGTTTTCCTGACTTATCTCATTTACAAGGAAGTGGAACACAAATAATGTCTCCTAAGATGATATCATGATTTCGCTGCCTTGTGGTTGTGAATTAGAAACATGAAGGAGAGAAATAATGACCGCACATTCTGTTGCAATGGGACAAAAGGCTTCGGTGGAGCCACTGATCATTACAATTGTTTTTGAGATGTGGAGTTGGTAAAACATATTGATGCATTTTTCTTGCGGTGACCCTCCAGAAGTGGTATTCAGACATATTTCATACACTGATTCATGCATTAGGAATTCTTTTGTGCTGTAATAGTACATGTTTTTAGAGTGTTTCAAAAGGATGCAGTTTGTTTAATTAGCTCTTGGTCCATAAAACCCAGAGGGGATAAGGACAAATCGTGTCTGTCCATTGCAGCCACTTGCCACAGCTTGTGAAAGAAGCCATTAAAGAATCTTAAAAAACTGAACAAGCTGTAAAGTGTTCTACATTAATTTATTGTACCCTAATCTACTGGTCAGAGTTTCTTCAAAGGTAACAGTAATTCAAAACCGCTTACCAGGATCTATAAAGTTCACAGTTTCTGACTGTGTGCTTTGTCTTATGCAACTGAATGAATTAATGAATAAGAAAACCTCCAAAAATAGATGGAATTTAGTTACTTGGCAAATTTTATTTATTTAATTTGCCAAGTGGCAAAAAAAAAAACATTCGGAGGGGTTTTTTTTTTTTTTTTTTTTTTTTTCTTTGCAAGCAAGCGTTTGTGATGTGTCTACAGTTGCAAAATGAGGCATCCAGTTCAAGTTTGACTTTTTAAATAAATCTCAGTCATTCAGATACACACCATGTGACTTCAAGTCTGACTTGTGGCTCTTGCTTACATTTATACTGTTAAAATTGCCCCCTTCCTTCTCTATATTCATGCAATCCTCATTCATACTTGGTGATGGTAAGCTACATGTGTAACCACAGCTGCCCTGGGGCATACTGATGCAAACGTGATGGCCAATTTGCCCCAACAGCCTCTCCGACCACCACCAAACATACATCCACGTTCATACACCAGCAATGCTGACACTGGAGGCAAGGACGGGGACGTGTCTTGCACAAGGACACAATAAACTGATTTTAAAAATAATATTTATGGTAATGTTTCTCTCACAGTATCAATTTTTACTCCAAATTTTGGGATTGTTTTGATGTTCTAGTTCCATTAATTCAATAGCCAAAAATAACAAATGAGGAAAATAATATCTTAAATTAATTGTGCTTGGGAGCTTCTCTGCCACGCTTCAGTATTTTACCAGATATATAGTTTGGTTTTAATTTTAGCTCAGTATGACAGTATTGTTTACTTTTTGAGATCATGAGATGTCAGAAGATACTTTTACAACACATTATTATGAGATAAGAACTTTAAAACAAGTGCAGCTAATAATAAAGATAAAACTAGGATTCCAAATGTCTTAAACATGGATCGACAGGCCGAAGCTCTTCTTGTGTTAAGGCACTACATTCCCCTCCTATCATTTTTTTTTAGCACAAATGACAATAACTTCATCTTATGTTTTTTTTTTATTTTTTATTCAGCTCAGACATCTGGTGAAATACCTGTTTTGTGGATAAAAATGGGCAAAACATCTGCTGGATTTTGTAATAGCATAAAGTCAGACCTTATGTTGTTGTTTTTTTTTTTTTGTATTGCAACACAGAAAAGCAGAAATTTTATTATTGAAAAATTGAACTAGAATCACAGGGACATCATCATCTCTACCTTGAACTTGTCATGTTTATTTGTCTGCAAAACTCTTCTCCAGCAAGTCATGCCTTGCATATCAGACTGTGACGCAAATACACACAGTTCACACACATGCATGTTGCTCACATGCTGAGACACAGAGTGATTAATCTATGTGGGAGGTGATAGTGAGGAGCATACTGTGAGGAGTGAACCAGACTTGGAGACAGACAGGACAGTCTGAAGGTTAACTGAGGTTTGAGACATACATCTCAAGGTCTTACATGCAGTTCTCAGTGCTAAAAGGACCGGTCATCATGTTCTGATGTAAAACAAATCAGTTTGGTTCTTCCATCTCTTTTAATGATAAAACAAAAAGACGTCAGAGAGGCTCCTCATCCTATCAAAAGCTCTGCTCAGAGGACCTGTGAGCTTAACACAGTCCTTGAGCTGCACTGTGCCTCACTCTCCATCTGTTTTCATTCTCAAACATTAATTCATTTTTTGCTTTTTGTTCTTTTTCAGCAGTGTCTCACTTTTTTTTTACCCCCCAACTTTTATCCCCTCAAACATGTACACACACAAAAACATACACACAAACATACCAACAGACCAAGCTTTGTCCCTTTTTACCTGAGGTGAACTCCCACACTGGGAGCGACAGCACTGAGTAGACTGAATGGGTCTCATTGTCATGCTGACTGGCATTTGCCCCTCGGGTTGATTAGTATGGATCAGAGGAGCCTTAAGCCCCAGTCAGCCAAACCTCTGTCACTGTTAATGGTTTTTTTTTCCCCCTTTTAATTTTCAAAGTAGCTTCCAGAGTGAGAGTTCCAGAAAGTTCCTGTCGGTGTGTTGGTTTATCTGATTTCAGGAGTGATGAGAGACTTTTAGAATTACCAGAACTGTTAAAAGGTGTACTATGCTACCTTATATTTTTTACTCCCATTACACTCATGCACTACTGCAAAGAGCAGAGGGGACCAGAAGAGGCCAAGAACTGCTTTAATGCTTTTGCTTTAATAAAATATCAAGTTACCATTGAACTTGTTAGATATGTGGATCCTTCATGGAGCGCATTTTCCTGGCTACATCTGCACTTCACATCTAATGTAGAAATTAGTAACAAACAGGCTAAATGAGAAGGTGAGCTTTAGTTTTTGGGATTGCCTGTTATTTGTGTACAGTTTAACTGGGGTCAAGCAATCAATTTATTCTTAAGACATCGTGAAATGTCAAGAAAAACATGAGTCTTATTAACATCATCTTGGCTGTATTAAGTGTGCAGGCTTTTGTAATTGAGCCATGGATGAAGTAGATTTGATGCGAAGGGAAGGAAAGGCACCAGAGGGGTTTGCGTGTTGTAATGGAGAATCACTGTCTGTAGTAACTTGTGAAGAGCAGCAGAAACAAACCTCAAATGACCTCAGACGGCATGCCTCTTGATGATGGGCAAGCATGGTATGTGTGCAAGTCCAAATCAAGCATATCTGCGTTCATCTGCGTGCTTTTCTTGACCACGTCACAAAAATTAAATAGAGCCAATAAATACTATAGGCACTGGTGAGCACGCAAGATGACATTGATTGTGTTTGTCCATATTGGCTAAATAAAACTTATGATTAAATACAGTTTTACCCTGAAATTTGGCTAAGTCTGCATGTGTCATTCTTGGTTACTTAGCGAAATCAACAGCAGTTCCCCTAAAAAATGCTTATCTGAATTATAAATCAAAGTAAAATAAAAGAAGTCCACCACTTTACTACAGATAACTAAACCATGATTTGGCTGTTTTGGCTCTTTGTTGATAATCACAGGGTAATTTTACCATCGACCTTGTTTTGAAAAGACAGCTTTCTGTGTTGTTATACAAAGAGGACACAGTAGTGGTGGTGTTTTTTTGGCAGGGGGGAGCCCAAAAGCTTCCCAAATACCCAAACAAAAGGGCCTGTCTGTGAAGCAGAGACCGTTTGAATCCATCTGCACAGAGCTGAACAGGCCTGCTGGCAAGGGAATACTTCAAGGGAAGGGCAGCCGTCTACTTTATGACTCTGCTGACGTCAATGGCATAATTCAAATACTTGCAGAGTGCCTGCTTCCAGCTTTCTGAACCTGCTCTCTCTTTCTGTGGTAGGCTGCAGCTAAAACCCGATGTGGAACTAGACTTTTCCAAAACAAAACAAGAAAACATCAACTGGAAAGGATTAATGTCAGGTCGAATTGCTCAAAAGCACATGGCATTAATTTGTTTTGCTTGCAGATATCACAAGAAAGGGTAACATATTGACATCCTTTTGAAAACTTGACTGCTTCCAGAGATTTTGTAACAAACTTTTTTTAAGACCGTAATCTTAGCAGGAACTGCATGTATATTGTAAGCTTTTGCGTAGAAAAACGGGAAGAAGAAAACCAAACTGAAATCAATTAAACCACTTTCTTTGTAGAGCTATTGTCTTTTGCAGGAAGAGGGAAGTGACACAGATTTGGTTAGAAGTGGTATGTGATGCACTGCAGATCAACCCACCCAACACATATTTGAAGGCAACACATTATGTTGTGCTTACTTAGTTAAAGTGGAAATGTACAAATGTTTTCTGCTTCTATTTTTTAGATGACAAGATCATAAGATTGTAAAAGGAGCATCTTTGGGAAATGTTCAACTTTTGTAAAGTTTTGATAATGAAGTATTATAGCAGATACATAAATAAATATTTGAAAATTAATAACTTGATTGTAGTCTGTTTCAGAAGGATTAAAATCAACAGATGATGCATTTGTGAGCAAGGCCAAGAATAACACACAAAAAAGTTAATTTGTTCAGAAATTAGATCCAAGAAATTATATTTGATGACAGTTTATTAAACAAATTTGAATTACATTTTAATGACACTGCTGCTCTGTAAGCCTGGTTAAGACTCATATTTACTCTTGACAGTGTGATAAAGGCCTGCTTTTCAAGACAGAAGAAATTGCTGCAATCTTTAATAATACTTTAAAACTCAAAATCAGAGTCAACTCTTACTATGAAAATAAACAAACTAAAAGAAAATAACATAACTACCATTCATCTGAATATGCACGCTTACTGCACATAAAAGTTATGGCAAGATGTGTAATTTATAATTTGGTGCACATTCTGCAGTATTTTCTGCCATCAGACGCATGTTGTTGACTTGTGTTTCATGTATAAACAAAGGCAGGAAGTCGACGGTTCTGAGATCTGGTTTGTGTAAAGTCTCAGAGTTTAACTGATGTGTGGGAGCTTTGTTCATTCTTTTCTTTGACATAGATCTTTGAGACTGTCAGATTGTCAATTTATAGACAGACTAGCAGCAAATCAACACCAGAATTAAGTTTAAAATACAATAACCAACCTTTTCACTTGACCTACAAATGCAAGTCCCCACAAGCTCAAGCTAGTGGGTCTTGTTCACTATCTGTGGATCTCCCTTTGCTGGGAGCTGCAGGAACATGTGCCAGAAGGTATAGAGAGCTTTAAGTAGGGTAAATATTTGGCACAGAAGCTTGTTTATGACACTGGAGACTTCAAATGTGACAAGACAAGCCTGGTCCCTGCTTTTCAACACTGGGATTAATTTAAATTAAACAATGAGCTGGAGATTACCACAGTAGAAGTATTTGAGTTAAAAAAAAATAGTTTTAAGAATTTACTTATTTTGGTTGCCAGTTAAGAAACTGATTGAAGAGCTGCACCAGCTATTTCTGTAACCTGTATGGAAACCTCCAACCCTTTCCAACCCTGTCGGGACACCTGACAGACACTCATGATCTGAGGGGCTGGGGGGTGGTGAAATGCGACCTGAAGCTAGACAAGGCATAGCGGTTAGCCATCTCTGTTGTATATCTTGTCTGAGATGACATTACTCTCAACACACCCAAATACAACCCTGCTTCCAACAGCGTAACAGACACATGTAGGGACATGTAGTTTTGTTTTTTTTTTATCTTTCACAGGTTTGAGCTTGTTGTTGGTTTGCCAATCACTTCTAGTGTAAATAAGTTATAAACTATAAAGGCACGGACATTTTAAGACACCCGAGTAAACCTGGCAGATGAATATAAAAGCCTTACCTGTCAGAATAGAAAGGCAGACGTATTTATGCAAAGGCAGAAATCTTTGCATAAATGTGTCGATATATATTTTCAGAGAGAAACAGCACAATATCCACCAAACAGACGAACCATTGTTTGATTTAATGAAACTCCTTTTTAAAAGCCAGATTACTCAAATAAATATTCTGTCTATTGACAAATAAATGCTGGACCAAGGCTAAACCATATACCAGGGGTGTTCAAAGTTGGTCCTCGAGGGCCGCTGTCCTGTAGGTTTTCAATGTTTTAAAAAGTTTCAGTGTTTAAAACTATGTTTGCATGTAGGTGGTTGGTGCAAATGCACATAAAATCTGCAATTATCAAAATACCTGCATCCACATGTACAGAACCTCAGTTTGACTAGTCAAAACTGCCAAAAACTGTTTATTCTGCAACCTGCACAGGTTTGTGAAGAATTCTCTACTTTGAATAAACCCAAACATCAGTAATTATATAAAAATAACTTTATATTTAACTTAAATTTTACAGGTACATTTTTGTTATCATATAGAAATAGTTATGGTAAGGTTTCTGGAAGCATCAACGCAGTGACATATTAACACTATGTTTTCAGTCTGTTTGCAGATCTGGAATCATACAAATGACAAGCACGGTATATACTCACCAAAAGACCTAAATTGGACACCAGGTTCATTATTTATCTTACTGCTACTATACTAAAATGGTTTGGGATTTTAATTTGAAAACTATGTGGATTTGATTAATTTCTCCATACAAGAATTTACAAGCCAGATAAAGGACTTGGGAACTATTTAACCATACCCACATTGTTTTTGTGGTGAGGAGCGTATTGTCATGCTGAGGAGGAGTAATACTTTCATGCTGCTGTAGTCATGGGAGGTGTGTGGTCTACAACAGTGTCTGTTACAATTACCACTCAGCTAGAGAAATGGCAGCCTTAAGACCAGAAATAATCCTGTAAGGTAAAGTAATTTATAATTGGCAAAACCCAATAAAAAGGAAAGAAAATACCAATAAAACGAAATGACAATGATCCAGTTGACCAATTACAGTTGGGGTGACCAGATGAACAAAAACCTAAAATATACAAAAAGAAAAAAAGAAAAAAAAACTAGCAAACAGCAACAACAAAAAAGAAAAACCACAGGACACCATGCTAGCACCATGAACAGTTAGTAGCTATGATGCATTTTAACTACCAATAGCTCAGCCAATCTAAGCACAAGCTTTGTGATCTATCTAGTTCAAAAACCAAATACAACAGCGAAGATAAGCCCAAAGTCTGCAATTAGCAAGCTGCTCTAGTCAACCACAGCTGCCTTGAATGAACGTCAGTCACACAGTTAAATGTTGGAGGACTGGGATCAGCTAGGCTGCAGACGGCCAATTGTAGATGGTAAACAGCACAGCCAACATCCAGCCAATTGCAGACGAGGGACTGAGCAGTCCCACCATCCAGCCAGCCATCTGTTTGTAGCCACACACAAAACCTGAATATCTAAAACATGCCTAGGCCTGAGGCTGTAAATGTCTTGATGGATGTTTACCATAATATCAGGACTCAAGGTGTCTTTCTGGATTTTATTTTGCTGTGAAGTCAGTGTTTTTCATGTCACCTGTCAGTGGTTTTAATGTTTTGGCTGATCTATTTATATGCGGGTAATTGGTTCTCCCTGAAATCACAGTTTTACAGGAATATCACTGAAATTCTGCCACAAAACAACCCTTGACCAACAAATTTTTTTTATGATTTTCATCTCAACTGCAGCTTCTGTTAATCTGAAACAGAGTTGTTTTCCATCTGGTCTCCACAACAAGTAAAAACAAGCTTCTTCTACTTCCTCTAACATACTAGTGATATGTTGTGAGTAAGCGGACTGATATTGCAGTGACTTTATGCTGTAATGCATTCACACACTCACGCTTACTATTACCTGTATGATATGGAGGCTCTGAGCAAAAATATTATTGATGACGTCACCTTGTCTCCAAGCATCACATCATATAAACAATGGTTAGATCAGAGCAGAGCTGGACAGCAGGCGGTTTGGTGGAGGACTGTGATATTTCTCACCTTCGCTCTGAGAGCAAACACACAGATACCCACATCTGTCACAAAGTGTACACACACTGATGTCAGGCTCACACCAAAGCAGGTAACCTCACAACTTCACCTGCTGAAGCAAGGTGGTGTAGAGACAAGCATGGACTCAGTAAATACACAGACTTGCGGACTTGAACACACACAGAGACGTGCATTTGTCAGAGTAGCCTTGGTTGTATACACATTACACTTCAAAGTAGCAAGTCAGTGTTATTGGCAGAGAACAGTCAACAGGAGGACAGCCTGATAGCTGGTATGATTTAATGGTGGCTGCAATTCCCACTATTCATTTTGAATGTTGGTAGTGTTTACTGGGCACTTCTTTGCGTGTGACACAGATGATGGTAATGTTTAGACAGGCAGTGTGGCTGCTTTGAATGATTACGATAGAAGGAAATAAAATGAAAACATCCAAGTACCTCATCATCTTCATTTTTCTCTGGCACACAATGCCACAGACGACTGCTATTTGCCACTGCCCTCCAAAACAAACCTGACTGACATTATAACACTAATGACTGTGTTTTATGTAACTGTTCTCAACTTGATGAGGTTTTTGGTACAAAAGCTTTTTGTAATGAAAGACCATTAAAGATAATTAATTAAGATTATGAAATGATCACAGTAAATGGTTTTGTATCTTCAATCAGAATTTTAAATTAAAAACTGACGGTGAGGACCAAAATGCTGAAATTAAGGTTTCAAAACTGTAATCCACACACACACACACACACACACACAAAGGGGTGATATAACTGTGGCTACATCCTTTATATAAAATCCTGATCCTTCCCATTTGAACAGTGTCCACTTCCAGTATTTGCACACTACCGGTGTATTAGGATAGCAGAAAACACAAATGCATAAAAGCAAACACGGATGTATTTGTATGTATGCATACAGCATGTTCCAGTTGCAAACCTGATGTATTACATGGCTCTTATTGACTGTTGTTAGACATAAAACTGGCTTGTAGCAGTCAATTTACAATACTTATCAGTCAGAAACATGGCGGTTCTGCAAAAACAGCTTTAAGGCTGAAAATATGCAAATTTCTTGTGATTTTAACAATTTGCAGCTCAAGTTAAATCTACTAACTTTATTTATTAAACTTTAAAAAGTTTAATAAATCATTTCAAGAGACGTGCATCCACGCAAAACCATTGGCTGTAGCATATATGCCAGGCCTATAAGTGGTGCTGTATCGCTGCCACAGGGTCACAAAGAACAGAGAATAAGATATAGCATGCACATAAACCTGTTTAATATAAACAAAAATAAATTGTATAAGATGCATGAGATTCAAGCTAAAAAGGAGGCATCTGTGTGGAATTTGGATTTTATTTTTATTTATTTTTTGTAGATATATTGTAAAAGCCCAATCATGCTTGGTACCTTCTGCAGCACAAACACAACGCCGTAATCTGCCATTGTTGTAGCTGTTGGTGGGGCTATGGGATCATTGGTTCAGAAAGGATGAATATGTGGTGTAAGCACGGAAATTAAATTGTGACATAGTGGATACACCTAAACTCTTCCCCATGTAGACATGGCCAAAATACCTCTATGTTTACACAACAAATTTAATCAAATTAATGCCAGGAGACACAAGTTTCAATACAGACCTTCATTTAGTAGCTTTAAATGCTTTGTAAGCAACTCTTTAACCTAATCCAAGTTTTATTTATTTATTTATTTTTTTATGCAAACTGTGACAGTATTTACGGTGTAACTGTGTAGGTGACAAAGTGTTAACATCAGCAGCAGAGAAGAAATAAAAACAGAAAATATGGAGGGAAAGGTCAAAGAAACTAGAAGCACTCAGAGAGCTCAGACCTCCACCAAGCCATAGGGTCACTCACCTGAGAAAAATCCCCAAAAGGCCCAACAGTCCACCCCCTTATGTTTTGAACCTTCTGGATCACTAGATCCAGAATATCGACATGATCCCGGGTAAAACAATATCGGATTATAACATCTCCCACAATGTCATCAGTAACTTTTCTTTTTTTTTTTTTTTTTGGCCAAAGATTCTGGACATTAGCTATTGAGTTACAAGCTACAATGGTAAAATTATCTCTATCTCCAAATAGTAGAGAATCCTAAGAAAGATCCTTTGATCCATTCGGTGTAATCACTTATTCCTTATTTCATTTCATTTCCTATTGGTCAGCTCTTCTTACTACAGTAGAACCAAGTTAGGGGTAGACATCCCTGACAAGATGCCGAGGCAGCATTCACCTCGAGCTGCAACTAGAAGATGGCCTGTTGTGGTGTTTTAGAACGTTTTGGACATGGCTGCACTGAATGCTTGAGTTTTCTACCACAGCTGCATCGATGCCAGAATGACCCTGCGTGTTCATTATTGAAAAAAATAAATAAATAAATACTGCAAATTGAGATCACTGACTGCCTACATTGGCCATGCTGTTTTTCTGATCCACACATGAAAGATGTTGCATTGTGGTCAGATTTTTTTGGAAATCCAATATGAACAAGAAATTAATTACACTTTGTGTGATGGGTATTTTGAGTTATTAAGAAATAAATCAAATGCAGCCTGGGTGTAAGCCACTTCCCAGCTTTGGCGTGACAGTTAGCAGCCTTTATCTGAAAGTGAAATAAACTTGAAACAAAAGAACTAATGGTCCTTAACTTGGCGGCACAAGATGATCTAGTTTAATTAAATACAGTTAGCAGGCAGTGCTAGTACATGCAACTCTATGACAAACAAGCTTTACTAAGGCTTTGGCTCAAATATTTTATGATATTAAAAAAAAGATTGTAGGAAAGATTAAACACAAATTATATGTAGCACTGACTTTTTTAATTGTCTAGATAGCTAATTGTTTAATTTTAACACAGCAAACACTAAGAAATGTTCGTACACAGTGATGATCAATCATGTGCAGTCTCATTCATCATTCTCTTTGTAACCCTGTGGCACAGTACATTTGTTGGAACAAATCTAAAAGAGAGTCATTGTCTGGAATCAAAACTGTAAACTTCAAATGGAACAGTCAGAACACAAGTGTCCATTTGGTTAGAATCCAGCTTTGGAGCAAGGGTGTGAGAATGAGAGACAAGCATTTAATGGGCAGCTGCAGAGGATAATACATGACCCTGGGTCAAGCACCACTGAAAAACCATGGTTTTATAATGAGCTCGACACAGTTCCCCATACCAAAAGAGATGCAATGTTCGGGACAAATAATGAACTAATTAACCCTAACCCCTTTAATTGAATTTGGGAGGTGGGGGGAGTAAAAATCTGGTTGTTTGGAGATATAATTCAGCATTGCTTGGGGAGATGTGCTCATGATATGGTTCATTTCTAAATTTTTACAGATCTTGTGTAAATCGTTTAAGGGTGCCCCTATTGTTTGGAGAGCATTTTCACAGTAAAAGGAAAAAAAAAAAAAAAAAAATAGATCCCTATTCAGGATTTGTTTTTAGAGAAGTGGGGATGTAGTTTTTGTGTGTGTGTAGTGTCACATTTTCTAAAACTTCTAATTCTTATAAGTTAAAGACAAATCATCAGCCAATAAAACAAATTGTGAATTTATGTTTGTGGGATTTTGATGAATTAATACAAATGCTTGTTTCATCTCTAATCTGTTGTCATCACTACAAAATCCAGAAAATGGTTTGATGGTGACTGAGAATGGAAAATATGCTGCGGTTATGATCTCCTTAAAACCAACACTTAATGAGGTAACTCCTATTAAAAAAAGAATTGAAAATTTTAACCCTCCCACTGCTCCAGCATAAAGAAACTTTCTTGCTTAATACATGTGGAGCATGGTGATGGTTAAGTGCTTCGCTGTGCTGGTTTTTATCTTTTCATCATTAGAACAAGAACAAATATTTTTTCATGAGGTCAGTGGCCTCAATCTGCCATGTCACCTTGCACTCACACCAACAGAGGACACTAAACACAGCATAGACAGACAAAAGCAAGCAGCTTTTCAAAGGAGCATTAGTGTTTCTGATGAACATCTACAGTCACACACTGTACAGGCAGACATTAAGAACTAGTCCATGGGTACAATATACACATTCCAGTGTAGAGCAAACACTGAAGGCCTGTCTCTTTCCTCAGTGAATGATACTGAAGGTAAACATTATTATCTGCCATCTCTGAGAACATACTCTTCGCACTAACTTGATGAACAAAACCAGTTTTTATGTGACTGACAGGACACCTTGCACAACCAGCACCACATACAGTATAACACTTAGCACTTAAACTGTTTAAACTGTGACTGAAGTGTTTGCACAGGTTTGGTCAACATCATGCACATTTTGTACTGTACTGTATGTGCTCATTTGTACATCTGACAATGAGTTGTAAAAGAAACCCAGACAGGCTAAGTGCTCTTCTTTTCCACTTTGAGGAGGATATGAAGTCTCATCTGAGCATTTATAATGTCATTTGTCATCTTAATTGTTCTCTAACCATTGGAACAGTGTTTGAGCACTCTCAATGTGGACTATTCATATCTACACCTTTAAAAATTACTTAATGCATGTTCCTGTTTGGCTTAAAATTTGCATAGCTTGACATAAATTTTTACTAAAAACGTTTTGAGCAGTGGTTTTAGTACAATAATAAAACCAAGACCAGTGGTTTCATTGTAAAAAGGAAGTAAAAGCCAACAACTACATCACTGGTTTTCCCCTTGGAACTAACATAAAAAACAAAACTTTTTAATTGTTCCCAATAAGTAGTTGCTTAATCTTAAAAGCAAGCATTTAACCAATTATATGGGCAAAAGTGAATATAATGTTTTCACTATGTTCGTCTGTCATAAGCTTTATGACATGTCAGAAAGAAATAAAACAAAGAAAGGAGGAACACACACACACACACACACACACAGACACACAGAGACAACTGCTGCTTGGTCAACTGAATGCCTGAAACTGATTATAGTGCTAATAATTGTATTTAATATTAATAAAAAACTATGGACTTTAGAGAAGTAATAACCACTACGCTACTCTTTACCACGTCCTTAGTTTAAAACACTGCTTCACAAAGTGAATTAAACCAAAATTAATCCTGTAGTGCCAGCAATCTTCAAATACATTGAGATGACTCATAAAATCTAAAAAATATTTGGTGAGGTATAATTTAAAAGTCATGTTTCTTCTTGATTCACGACACACAAATTACAGCTTCGCTTCAGCAGGTCCTCTGTCATGATGACGATGGTACAGGCAAAAATGATTCAGGTAAAGTTTTTAAAAATCAACTTCATCTTCTTGGCGAAAGGGGGGGAGGTAGCTGGAGGTAGATCTGTTACCTGAGTAAGTGAAGATGTTAGTTAAAAGCCATGGCCTTTCATTTACAACACCGACTTTACATGTTATCCCAGGTGTTCAGTGCATTTCAAACTTTCATCTTACAGAGCAGGATTTTTTTTATTGACATGAACATGCTGTATGTGTGACTACAGAGTATACATATTATACTGCATGGAAGTAAACTAGTGTAAGAGTCCAGTGAGAATCACCTAGCACGCTAGTAACCCCAGAAGTTTGTTTTGTCAGCATTGGAAAGTAACTGGCTCTCAGTTTGGGAACTTGCCTACTTTAAATTTCTAGTGACAAATCAGCACAAGTATGAGTTAGTACTGTTCAAATCAGAGATTTTAGGGCAAATAAACATAAGAAGAACATATTCTTAACTCAAGTGTTTGTTTGACAAATGCTTACATCTTATTTAATAAAAGCTGATGGTTGTGTAGAGCCAGGTTTAAGAACAGTCTGTGAACAAGTCAGCGGCCACAATAAGTTGTGAACTGGGTAACGAAGGATTATTTTCATGCAAAGGTTAGTGACGCAGGTCTGCCCCTGTCTGGTCTTTGTGTCTCTGTCATGTCAAAGAAACCTAAAGAAAGATGGATGATCTGTTGTAGAAAAGTGCCAACAGTTAGTGTCTAAACCAAGGGAAGCATTTGTGTTTGTTTTAATGGTTTCTGAGTGAATATTTGAGGAAGTCACCATCATCCCCGGGGCCTGTTTCTTCATAGTGTCATAAACCTGCCCAGCCTGCACTTCCTTCCATGGACAAAAAAAGTGTCTGTTACAAACATACAGGCCTGATTCATGTACATCCATAAAAGTTGTTTTGCACACACAGACCATTATATTATGTCATCTGCAGATGCATGAAGACTGCACCTGTTGACTTTGAGGACTTTGGGATTTCCGTTGAAAAAAAATTACTCAAACTGCTCTTTATTCAAAACAGGCATCCAGAGTGGTAAGCATCTATATGGCTGGAGTTTAAAAGATAAATAAATGTTTAGGTTGTGGAACATCTCATTTCATCCAGTCAGTGTCTGGCTTTTCAATATTTTATTGCATGCATTTAGGCTTGTTAACTGAAAATCCAATTACCAAACTGTTTAGTCTGCAGTAACTTCTTTTTTTTAACCGTAAAAGATATTCTTATTCTTCTCAAGATCACCCATTTAGGTATTTTCAGCAGCTGTTACCTGCATGCAGCTTGGGATACATTACAACACACACAAAACATCACTTACACAAGCTGCCTGCATGGGTTTCTGCTAGAAGGACCTTTAACATAATCAGTGAGGCATGGATAAATAAAACTTGCTGCCTGATCTAAACACACACACATATCTCTTAGAGCACTTGCAGTAAATCAGAGGAGGGGAATTTATTCTTCAAATATCGCTGCTATTCCCATCAGCTGTCTAAACAGTTCTTGTACAAGAAACACAAACCTTTTCTCCAAGACATAAATTGTGTCTCTAAGGTTTCACCTCCCAGTTATAGGACAGCTCTGCCCAGATACCTACAGCAGTTAAAAGAATCATCAAGGAGAAATGTTTGAAATCAGAAATAATCTATTTTAGTTTTCTTACATAATGTAGTACAAGAGAGTCTGAACAGTAGCCAGGACTGCCCAGGAGTGGGAAGAAGTAAAGAGAACAGGTAACATAAGACACTCCGGCAGAAATACCAAGACCTATTAGCTACTAACAAACAGGGAAATGGGGCCAGGAGTATAGATTTCTCAATACTTAGACACATGGAGAACATAGGAAGGAAAGATGAGGAGAGTGTAGAGGCAGAGCATGTTGCTGTCATGGCAACCACTCAGTTTGTGGACGTGCACAGTGGTGTGTGAGCTGAGAAGGGGGAATGATAGGTTTGTGGATACTGTATCTATGACATTTAGACATGCTGGCCCAACTATAATACCTTCTACTGAACTAATGCCACGTCAAGGCCTTGACATCGATCAAGCATTACGTCACTGGACTGAAATGGTTTTGTAGCCCGAAAGGGACAATCGTCTTTCAGTAAACGGCACATACAAAAGAGAGTGGGGGTAAATTTCAGTGACTTCTTTTCAACATTTTTTTCCTATTGAATATATTGAGGTTCCAAATAACCTGAGACTTTTAAATGAAGGATTCAGCCTACAAGTCTGTCACTTAATATCATTTTTCTTTTTTTTTTACATTAAATACTTACACTGACACGTGTTCACAAGCCTACCCAATAAAAATTAAATATACAAATTAATGCCACAAAAACATCTGCACTTTGAATTAAATAATGAGGTATTCAACATTTTTTTTAATCTTAGCTGACTGATACAAACTTGTCTTGTATCATTAATAAATTTACTCTAAAACAAACATCTGAGCTAGTGGCACTTGTAGTAATGTGATGAGCACGCCGGCCACCGAGACAGATATTCATCTCTATTTGAAGCCAATGGCTGCGTCAGTGAGAAGCCCCCAACAGCTGCACCTCTGTGGGCAAGCAACTGCTGCTGGACTTTCTGGCTTCAGCTGGGTGTGTTTAATAGCTACTTATTATGGGGGCCTTGCAAATACCTGCATATAGAAAAGTAGACTACATATAACAAGACTGAAGCACACTGACCTATTCAACATATGGTGACGTGTCTCTTTTCTACCAACAACACTCTGATGGCACGTAGTCTGTCAAAGGAAAGTGCTGTTGGGATGAGGTGCAGTTGGTGAAGGTTAATACTTAAAGACACATCTTGTGGGATATGTTTATTAGATTTAATAACTGTTTTATTTAGTGTGCAGTTTCTTCATTTTTATAAAGATGCTTATTTCCAAGCGCTTGTAAAGTCTATAAAAAGAGATAAGTTTTGCATTTCCGATAGGGCTCAACATAATCAGCTGCCTTTCCTGGCTAAAAATCAGTTTTGCACATCAAAGTGGCGGTTTTGCGTCTAATCTTTTGTGGCTATATCTTCGTGGGTAAAAAAGAAGAGCAGTTAAGACACCCACATTTTTCATTAAAGTAAACTGTCATTATGTTCACATTTACACTTGTCAATATCAACAAAAACAGCATAAATGTTTTTGAATATGCAGACAGTTGCTTGTCACTAAGAGCGCCTCCACATATTCTGTTAAATGTTTGGCTATTGTTTATACCTAAAACAATATGCTAATAAATATGCTTTACTCAAACAAATGCCAACTAAAGTAAATAAATGTAAAACTGACTTCATGATGTGTAAAAAACTGACTCTTAGTTGCTTATCTCCAGCTTTTTTCCTGTCTCTCCTACATTATTTCTTCTCTGACATGTTCAAGCTTACTCTTCCTCCTTCCTCAAAATAGTCCTTATCTCTTGCATCCTCTCACCTCATCATTCCTCATGTTCTGTCTCTTGTCCTCCTCTCTGTGACCTCGGCAATGCATTCCTGCACGCACTGGACCACTGTTTGGAGAAGGGAGTGTGGGGTTTTCTAAAGCTTGAACGAAATAGCATTCATTAGGGGACTGAGGGGCTGCTCTTTGTGTTTGGGTCTTTGCTCTGCTGGCACACAGCAGAGCTTAAATGAAAAATATATTTTACACATTTCCATGACTTGATGGAAATTATGCTGGAAAGAGTGCTTCTCTTCTTCTTAACTACAGCCCAGAACAACAAAGTCTCAGATTTATCTGATGTTGAGTTTAGGACAGACATTCTTATACAATAATGACACAGGATAAGAATGGTTTTCATCAGGTTTGAATATTCTGACAAATTATGATTTAGATTCACTAGGCTATGATCTTAAATAATAGATGCAGAATCCGAAATATTTCCAGACTTTATATGAATAAAAGAAGTTGCATAATATTTTATATATATTAATACATTTGGACTGGGAAGAAGTTAAAATGTCTGCTACTGATATAGTTTGTCAAATCTCTGGCCAGTGAAAAGCAGGGATGCACATTATTTGATTTTTGGCCTATGTCAATATTTTACAATTAAATCCCCTTTGTTTCCAGAGTCAGAACTAAACATGGAGAGGCAGCGTTCAGCTTTTATGCTCCTCGCATGTGGAACAAACTCCCAGAAAACTGCAGATCTGCTGAAACTCAGCAGTTTTAAATCAGGGTTAAAAACCTTTCTATTTGCTGCCTTTTATCAAAGCAACGGTTAATTTCTACAAGAAAATATTTGAGTTGCATTTTATCCTTTTTTAACTGAGCTTTTTTTTAAAGTTTTTTTTAATGATTCTTCTGCACCTCGCTGTGGCGCTTTTATTGTTTTATGTAAAGCACTTTGAATTGTCTTGCACATGAAAGTTTAACAAGGCAAGGCAAGTTTAACAAATTAACTTGCCTTGCCTAATTTGGCCGATAACCGATCCCAATACAAAAATACCCTCCCACACCTAATTCTGAGATTATCATATGTGTTGTGGAATTACTATAATTTGCCATGTTGCCCTGTTGCGAGCATAAAAATGGCTATATATATATATATATATATATATATATATATATATATAAACAATTTAGATACAGTATGTGCATCCTATCCTACTTAAAACAGACTTGGATTATATTCTCCCAGCGCTGGTTAATTATATTGGTGGAAGGGCGATATTTAATTTTGAAGCCAATACCAATATTGTGCGGATAAGTTTTTGTATCTTTATTGGTAAAATGGTAAATGGTATATTTATATAGCGCTTTACTGTACCTGGAACGATACCCAATATCACATACATCACATTCACCCATTCACACACCCTTTCACACACTGATGGCGGAAGCTGCCATGCAAGGCGCTCAACCACAACCCATCAGGAGCAATTAGGGGTTCGGTGTCTTGCCCAAGGACACCGAGACATGAACTCGACTTGGCCGAGGATCAAACTGGCAACCCTCGGGTTACGAGACAACCGCTCTACCTTGCTGAGCCACGGAGCTTGAAAAGCATCTAACCTTGATGGATTTAAATCCTCTGAGTCCATCAACAACAGCTGAGGAGCTGTTGATGTTTTACAAGCTGGCTGGGTGCAATCTACGAAGCATTTGTATTATTAATCACATGACTCTATAGTTTTGTTAACTTGTAAAATGAATCCTGTGTATAAACGAAGCTTTGATGACCCAATTTAGCAGCAGGACTATCTAAATCCACTGTTGTGTTTTTACACGCTTTTCCCTGTGACACAGATGAGAATTTCCTGCCAAAAACACAGCAAAAGTTGCTAGAAACCCTTGACTAGACCACACATAACACATACTGTGTTTTTATCCTATTGCATATCTGATTCACATTGTCCAAACATGTCTTACTGATTCAGTTAAGAAATAATGCTTATTATATGGAGACGACCAAACAATAACGATGGATGAATTAATTTCTGAAAAATATCTCAGGATCAGGGGGCCACTTACAAAATATTGGAAAGGGAAAGTGGAATAAAGCCAGCACATTGACACATTTCCACAGTGAGCCAAACACGTACAGAAAGAGTATCTGGCTGTGAGTAAGGTCCGTGGAGTTGAAGAGCCCTTTACTTCACATATATCCTGTGTGACAGCATTTTAACACAGTGGTTGACTTGACCAGGAAGTCGGGTCAGACTTTGGTGGGATTCTCACAGCTAAATGCCATAGGTATGGACAGATATTTCCTGACTGTAGATACCAAACAGCTGCTTTGGGTCTTTGTGTCTTTGTGTCTTTATGTGGAAATTTTCAGCACACATGCACATAGAGCTCACAAACCTGTTTATGACTGTGACATGATGATAGCTCTGTAAAAACAAGAGGCCTTCTTCAGCACTTTTCATTACTGCATGAACATCTGCCAAGTTGAAAGACAGCTTATCTGAACATTAAATTGTAATAATGCCAGTGCTACAAATTTACCATTGGATCAAATGAATATAAACTAATGTCATTTATAATTTCTCCTCTCTAAACTTGTAGTCTTAAAAAAGATCATACATACGTAGCTTGTGAAATGTCTAAATTCTGATCTGATCAAGACCAGATTATCTACAGCTTTATCTCATGAGAAATAACATTTAGCTCATTTATACTGTGAACTTCCTTCTTAGTATGCCAAGAAGGTACTATGTGGTGAAAGAAAACAACAACAAAAAAACAATGGCCATAACAGAAGTATGATATTACTCAGTGATAAGTTTAAATATGAGACCTGACAACAAAGCAGTAAGTACAATGTGCTCTGTACAGGCAGACGTAACACACTGCGGATATTTCCACTCACCACTGAATAGAATAAGGTTATCGGTGGGACCTGATACACTTCTGGTCCTGGTTGCATAACATGCCCTCAGTACACACACACAAACACACACACACACCCTTTAACTCAATTTGCACATGCACATGTCAACACTGTACGAAACTGAATCATACGTATCCCTTTTACAAAGATTCTTTATTAAGAGCAGCTTCAGAAACTTATCACAAACGCTGCAAACATATCTTTTTCATCCCAGCTGCTGTGTATAGATGCTCAGTTATTAACACCACCTGTATGTATGTGTGTTTATTTGTAATTAAAAATAAATTCAGTAAAAATAATGAAACTGCAATATAAATTGTATTTTTAAGAAATAAATGACAATCAGCCCATCCTTCCATCCATGCTTATCCCAGCTCTGGTACGCCCTGGGCAGTCACTCAGAGGGGGTCAGGCAAGCATGCACACACTCAGTTCCAGCCAATTTCCATAACATATTGATCAGTGGGAGGGAACAGAGCACCAATGTAGGCGACTGTAATCACCCAAACACACCAACGGCTTTAACTGACAAAAAGCCTGAATCAAACCAGCAACTCACAGTCTTCACCAGTTAATTCAGAGTGGTTTCAGTCACATACATTTCTTCAGTGTTCTTCACAATCTCACCATACTCAGCTGTTTCTCTCGATCAGTCTCTTGTCAGGTGCCTCTCCCATAACAATGTTCTAGTAAATATTTTGATATTTCCTAAGTCACATGAACAAAGCTTTTTGCAGCAAACAGGACTATTAAGTACTATAAAAGTCAAAGGCTACACAGGAAGTCAAATTAAGATAAAAACACTTGTATAACAATAATCTATCTATATATATATATCTATATATATATAGATATATATATATATATATATATATATATATATATAATTTCAGGGTTGTTTAATTCGATCCCACAACCTGCAGGTTTTTTATGTTTATTTGTTCCAACACACCTGACTCAAATTAAGTAGTCATTGTGCAATACTTCATAGGACTCTGGATCTATTTAATTTGAGTCAGGTGTGTTGGAGCAGGGAAACATTGAAAACCTGCAGGACTACAGTCCTTGTAGAATCAATTAAATATCACTGATCTGTTTCATTCCCCACTGTCTGGGTTTTAGTTTATTACCACTTTTTAAAATAAAAAAGATTAGTATATATTATGTAGACTTAATAATAATGACGATAATAAAGTTCTAGTACATCATTAATTAACATTAAGGCCAGGGAAACAGATATTTTTGAACCTTTGCTGTTTCAAAGCAGATGCTCTACATAAAGGAAACACACCTGTTTTGACTCATGATTTAACATCTACTTGATTTATTTCCTGTGAGGTATTCGAAATATGCAAGTGTTTCAGTTTTGGCATAAATAATTAAAATGATTCATTTTGTACCCTAAGAGGAGGTGGAACAGGTTCACCTGTTTGGATCTGGAGGTATTTATGTATTTTAGCATTGTGTCAGCGTGTGCATGTTTGTGCAGTGTGTGGGCCCAGACAATAGGCCTTTGTCTCTCTGCATCCTATTTTTCTCCAGTGGGCTGACACACAAACACACACACAAGCACACGCGTCATCGACACTCAGTTCCTCCTGGCTTCCGTCAAACTACAACAGTTCAGAGACAGCAAAACAGGAACAATCTGATATTCTCTTCCTGTCTCATATTTCCTGCCCCTGTCTCCTCAACATTACCCTCCCAAATAGATGGAGAGAAACAAACAGATGAATGAAAAGAAAAATAAAGATGGAGGCAAAAATGATTTAGACAGGATGCTAGCAAGGGGGGCGACAGATATGAATGTGTGTTTTTGTGTGTTTGCGTGGTGGTTGGGGGCTGTGCAGTAGTGTACAGTGAGGATGTGGCTTGAGATCATAAGAACTTCATCGATTGTTATTTCAAGTTTGTGTGGTACTTTTAAAATAATTGTCCAATTTAATAATTAAATAAATATATTAATTATTTTTACTGCTGAAATCATCCCAATTTACCACTTTTTTTTAGGTAGATTTATTTGCATCACACATAGAACATTAGTCAAAAATATGTACTGCATTGTTTATTTTCTAGTAAGGAAATTTCAACTAAAAATGTTTTATTTCATAGATCATTTTATAGACTTCATTTGTTCAGTCAGAAGTCAGAATACTGCCAGATTTGATCAGCCCGAGGTTTAAAACGAAAGGATGCACTTTAAATATTACCTAATACAAACAATTTTTTATAGGTTAGATGTCCTAAAATAATTTAATGGTATGTTTTTGGAGGGAAGATATCATTATTAAATAAAAAAAAAAAGATTGAAAATATATTTTCTTCTGATCAAGTGGTCTGTAAGCAATTTCAGCTCCACTGTAGCTAACAAAAACTGATATTAGTAAGGCTTGTAAAGTGGAACCAGATATCAGAAGACCATATTTAACAAGTTGGCAATTGTTACCTCAAAAAATTAAGCTTTAGAAACTTGAGTTAACTGCAACAATTTGAGGTTGTAGAACTTAAATCAACTTCAGCAATCTAAGTATGAATGTTCAACATGAGGTTATAGGAGAAACTCGATCCTTGTGAGTTAGAGGTAATGCTTCAAAAAATCTTGTCATTTTCAACACACATAATAGGATTAAGTTCACCTTTCTTAAATTATCTGATAAACTTACATAGTTCTTTCAGCTGTTTGCAGCAGGAACTTGGTATGGGCATGATCTTTACTAAAATAATGTCAGACCGCCAACCTGCAGAGCATGGTGCTGCAGCTATCTGTAAACTGTACCTTTGGAGATAGAAATCATCAAGGGTGACATCAGATGTGTTTTTTGCACTTAATTCTTCCTGAATAAGTGTCATTCATTATAATATAACTGGAAAAAAGAAGAAAACTAAACAAGAGATCCTTTAGAACTTTTAATTTGTATGGACAGTGGGTTTGAGTTTTTAGTTTTTTTTTTTCAAATTCTGTAGCTCTTATTAAAAACTTTATAAAATATTAGCGTCATGTAAATGATCAATTTTCCAAAAAAAAAAAATGTTTCCATAACTGAGGAGTCTGCATATCCTCTTGTTCAACTTGCAAAGCTGATACAACACATTTTATGCTGGTAATTTAGTGACGGAACAAATTTGAAAAGGTCTTAATGCACGTTATGGAGCTGGTTTATGAGGTACTGACACATACACACGCATTTCACAAACTCACACAGGCACACACACAACTACGCACACTTAGAAACTCAGAGCACCTGATGAGCTGCGGTTCTGAAGGAGGAAGTGAAAATTCAGTCCATCTGCTTTAACAGGAAGTCAACAGAAGCCACATACAGGCACACTGACGTCAATCAGAGCCACAGGAACACCTCCCCACAACACACACACACACACACTCATACACACATTACTCACAATGATGCATATATGCCATGATAAGAACTCACTTAAATCAGACACCTCATCTATGATTGCAAGATTGCATGAAGCAATGTTTCAGTGCAGTGAACTTTTAAAATGTCCACTTGCCTGCAAGAGTAAGTGATGCTTAAATATGTCAAAAAACAGAACTACTGTGACTTGTTATTCAATTTCAACAATGTAAGGTCATAGATTGTAAATAAACTATGACAATTTTGAAACAAAGACTTATTTATTGTTTGGGATAAGAAAATTGAAACAGTTTAAACAGATTATTTGTAGATTAAATTGAAAAATACTCAAGGGATTGAGTTGTACCTCTGAACAAAAGCAAAAGTAAGAGAACCTTTGCCAAACTGTCTGAGACGCCATTTTCTCCAATCTTACTTTGATGTCATGTCTAACTTGAATCAGTTTCATATGAAACGTGTTGGGTGTTTGATGGTTAACTACACTCAATCTTCTCAGTTTCATTGTTGCTCATCTTTGTCTCTTTTTACACAATAACATAGTTTCATGAGTTTCTCTAAGACTCCTTTACATAAATGTTCATACATTTTTACCTGCTTAAGCTGTGTTTTATTCTCTAGTAACATAACAAGTGAACATGTCTGGAGCAATATGAGGGTTAAGTGCTTTGCTTAAGAGCACTTCAACATGAGGAGAGCCTGCTGAATGTGGGGCTGTTGATCTGAGGATGATCACTCTTCCAACTGAACCAGAAACACACCCAACAAAAGTGGTTACAATCAACAACCTAAGTAATAAACATGATTCATTTTTTATCCATTTTATGTTAATATTGTCTTTTTCTAAGCCTGCTTTTTGCTGTAAGAACGCAGTTTTACCTGGTTTAGGCTGCTGCCATCATACCAGTCAAAAACACTAACCAGGAATTCCACCATAATGCTGAAAAGCTATAAGATGTTTTATTGAAAGGATCTCTATAACAAAAATACACAAAATGATGTCATTTGAGGCGTTCAGAACTTTTAAACTCAGTAAGTGTGGATAATAAAAGCTAGCTTTAAAGATATGGATCTGAATGTTTTTGATATTTTACTTGTAATTAATTTAATTTAATAAATAAATACTCCACGGATGTACATGCATATGCAGGATATGTACACAAGTTTTTTTTTTTTTTTTTTAAAGGACCACTTCTCTGTTTGAGAAAGGTCACTGTTTTGCCAAACAACAAAAATAAAATTTACTAGGTGTCATGCTAGTCTCCCAGCCAGTCCTGTTCTGTGATGGCTGCTTATCGAGAGCTTTGTCTTCATCAGTGTTCCCGTGCACTAACGATCCCATGTCGTTTCCAGACTGTTGAAAAGAAAAATATGATGTCTGCATAACCTTACTGTCCTCTGTGGTCAGACAGGACCCTAAAACAACGCTCTACTCCATCTTCAGGTACAGCTGTAGTTAGCAAGTTATCATGCTGAACTAAGAAGATCTGCACGCAAAGTTCTCATATTAAGTCAAGTCAACTTTACTTATGTTTATTTAAGTCTTTGTGATTTTGTTCTCCATATACATGAACCTTTTATAAAAATAATAATAATAAAAACAACCTTTTGATTAAATTTTAAATCATATTTCACTCTTTAACATGCTCTAAAATATATGCATGTTTCTTCTGTCTCTGTGTAAATGGTCTTAACTGAGCCAGTGAACCAGCAGGACCATGCTCTTTGCACACAGTCATCAGTACTTGACCACACATGCTTACACACTGCATCATATTGGCCTGGACGTGTATGTGCACAAAACACTCACAGTGTGCAGTACAGAAAAGTACAAACAGCTGCGTAAAATCAAATGTGTTGAGAGACCAAAGGGGAGTATCGCTGTTATCTTTGAGTTTGAGCCGCTTAAATCGAACTTGCAGTGTGTGAGTCTGCATGTGCATGGATGTTTGCCTGAACTGCCAGTTTAATTGTTTGGACAAGGTTAATGAATTTGATGACAAAGTAGTCTGGACTACAACGTTGGAGCTGCAGACAGATGGTAAAAAAAAGTGAAAGCCGTCACGTAGGCAAACTCATGAGAAAGGGATAAGACAAAGGAAGAGGTGAGGGAGGGAAAGAGTAATGAGGATGAGGAAAATTAGAAGTAGAAGAATGTCCAGGCCAGATTTAAACCAGATAAGTAACAGCTTTACAGAGGCCAGACACGTAGCAAGACATTCTTGTGAGCATTTTTACCTGGGAGACAAACTCTGGTGATTGGAGGCTGTGTTGTTGCTGCAGGAGACCTCCTGGATCAACAAGAGAGTCAGAAAGAAAACAGATGTCATTAAATAAAATATATACCTACTTTATATACTGTATACTATTTTCTGATGTTATGCATCAGCTTACTTAAACTCACTCATTGCAGTAACTTGTACAAAAAAATATATCTAGTACAAAAGTTAGCTCAACCGACTACAATTTCAGTTTCTGTTTTTTATCATGAACTTTAGGGGGACACAACATATAATCTGGCTTAACAGTTAATCCCTGAAAAGTGTAAAGTGTTTCAAAATGTGTGAACTTCAGAGATGCTGGAGTTCAGTATTTATTATATTAAGTCAGGGTCGCTTTTTCCCTGCCTACATTCCTAGTTTCATCAAAGCCAGTTGTATTTCTGAGAAATGCTCAAGGTTTGCGATGCATCAAAGCTATGATGCAGGAGGTGTGGCAAGCAGAGTAAGAGCGTTCAGAGGTGTAACTTATAAAACTTCCATTTAGCACACACTGGTTTGACCAATAAAACTCAGTTTCACTTTTGAGTCCAAAATGACACCATTCCTCTTGGTCTAGGTGATGTTATGATCCAGGAATGTGGTTAAGCTTAGGAAAAGGTTTCAGTTTGGCATAAAATGCAACCATGTGCATTTTAAAAATTGAGGCATTTCCCCTTTAATTATGTTTTAAGAGTCTAATGGTTGTAGTTTCACCTGCACATCACACAGACATATTTATTAAAGTGATCATAAATAGTTTCAACCAATCCTGAGAGAAGAAGTGGGCAAATTGGTTGACTTAAAATTATACATAAAAAAGGAATATGAAACAGTTCTGTTTAGACTCAAGATTTATTAAACTATAACTATTTCCTTTGTGCCTTTTATTAAAGTTTAATTTAAATCTGAGCTTTCTGTTTACATTATAGCAGCACTAAGTTTTGTATGGACAAAGTTTTCATCAGTTTTCATCATTTCACTGTGAATTAATAAGTGACTCGAACTGTCTTTACTTGTTTAAACCCTAACTCAAAAAAGAAAAATTACAAACTAAAATGCAATGTCATAATGATCAATCGTCCAACATTCACAGAAAAAACAAAACAACAAAAAAAGCAAACAAGCATTGACAACAGACGTAAACAGAGACTCTGCATGTTTGTTTTATGTATGCAAGAACCGACAGACAGTAAATCAGTGAATTCCCAACCTAACCTCCTCTCGAGGGTAGAGTAAATAAACTATATGTGTATATTAACATATTGGTCCACATCTTCCCACACGTCTCAATCCCAACTCTTCTCTATATGGGGTGTCAGAGCTGAATGTAGGTCAGACTGGCTTCATGCAGCCAATACACCAAAGTGTGTGTTAATACAAGCAGATAGCTCTCTGCAACTTTAGAAATTAAATCACACAATCATAAACCCTCTCGGTGAGGAACACAGAGAAAGGTGGCCTACATTCACATTTCCAGAAAATCTGGCTCTGCAGTCACAAATCCTCTGGGAGTGATGATGCTGGAGGTGACTGCTGCTGCAGCTCTAAAGAACTGCGTTGCCTTCATTGTCATTTAAGGACATTTTTTTTTTTTGTCTTTTTTTTGTAAAACAGCAGGAAACAGCAGTGATGTCACACATCTTGCACCAACATCTTTACAGCTCAATACTTCCACCTTGTGGTAAAATAATTAAGTTATAGACTGAATTCATTCATCCGCAACTTCCTTTGATTTTGTTATTAAGAACCACAACAAATGTGGACATCCATGTAGGAAAAAAGACAATGCCTATGGCGTTCTTTTTTAATAAAAAGAATAAAAATGTGACCCCCAAGGACATAAGTGGACTTAATTCTTGGCACATTTTTGAGGTTCTTTAGGGTCTATCCAAAATATTTCTCAAAATTAAGCTAGCCCTTGATTCAGTGATACTTACTTGCTGGAGGCACACTGGACGTTGGTCAGTACAGTGAAGTTATTCCTTACACTGCGAAGGCTTGCCAAAACCTTAGGGAGGCAGAAGGAGAGAGAATCAGGAGGATCCCTTGTGAACAAGTTGTCTTTTTACTTTTTCCTTGACTGTCCAGTTAAATATTTTATTTAGTTGTAGAGCTTGGGTAAATATTTACGTAATCATGCTCATTTCAAGCCTAGTTAGAACATTTGTACATTTACTCTAAAGCGCTATTTCTTACCTATTTTGTATTGTACTACTAAATAAGGCCCAATAAAACCAGAGGAGAACCTTGTGAAACAATGAAATGTTTACCTGAGCAAAAGGAGTCACGATCAGGTCATCACCATGTCTGTAAATACACAAGAAACAATCTGGTGAAAAACATGAAACTTCAAACACAATATACAGCACATACCAGTGTTTTCTGGGCTCAGAGTTTGAAAGTGTAATAATCTATATGAATCTGAAATCTCTGGTAGCTACTGTGCACTAGTCGTGACTAAATGCAGACAAACCTTTAGTGAAAAAAATTAAATTTTTCAGGTTTTAAAAATTTTCAACTATGTTTAAATCTTCCAAAGAAGAAGAATCCTGAAACATGATGGGTGAGGATTCCTGTTTGTTCATTTCCAAGATGCATATTTGTATTTTTTCTTAGGTATTAATGTCTAATAATCTGTTGGTTTAGTCAAGGCTAGTCAGTGTAGCCACAAAGCACCATGACCCCGGCACCTTCATTACTATGACTGACTGAAGGAGTAGTCCAAGTTTATGAAGTATGCCATGGATTGTGGGAGGAGTGGTTGTGGTTTGAGTGACCCTTTTTTTGTGCTTCTGAAATGAGATACAACAACCAAAAAAAAAACAACAACAACTCCTTTTGGGGTTTTAAATTATTTTATATATTATGAATCGGAGAGCTTCAACTCCAGTCCATGTTTTAGTTGTTTCACTGCTGCAACACACATAACTCAAATGAAATGGTTCTCTCCAACACCTTGTTGTCAAGTTCTGTACAAGCCTCTTAATGACCCATTAATGTGAGTCAGGTGTGTCGCAGCAATTAAACATCTAAAACGTTCAGGACAATAACTCTAGAGGACTGGACTTTGAGATTCCTAAATTAGGTTACAAAGTCAGTGAGAAACTTAAAACACAAGTAATACTTTCCTGTTAGAGTATCATCAAAATGTCCACTAGAGGGCAGTGCAGTAGTTCAGTCTGCTTTAGCTCCTGTGATGTGCATGTATTTAAAAGAGGATGTACTTAAGAATAGTTATACATACTAATCTGTGGTGTCACTTTACTGAACTTAATTTTGCTGTCAGTATAACAATATTACTATCTGCAGCATTTCAGTTAAACATCAGGTTAAAGGGAAAACAACAAAAAACGGCTTGTTTCTACATCTGTAAGGCACTTTCCTTCTATTAATCATGAGACATTCAGATCAAAATAGATCATGTGATTATGATATTAACCAAGTTACATGATTAATTAATTATAATAATTTAAAAACACAATATTGTATCAATTTGTAACATGTATTTTGAAAATCTGCATATTACACAGCTGTTATTGATGATTTCTGTGTAACCTACAAGAGCATCCTATTCAACACAATCAATTGTGTGTGTCTTAAAATGTAATACCCCTTTTAAAAATACAATTCTTTAAAGTTTTTAAAGTCTTTATTTAGCGCATACAAAATTTACTAGATACTTTGATTATTTTTCTTCTGTAAAATTAACATTACATTCTCATATCATCGTCTATGCTATTCTGACTTCTCACTCTCCTCATTTCTCATCCAAAACTATATTTAGAAGGATATCAGACAGAAGAGTGATTACTCAAACCGGCTCAAATGTCCAGATAGAAATAATTTTTGGTTAGTAATATTAGGTCTAAAATATTTATGTTTAGAGTATAACTGGCTTGAGTGACATGTTATGTTTTAATTACAACTTTGGGAAACCAGGGAAAATGGCAATGACTGTCACAGGCAGCTTTGCAGGTTTTAACCACTTACTTTCTTTCAGTAAAGTAAAAGGATAATTTAAGCATCTGGAGATTCATTGGTTTGAGTAAGTAAATGCTCAATTTCCAAATCTAAATTTAAGGCATTTTAAAGGCTTTCCTAATTTATAGTGTTCAGGAGGATGTGTAGCACCCACTATAAATAGCATGATGGATGCTGCTCTGAGCAACTCACTGAATGAAATGAATGACACCCTGGGCAGCCCCAAACCAACAACACCGCTGTGTCCAGTTTTTGAGTTGGTAGTCACTACAGACACCATATACTGTACATACACAGAAAAAAAAGTTTTTATAACATGTTCATTTTAAGTAAAAAGAGGTAAATAAATGCCATATCCAGGAATTATTTTAGTCTAAATATCAAATATTATCTGTTTGCATTGTTATTTAAATGTATCTGTGTATAAAACAACTATATGCACTTGTTTCAACTTACAGTTCAGAGGCGATGGAGGAGTTTCGTGACATGGACTTGGGGGACAGTTCATAGTCACTGTCAGAGCGATAAAGGAAGGACTCTCTGCGCTGGTTATGTCCTGGGAAGTTGGTGTGGAGGACCAAACCAGAGCCGGGGGAGGCCTGAGGGTCCAGAGGGCTGCAGCTGGCAGATGGGCCATTCTCCACATCAAAGCTGTAAACAGATAAGGACATTTTTGAAGAGATTTACATCTTCTTGTTCTTACAATTAACAAAGAAAGAAATTGGGGGTGAATATGGTTTTTAAGTGAAAGAAATACTGAATTCAGCATAATATTCAGAGCAACAAAAGCCTTGAAGATCTCAGCTCTGCTGTCCACAAAAAAAACTTTGCTCAGAAATCAATCTACAGCAAGTGACCCCAGCCTGACTTTTTTTTCTTTTTCTTTTTTACCTAACATTTCATGACATTTAAGGTACAGTCACACACTCCCACATAATTATGTTGCCTAACAGACACACCCACTCCATGTGGTTAACATGCCAGAGTCTATATACTTATTCACTGATGAGAATGACTGAGAATGAGGCTGATGCAGTCATGAGAAAGTGGAGGAATGGGTGGAAGGATGTGATAATGCGATAAAACAGGCAACAGGAAAACTCACCAGATGGATTACTTTTCTTAAGAAAATAGGTATCTTTCCAGGTAAATGCCAAAGTGTGTGACATTTACTTTTGTTTCCACCATCATTTGAGTTCTAAATGTCAGTTTCTTCTTTTACTTTGTTTGGCCCTTGTTGCAACTATTGCACACAAACACACCAGCAGAACGTGCTGGTTACACTTTAAACTCAAACATGAAAGCATGTGGTTACTGAGAAATCTAATGTTTTTCCATCAAAACACAAAAGTTGGAGGAGCTGCTGTTTAGTATATTGTTCTCTTTTATTATACTTAAATGTGGAACAGGAAATGCATCACTTCATCTATACAAAAGTATTTTCTAGAGGACAATTTAAGCAGACACAAACATATTTTTATACTTGATCAGAGTAATTGAAAAAAGCAGTGATTCAGGGTCTTTCTTGGATGAAAACTGTTTATGTTCATATCAGATATTGCAGCACACCGTCTTTCAGCTCTAGTACACGTCCTTGCATTAGCTTATGAAAACTGACGACCGTTTGTGGGACTGAATGGATAGGAGGGTTTATGTATTTTATAGACCCAAAGAGAGAGAACAAACAGTAGAAAGAAAAACATGAAGTAAATGAAAAAAATATAAAATTAGATTAACTCATTTTTAAGAAATAAGATCAACATCAGTTCCAAGGCAAACAAATTAAAGCATTGGTGTTTTAGGATGCTTTTTAAAAACATGGACAGTTTTTGGTTCCTGTTAGACATCCAGAGTTGAGTTACAGAAAAAATGTCCTCCCTCCTAGGTAAGAGGAGAACACAGCTCTTTAAGATACTTAAATAGTGCCTTTTACCTCATGTTAAACATCAGTTCAAGAGGGTTGAGAACTTTTAAAGACAGACAGAAGACAAAACTCACTACATGGCTCTGGATCAGCGGGAGACAGTAAAAATAATGTAGTAAAGGGATATGAAGCAATGACTGAAAGATGTGTGATGTCTAATACAGCGGGCCAAACTTTGGAAGTCCTTGTTTTTGTCAAAGAAGCAAGAAAAACTGTAGTGGACATTCCATATAGATAATAATGGCAGTAAGCAGGAAGAAGGCTGTTGATTTCAAAAATAAAAGGAAAACAGAGTTTGATTACAATTTGAAAGCCTGTGTTTGAAAAACTTCTTTGAATCTCTTTTTTTCTGGCTTAAAACACATTTAAGTCTTTTATTGAAAAGAGAAATACAAGAAAAAATCCAAAATTTCATTTGCCATGGTTCCTGCGTGACAAACTGACCCAGTTTCACAAAAGCCAGAAGCACTGGTCAGGTGTGCAGAATTGTGTAAAATAAATGTTTTTTGTTTTGTTTTGTTTTTTTATAGTTACTGCAGACTAGTTAAAGTTTAGCTTTGTTAAATTCAAAATAGTCATATATTGGCAGATAAGCATTTTTAAAAATAGAGATTTCTGGGAGCTCAGCTGGACAACAGATTAGACTGGAAATGCAACACAGAAGGTGTCCACAGAGAGGACAAAGGAATCTAGGAAGTTAAGATCCTTCAGAGTCTACACTAAAGTGTTGCACATCTTCTATAAGTTTGTGTATTTGCAATGAGGAAAAAACAGTGTGTGTTTAATGAGAAGCAGCTTCAGGTTTGAGGTCATTCTGCCAGCAGCCACTGTCCTCTGGAACAGCATCTTAGATAGCTCATTTTAGTTTGAATGGCAATGAATGATTTCCATTAAAAAAAGAAAAAAACATACCTATATATAACACTCTACAACTTTAAAATTTCCTTATCTGGATTAATAAAGTATTTTTCATTTAATTTAATTATGATGATGCACTGGAAAAATATTGAATTAAAAAAAATACAATAGCAACCATGATAACAACAACAATAATAATAATAATAATAATAATAATAATGATAGCAATAAACCAAATGAAAATAAAGTTGAACTCTGTGACTTTAACATGAATACAAATGCATGCCTATTCACTGTGTATAGACTGCATGACTGCTCTGCTCTAGGGTCAATCCACTGATTTGAATTGCAGTCACATGACCAGTTCTAGAACCAGTGCTGTCAAACTTATTTAAGCAGATCTCACATTGTCCACTCCTCCTCTATTTATCAACAAATAATGAAAGCTTTACATGAACTTTGATGGCTTGGCTCAAATGCACAATGGAAATTTAAAAGGATCAAATTTTTTCAAGGTTAGGAAATGCCTCCAAGACCCATCTGTCTAAAAAGGTTTTCAGATAAACCAGGAAAACCCATCAGTTGTTTTTTTTATGCCAGGCCTACCCTCAAATTTGTTATTTATTATTTTTATATTCATTTTCCACGAGACGCCACTCCTCCCTGAGCGACCTTACCATGTCGGAGGGGTTTGCGTGTCCTGATGATCCTCGTGGCTATGTTGTCGGGGGCTTTATGCCCCTGGTAGGGTCGCCCATGGCAAACAGGTGTCTAGGAGAGGGACCAGACGAAGCGCGGCACAGAGGCAAGCGCTTGGTGGCCAGGCCTTTGCCCATGGGGCTCGGTTGGGCTCAGCCTGAAAGGGTGACATAACCCCCCCCCCTCCCATGGGCTCACCACCTGCAGGAGGGGCCATATGGGTTGTGTGCAGTGTGAGCTGAGCGGCTGCCAGAGGCGGGGATCCTGGCGGTTTGTTCCTCGGCTGCAGAAGCTAGCTCTAGGGATGTGGAATGTCACCTCTCTGGCGGGGAAGGAGCCTGAGCTGGTGCGTGAAGTTGAGCAGTTCCGGCTAGATATAGTTGGACTTACCGCAACGCACGGCTTCGGCTCTGGAACCACTGTCCTTGAAAGGGGCTGGACCCTCTTCCATTCTAGAGTTGCTCCCGGTAAGAAGCACCGAGCAGGTGTTGGCATGCTCATTGCCCCCCGACTTGGCGGCTGTGCATTGGGGTTTACCCCGTGGATGAAAGGGTAGCCTCCCTCCACCTTCAGGTGGGGGACGGGTCCTGACTGTTATTTGTGCTTATGCACCAAACAGCAGTACAGAGTACCCACCATTTTTGGAGTCCTTGGAGAAGGTGTTGGAAAGCACTCCTTCCGAGGACTCCCTTGTTCTGCCGGTGGACTTCAATGCCCACATGGGCAATGACAGCGAGACCTGGAGGGGCGTGTTTGGGAGAAGCAGCCCCCCTGATCTGAATCCGGGTGGTGTTTTGTTGTTGGACTTCTGTGCTCGTCATGGATTGTCCATAACGAACACCTTGTTCGGGCATAAGAGTGTCCACATGTGCACTTGGCACCAGGACACTAGGCCGCAGTTCGATGATTGACTTTGCAGTCGTATCATCAGACTTGCGGCCACACATCTTAGACACTCTTAGAATTGTCACCGATTCTGTTCATAACCTTTATGGACAGAATATCTAGGCGCAGCCAAGGTGTTGAGGGGATCCGGTTTGGTGGCCTCAGGATTGGGTCTCTACTCTTTGCAGATGATGTGGTTCTGTTGGCTTCATTGGGCCGTGATCTTCAGCTCTCACTGGAGCGATTCGCAGCCGAATGTGAAGCGGCTGGGCTGCGAATCAGCACCTCCAAATCCGAGACCATGGTCCTCAGCTGGAAAAGGGTGGAGTGCCTTCTCCAGGTCGGCAATGAGGTCCTGCTCCAAGTGGAGGAGTTCACGTATTTTAGGGTCTTGTTCACGAGTGAGGGAAGGATAGAGTGGGAGATCGACAGGCAGATTGGTCCGGCATCTGCAGTGATGTGGACTCTGCATCGGTCTGTCGTGGTGAAGAGGGAGCTGAGCAAAAAGGCAAGGCTCTCGATTTACCGGTCGATCTACATTCCTACCCTCACCTATGGTCACAAGCTTTGGGTGGTGACCGAAAGAACAAGATCGTAAATACAAGCGGCCCAAATGAGTTTTCTCTGCAGGGTGGCCGGGCTCTCCCTTAGAGAGTGAGAAGCTTGGCGATTCGAGAGGGGCTCAGAGTAGAGTTGCTGCTCCTCCTCATCAAGAGGAGCCAGATGAGGTGGCTCGGGCATCTGGACAGGATGCCTCCTGGACACCTCCCTGGTGAGGTGTTCCAGACACGTCCCACTGGAAAGAGGCCCCGGGGAAGACCCAGGACGCGGCTGGCCTGGGAACACCTTGGGATCCCCCCGGATGAGCTGGTGAATGTGGCCGGGGAGAGGGCAGTCTGGGTTTCCCTACTTAGGCAGCTGCCCCCACGACCCAACCCTGGATAAGCGGCAGAAGATGAATGGATGGATGATGCAGGGGAAAACAGTGGAATAAAAGGAAGTTTACAAGATACAGTAGCTTTAAAGTGAAATACTCCAAGTGCTTTTATCACAGCATTGTATATTTTAACTGGTTTAACTGTAACTGTGTTCATGTGTTGATACTACAGTACCAGTACATCTGTTCTTAGTTGACTCCTTTTTGACTTCTTTAGGAGGAATGGACCATTGTTAAATGTGTAACTTCACTATCCTCAAAGTAACCTTTTACTTGTAAAGAAACATTTTACACCTGCTAAGATGTTTTATCAAGTGACTTAATGCAACAGTATCGTATTTGCAGAAATACAAAGCAGAAAAACTGATAATCCTCACTGGGAAAGATTTGGTACAGGAAAAGGTTTTTGTCCAAAAAGTTAAGAAAAAAATGTTCTTTGTTTCTTCAAATGAATTTCATTTCAGTTAAAATTTATTTATAAAGCACATTTACAACAACCTCAGTTGACCAAAGTGCTGTTCAAAGCAGAGCAGTCAGAAGGCCAAGGCCATTATACAAATAGAATAAACCAATTTAACTCGTAAAATAAACTACAGACTAAAATGACATAAAATACATTAATATAGCATAAAATACCTAATACAATAAAAACTCAATTCAAATGCTCAAGGTGGAGAAAAAGCCAGTAAGAAAAGGTGTGTTTTTAATAATAATTTTTAATTTTAAAAAATTTTAAAATGCCCAATGCTCTTTGCTGATCCAATGTTAAATGGCAGTCTGTTCCATAGTCTGTGAGCAGTGACAGAAAAAGCTCTGTCACCCCTGACTTTTAACCTGCTTCTAACTGTGAAGAGCAACTGACTTGATGATGTCAGTGCTCCGACAGGACTGTGAGAAGTTAAAAGGCAGCTTGACATGGAATTATACTTCAAATATCTACTTTTAAGGACTGCCTGATTTTCTTGTTAATACAGTTTTTTTTTTTAACAAATTGTATTATGACTCTCTTGTGAGTGGAAGATGCCAATTTTTAGGTCCTGTTGATCCCTTGGTGGCACTGACGTCAACCCACCCGCCTGACTGATGAGACCATGGAGGAAAGCTAAATATGTCTCACCATGAAGGATCATTTAAGACCTTTGGGAACTCAAATGTCCACTTACTGGTTTTCTTGGCTTTAGAGCTTCTCATTCCACGGTCCATTAGCAGGATGATAACAAAGATATGTTTAAAACGTCACAACTAGAACTTAAAGCTGAGATGACAATAGCAGGTTTATTCTAATGCTTCATAACTGTTATTTCAAGTAATCGTAAAAAAAATTATCAAAGGGGAAAAAGCCTGTTTATCTTACTGCTGTGTTTTAACACAAATCTAATTAAGAGAAGAAAACTAGATATCCAAGAATTATGCACTCAAAAAAAAAAAAAAAAAAAAAAACCAAAAGAAAAAAAACAAAAGTCAGACCTTGGGTACAAAGGATTTTTCTGCCAAATGGGGGTGTCCTGGTGCTGGTCCAGTGGATTAGAGCATTTGTCTGGGAAAACACTTTCACACCATTCACCCATGCTTTCTCTTTTAAGTTGATGTAGAGGCCAGTAGACAGCGGCTCTTGGATCTCGCACGTTACTGCATAGAAATATATAAGTGCTTATAAGTGCTAAAATACAAAAGTCTGAAGCTCGCTTCAGTTAACTTGAAACAAGTCACAGAGGATAAGAACAAAGATCAAAAAAGCCGCACTTGCAAACTTCTCTGGTAGAGGGGAAATGACAGGTCAAACATGAACAGGAGTTAAAGGATCAAAGCGTCAGTGGGATTCATGACACATAATTAAGACTTCCTTCCATATGGTGTTATCTGCAACTTTCCAGTAAACTAATGAAAAACAATAACAGAATTTTTATTTTTTTTATTTTTTTAACCTAATAGCTTTCTTTGTAGCCGATTCCAGTAGCAACCAATATTCAGAATGATCAATATTGAGAAAAATAGAGGTAGTTCTGAAACTTCATTCCTAGTGATGCATGTTTGGTTGTTTCCTTCTTACTGTTAAAGGTGACCAGCTGTGTGCATACTAGAAAAATAGGAATTGATACTTATTATATTAATCATGTATTTTAATAATTTATAACTCAATTTTTGGAAACTTCAAAACAAACAAACAAAAAAACATTTTTATTAATTTTTTAAAGTAAATTCATTTTAAATAACTGATGAAATAGGTTAAACTTTTTAATGCATCTTTTATCAGATGTTTGCAGGCTGTCCAAATTAGCTGCCATATTTATAATGTTAAATCTGTAATATACAATTTTATAACTATTGAGTGTTCAGTTAAATAATGGTTTATAAATAGTTTATAAAGTATTAATGAGTGATTAATAACGGCAAAACTTGCCACAAGCTCTAAAACATGTATTAACTTGGTTTGACCAAATGTTTAATTAAAGAAAATCTAAATTTTTTTAGATTATTTATTACATGGAGCCTTTTTGTCACACTTTGTTAGTGAAGATGTGCATTAAAGTGTTTATGTTCATTTCTTAAGATGTAATTCAAACTGAATGCTGTCACACTCGTAATGGTGACAACATTTGTGAAAATATTAGCTTTTTTTTTCAAAGGAAATTACTCTACTTCCCAGCTGTGAGACAATAGTGTTTTTCTCAGTATCCTGTTTGCCAAGTTTGATTGCATCTGAGGGAGTGTTGAAATTGACACACAGTGGGAAAAAAAGCCCTTTAAGAATTTTTAGTAGCCTGCCATCATTTTACCTCTACATATAATATTTAACACATAGTTCATGTATTGTTAAAATGACATTTAAATCGCTGTCATCAGTGTTTAAATATCATCAAACTCCTAAAGGCAAATGCAATTATTGGCTGGAGCACCAAATTATACAAAAGCCAGAAACATTCAAGAATGAGTCTTTTCATTTTATTAATAATATAATTTGTTTGATTTTGTTTCTGCATTTAAATATTCCCCCTCTCCAAAAAGCACAACACAGCAGTGTGAGAGTAATCCTGGTAAATCTGCATTACATGCTTATAAATTCATTTTAACACATTGTGTTCCTGTGTTCTACAGCTGCCTTTCACATTCACTTCTTGCAGAGATTTTCCACCCAGGCCCCTCATGAAATCTCTGGTATATCAGCTAGTGACACTCAGGGCAGGACATCAACACTAATTTCCTGAATTGATTTGATTCCATTCACAACAGCCTAAATCAATTAGATTTCTGTTAAATCTGATTCTATATCGATTCATTTACAGATATTTATGTACAACACCAATTTTTCTTGAATATTAAAGACTTTTTATAAAGCACTGAGCCTGTTTACATGATCAAAATCATATATCTGGGAGTAATCAGATTACTGTAATAATCTGATCTGACACATCTACATGCACTTCATTAATATGAGAAAAGATTGTTGTCTAAATTCATTATCAGATTTATTTTAAAGCACATATGTGTATGGTGACATCACTTCCTGTTGTTTTCAAAATATCCAGTGCTTGTTGAACATGGTGGAGCACAACGTCTTAGCATTAGCTGCTAATGTGTAAGGTAACAAGCTGCTAAATCTTTTACTTATGAATCTAATCCAGTGGTAAAAAATTATCTCATCGAGAGAAGCCAACTTTGGACATACAGGTGCTTTGTCACAGCTGTGCACATAATCCAGCAAGCCATTTATCCTCCTTATTTTATCAAGTATCTGATAGAGAGTTTAAATATAAGTTGGGCAAACCATTATCAGGTGTCTATAAACAAATGTATTACAATTTTAAAAATTCAAATTTTGCATCTTGGTGAGACAAGCTAATTTTAGATAGTGGATATTTCCATGTTTGCTTCTATGTGTTTTTGCATAACATTTTGCCTACTTTACATTCTAGTTAGACACTTGTGAACAGTCCCTCCCTCAATGAAGTGCTTGTGTGAATGGCAACTGTGGCAAAAGCCCAGACCAAACAGTTTGCACGTTAGCCAGTAAATAACCAGTATTCATGTGTGAAAACATTTTAGGTTGCATAAAGCCGCTATCGTGGCAAGGTTGCCTTTAGAAAATAAAAGATAAAAGGCAGCAGTACAATAATAACCACAGTGGCACGCTCTTTGAGCTCATATTGGATATTGTGTCACTTGACACCACTGACACCAGAGAGCAAATCCAAATGTTTTTTTGTTTCAACATATACAGATTTATTTAGTACAATTTAATTAGTAGTAGCTGTTCAGTCAAATTTTTTTTACATTATTACTAATTCTTCTATACATTATGTGGTGAACACAACTGTAAATATACAAAATCAAAATGTT
Organism: Melanotaenia boesemani; assembly: GCF_017639745.1. Lineage (NCBI taxonomy): Eukaryota > Metazoa > Chordata > Actinopteri > Atheriniformes > Melanotaeniidae > Melanotaenia > Melanotaenia boesemani. Next base: position 10,587,495 of record NC_055695.1, on the reverse strand, counting down.
TAAATTAACTGTGGCAGTTAAAGCTGAAAAAAGATGCCTATTTAAAACAAATGCAACGGTATATGCTTTCAGATAGGATATACAAGAGTTATTGGAAGAAACAATGGTCTTATTAAGCAGTTTTATGGCTTGAGGAAAGCGGCTCCTCCTCATCCTCTTTGAGCTCTCAAGGTGCTGCAGCGGCTCTCTCCACTGCTGCACACTCATCTATTTGATGAAATTTATTTCACAAGAGAAACAAAACAAATGTTGAGTAAACTTAGATAATAACTTGGTCTTTTGTTTTTACTTGCAATAAATGCCTATACCCATTATTTTTGTCATTTAATAACGGTCCAACAAATTTTAGCAAGAAAAATAAAGTGAAGCAGACTTTGATGATGCTTCCAGCATTTAATTTCTTGCCTAAAATACAATCAAAATGTGAGTCTGTTCAGTTCAGAAGAGCAACACATCTGAAAAGCTGAAATGATGAGAGAAGACTAGCATGATTACATCATAAAGATGCTTGCCATTTAATTTTCTTGTTGGAATCAAGTTCTTTCTTCAGGACTAACAAGTGTGAACTCATTCTGCAAAGGTCAAGTCTTGACATGCAAACTGTAAATTTTCATAGTTTCTTTAGTCTTTTATGAGCTAAGCATGAGTTTTAAGGCTGAAGTGGTGTAGCCGCACTGATTATCTAATAACCAAACTTAATAGGCTACTTTACTGTGTAACCTTGTGAAAATCTCCTAAACATTGTTGAGATAGCCTAATCTTGTGGACTTTAACTGTTGAGGTGGATTGCTGGTTACTTCCTTGTGGAACTACTTGTGAACACAACTCTGACATTACTGTAGTTTTGTTGACATATTGAGCTTAAGAGCAAACAGTAACTCATTTGCACAGCTAGCAGTTACTGAGAAGGATAACTTAGATGGAGATGTGTCCGTGGCTATGAGGCAAATGCATTTCAGATGTTCACACATTTTGGTTACCAGTTTCAGAGAGAAACAGCTGACTGATGTGCTGCAGTATACTCTGCCATGTTCACTGCTTGGTTTGTCTTTAAGCAGACTTCTGAAAATCACGCTAAAAATATAGGAGTGAGAAACGAGTCACAGGCTGAATAGGTAGACAAAACTATCACTGCAGTTTAACTTTGGCACTCATTTAAAGATGATCTGCATAAATCACTGAAGATTAGACACTAGTGTTATTGTTTCAACTGGTGTTGCCAACCAATAAAGCATCACAAAGTAAGACAGTGTTACTTCATAGATATTGAATAAAATAAGAAATCCTGATTCTAGGACAGACATAGATGTACAGTAGTCATTCAAGTACTGATAAAAATAAGTAAATAAAAAATAATAGAACTCTCTTATGAAACAAGTATTCTTTTTTTCTTCTTCTAATAACAAAAGAATAGATGTTATTCACAAAAACATCTCAAATGGACAGGAAAAAGTGGCCACAGCTCAGACTTGGCCACAAGATTGTTTTCATGCTTTGTGAAAGAAAGACGGTCAAAGTGTCCGAGACAGGGAGAAAAAGCTTTCTTTCCCTCTGGATTAATCTTTTCCTTCCTGTGTGTTAGGGAGAGGAAACCAGTGACCATTTGTCTGCTGGGTTAAGCAAACAGAAGTGCCATGGTAACCCCTCCTGTTTTTTCCTACTGTTAGCCAACTTTAATATTTATTCAAACTAAACTTGAACTTTCTTCTGTTCTGCTTTCTAGTGACTACAAGTAGTAGTGATGTTAAGTAGTAATGCGTCGAAAACATTTGTAATATAGCATAAAGAAATATGACAACCACAATTTGCAGTCACTTCAAAAATATTGACTCAGAAGAAGAAACAGATACAGCCAGAAGATCCTCAAAGCATCTTTTTTTAAATCCAACCAGCTGGCTCAATGAAATGTGCCAGAGCTCTGAAATACTGTAAAAGGACGGATGATTCCATCAGACTGAACAAAAATAGAAGCTGCATTTCCCATTCTTATGATCTCAATCAGATTTCCTTACTTGAATCTACAAATGCCTAAAAATGGGTTAATTACCTGGGGCACTTTAAAAATACACAGTGCTGACGCAGACGTTTCACAACGCATGAACAAATATGACTACAAGGTCAAAAGGGTTCAACTCAAACATCCCACAATTCAAGACATCACAATGTTGATGCCCTTCAGTTATCAGTTGTAAAATCTGATTTTAACATACAACTAAATTTACATTTTAACTTTTATGTTTAATACTGATGATGCAATTAAATAAAGCATCATAATCCAGGTTGCTCTCGCAAATGACTCATATGATTTCTTATGAAAAATAATGCATGGATATTTACACACACACACATATCCTTCAAAATCCTGAGCCAATTAATGGCAATGGCAATAATTTTACTCTCCTATGATCAATTAACGGCTAGTATAATAATAAGTAGTAATAGCACTTCATGCATTGTGTACAGTTTACAAAAAGAAAAAAAGGTAAGGAAGGAAAGTGCAGCATCCCTTCTGGTTATTCTCCATTATCGGCTTCTTTCTTTTATTCTTCTTTTACCATCTAGTTTTGTGTCACTCAAAGTCATCCTCAGTCACTTTAAGACCCGCTGAACACACTGTCTATATCTGGGATCTCAAACGCCAGTCCTCGAGGGCCACTATCCTGCAGGTTTTAGATGTCTCCCTGCTCCAACACACCTAATTCAAATAAAATGAAACCAACAGCTTGTTGAGTTCTGCTGGACATTTTCTGGGTTTGTTATAAAATTTGAGTTTAAAAATTCTATCAGGCTTAACATTTAGCTTAAAAGCAGAATTTCAGATTAACTAACATTTTCTTTTTCCTAACAGCATGTTAACATTCTGATAGACATCTGAACTATGACCTGAACTACACACTGCTTTTTGTAAAATTTCAGAGGCCAAAGGGTTGAAACCTGCTTCTTCAATAGTGTGGTGTATATTTAATATCGGCTGCGTGACATATTTACTATAATTTATAATAAAAGCTGTTAAATAAATGCAGGGGTGTGGAAAGTACAAGATTTACTCTCTGGAATGTAGTGGATTAAGTTAACCAACATTAAGTGCCAACATTCACTTTTGGTCTTTCACACACAGAAATGAAATCTCATACAACTTCTTGTCTTCTGCAGCCCCCAAAAAAGGAGAAGACTCAGGAGTTCAACTAGATACAGGATTTATTAATAGAAACGAGGCCACTAATGCAATCATGGTCTGCGCCGAGTCATTATACATGCACATTTAGGTACAAAGTCATCCAGCAGATGCTCTCATTCAGCATGATTTACTGTCTAACTACACAGCCCTTGTGTCACATAAGAAAAAACAAAACGATGTTGACCAAAGGTGAGATGAAAGAGGTGATGATGAAGGCACAGGGGCTACAGCTGGCTTCTGTGTGTGCGTTTGTGTAAGTGTGTGAGATAAGTGAGGTACGGTACTACATAAATCAGCAGGTGACAGTGATTGGCACATCTGAACTGAAAGAGAGCAATAAAAAAAATTACTTGCTGCACAAGATTTCTCAGAGGAAAATAGGTGAACATGAGTAAAAACTTATGCCAGAGTCTGAGTGAAAAATGGGGGGGGGACTAAGTTGTTGCTATAAAAAGAAAAAACATTCCTGGGATGGTAAATTACAGTGTTGCATCTGTGCTCTGCTGCATTCCCCATTAGGCAACCACAGTCCCTCACCCCCAATTCTAGCACACACAAACTCATAACTTTCAAGAGATGCTGTGTGGTGGAAGTCAGCACTGCCAAGCAGTGGTAAAATGTTACCAAACAGGTTTATAAATCATGTACTTAATCATAATCTGAAGTTATTTTTACTTCACTTGAGTATTATCACTGTCACTTTTAGATGTTTACATCCTCCTCCAAAAGTGTGGATGGATGGATGGATGGGTGGGTGGGTGGATGGATGGATGGACGGACGGTTGGATGGACGGATGAATGCATCACTTGTATTGTAGAAACTTTTTAAAATTAATTTAAAATCTTACTCTTTACAAAAGAAATAGCTGCTATGAGGTATAAGCTCCGTCCACTGTGACTAGCTTTAATAAAGCATTCTTTGATGCTGCAGCATTAGATGAATTTGCTTTTGTTGTCAAAATCATTTCACTGTTTGCATTTTACCGCTTTATGCTACAGTTTGTTCTATTTTTGAACTGTTGAACCTATTCACCAAGTAAGCTGCAAATTTGAAAAGTTCCTCCAAACATAATGTGAAAGACTGTTTTTCAGTTTCAGATACCTGGGTTTAATGTTTTGTGATTTCAGATCCATTTTGATATGTAAATTGTAATGCACATGTAAAAGAGTAAATATTAAAAACAAAATATACATACAATATTTTTATATGCACATAAAATGCACATAAAATGTATAAAAAATAATGAATGTTTATAAATGCATTATTAGAATTCAATTTCATATCATCTATAAAATCATTTCGCGTTCACATATATTCTTCTCAAGAAATTTCTGGTTGTTCATAATGTTTTCTAAAAGGATATTTAATCAAATGTAAACATCTTTACCAGATGAGATCCAATTGCACTATACGTGGCCTCTAAACTAACATGTGTTTGACACCCCTGTTTTAAAGTTTGGCACAATCATCTTAACCACTACACACTCCTGCTCCTAATAATTATCATCATGGCAAGCCACAAAGTCACTGCTGTTTTAATTCTTGTGATCCTCCCATTACTTGATCATTATTATCACTTCTTATCATCTACTTGTCATTATCTTAATTGACGTAATCACCATCATCATCAACCAGCCCACTTCCCAGCAGCAGCACCTAATTTCAGCTTTGGCCAGTCACACAGAAATTCTAAAGCCCAAAACCACAGCAGACTTAAGACTCCTCACCACGCTTTTCTGTATGCATCTCCATAACAACATACTGCAAGTAAAGTGCACTGTAAACAAAATACTCCTGAACCACAAAACTCTACAATGCAGCACTGTACTCCACCCATGGGCAAGCAAGCACAAAACACAGCTATTCAAAGTCTTGTCTGGAAAAAAAAACTGGGTCACTAAACTGAAAAGAAGTCTGTCTTTGAATACTGACAGCTATTCAACATGTAACGAAGTGTAAGGAATGTAAAATGAAGCTTATGGTTACTCTTATTCCACTGAGTTAAATATATTGTTGGAATGTAAACTCTGTTTTTTTAGACTGCGTTTTTAAGCAACTGAAGGTAATTCTGATATTTAAAGACAGAAAATAATTACTTGACAGTGACACTAGCCTGAAATTTAAAATATAAAAGGGACCCCGCACCCACAAATTTTTTTGTTTAGATCAAAAAAGCCCTAATCTTTGTTATTATGGCACAGGAATACGGGTCACTAACCCGATATCTGGCTGAGCCCATCTCTCCGGAAGATTATCTGTACAGGCTGAATATGTGAGAAACAATCCCACTATGTAGGCTAATGCATGCACACAGGGCAGCAGCATGTGTGCAAATATGCTATAAACAAACAAAACCACATACATGCTCACGCACACCGCCAAGTAAGAGAGCAGTCATGGAGTAATTATTCCCCAAAGCTCATGTAGCTCTTATCTACCTGTCTAATGATTCAGACACACAGAGTACAGTGTACCATCTGTGTACTTCTCCTTTCATTACAGCACAGTACTTTCCACAGGAAACCGTCTATCACAGAGGTGTAAGCAACCCAACCAGAGGCGGATGTTCAACATCTCCAGACATCCATGAATGTAAATTTAAGTTCTCCTTTTTGCTTGAATGAATTAAAGAAACAAATTATTTTGTGTGCTCACAAAGGAAAACACACATCCAGTAAAGGTCTGGGTACCCTACAACTTCCAAAACATCCTCAGTAAATTTTAGACTCTTGGATATTGTAATTAAGTTGAATTTCAGATCATCCTGGAATAATGTTTTTACAAGTTCATCAGGGAGTTGTTCCAAACACCAGCTTGATGTTTCCTCAGTTTAGTCACAACACTAACAGTTCTCTTGGGAAGAGACTCAGCATTATTTCATTCCCTGGGAGTGGAATTAGCTCTTCTGACCTTTGTTCTATTTGTATACTGCATTGCCCTTCTTCCTAATGTACTTTGGCATGAAATTTATTTCACTTTAATTTATATAGTGCCAATTCACAATAGAAGCTATCACAAACCACTTTGTAAAGAAAGCAAACAAGTTCAATTCTAGTTCAGCTGGATACAGTCTAATTCAATCCTTTTAAATTAATATGATTCCTTCCAATCTGATATAATAAGTAGCCTTACAAAGCTAACCAACGGATTCCACTGAAGAATCAGATCTGAGCAAGCACAGCGTATCATGGTGAGGATCTCGCTTTTAATAGAAAGAGACCTCCAGCAGAAGTCAACTCAGGGAGGCCAGCCATCTGCCTCGACTGGTTGAGGACTGAGGGGATGAGACACAAACACAAACTACCCAAATATGATTATACGATATGATGAAAGACTATGTGTCACCATATTTGTATCTGCACTTATCGTATAAAAGATCAGATATGAAAATAAACTCTCAGAATATGCAAAAGACACACATAGAAACTGAAAAAAACCTTGTTTGGCTTCATTCTTTTGCATCAGTCGTTATGGAAAAGGGCTAGTCGTAAACCAAGAGTTCAGATCTCTGAGATGTTACTTTACAAATATCTAACTAAGTGGAGGAAAAGAAAGAAGATGCTTATTGTACTTTTGATTAGGGCTGCTTGATTATGGGAAAAATGATAATCACGATTATTTTGATTGAAACTGAGATCTCGATTATTTAACACGATTGTGGTAACACAGAAACTAGTGGTAACACTAGTTTCTTTTCACCAGGTCCCCGTAGCTATTGTTTGTCTCAGACCAGCAGCTATGTTGGAAAAAAATAGTCTAGACATTTCGTTTTCATGTTGAAATCCGCGTCAATAAAATGAATGTAGAGTCACATTTCTATACGGCTCTATGGTGCCGCTTGACCACAGGTCCGTAGTGGTGGCGAAACACTGGACTGTTGCCATGTCTTTCACAACACCCTCACAACACTCATCATACAGGGCTGTCATTTTATCCAGTAACTCCAACACTTTCCACCCCCAGGACCCTCCACTGATGGTCCGTTTGGAAAGTTTTTTAAAGCGCTGGGACAAAGAAATAACAATGGCCATTTTTACACTGTATTTGGTTCTGGATGGTGGAAAGTTTTTAAAGTTTTAGTTTATTGATGTTTTGATTAACAAACATGGGATAAAATGCTCCCTGGTATGGATGAGCTCACCATTTAAACAACTGTTTTGACTTATGAGCCTTTATAAGCAAACTGTATTCACTCGATACCCCTCTGTGTTTACAAGTTTTAGATTAATTCAGTTTATTTTAAGGTTTGGAAATATTTAACTCACCAGTATTTCACAGGAAAATGCTTTAACAAATCTATTACTGTTCATGTAAAGAACATATCTGATATACTAACACTATGATGTCCTGAAAGAAAAAGTTAGACACGGATGTTGGTTGGCTAGGGCTGAAAAAAATTTTATGAAGGTGGACAAGAAATCCTGCATGGCAACAAAGTCAAATATACACTAGTCGCTAAAGGCTGAGGCCATCGCAGACCCCTCAATGTCATGATGTGTTTTTCTTTTTGTGGTTATATCCTTCAGGTCATGTAGTGCAACACAGACCAGACTATATTTAAAAAGCAGCTTGAAAAAAAAGTAATGATAATAAACAAATCAATCCCAACAATTCAAAACTGATTTGCATTGCAGACAACTAGATTCTCTGAACAAACAGCAGACAACCTGTTCTAAAGTTGCACCCCAAAACAACTTAGTTGACACCAGAAGAATTTTCTCAACCGAACATGTGACAGCACATACCCACATACCTCTGATGATCATAAAAGAAAACAACAACAAAGTGGACTGCTTGATTTTCTGAAATAGAAAGTAAGGTTGCACCAAACCATAAAACAATTAAGATTTCTTCAAATAAGACATTTTCAATGTGTGTTAGTTGATTATTTGGAAAAAGTCAAAGTTCAGCAAGAAGCCTAAATTAATAAATAAAGACATCAACAAAAGCACAGTGTGGAACAGCATGAAATGTGTGTGTGTGTGTGTGTGTATTTTTGCATGTGTCCTAACCTGTGAGGATGGCCATGATTGGTGGCGTGGAGTCTCCTGATGACTTCCTCACTGAAGTCAAAATGAACCCTTCCTCTGGCACAGGGTGAACACCGGTACATTTCCCCGACACACACACTCAGTCATGCACACAGTACCCGGCACACACCATCACTTGTGTGACCGCAAATACATCACCAACACTCTTAAAATGTCCGTGTCAAAACCAAAGCATCCTGTACACACTAAATACAGAAATGTCACACAGTGTCCTAAAAAGCACCATTAGTAATAACCAGCAAAATGACATGCATACACACTTCTCAATGTAAAACACACACGCTTCATCACACAAACTGCTACTACTGTCCTCCTGTGTGGACAGCAAACCGCAACTAACTCGATCTATATAAGCTATAAAACCTCTGTTAAAGAAAGTTGGCCAACAGATTATCCATCAGCCACCCAAATAAATGCAGCAAGGTATCCGGACTCTTTCTCCACACACTTGATCTCATGTTACACACGGTAGCTATATCAGCAGCAATCCACACGTCACACCACGGAACTCTTCTAGCCCTTGTTCACACTCTAACACACTCCTCTCTCTCACTGCTCTCGCTTTGCGGACTCTTCTCCTCTTCACAGACTATACTTCCTCTCCATGCTGTGTGAGAGCGTGTGTGTTTGTGTGTGTGTAGGGCTCTGTTCCCTTCAGGGCAGCCCAACAGAGTTAGTAGGAAGATTTAAATTCTGGAGTGGAGTTCCTGGAGTGGAGTCATAACTCATCCATCAGTGACAGGCTTGTTGGCTTTAATTAACCGTCTAAGGACAACACACAAAAGCTAGAGCATGAACAAACATACAACGTTACTAAAAGAAAATACACCCAACATACTGCGGTAAGTTAAATTTTCATAAAAAAAAAAAAAAAAAAAGAAAAATTCAGCTGTACATTATAATGTGCGCAAACTAGAGCTGTAGCTGGAGTTTCTCCTCTGTTATCGGATTTAACTGTGATTTCTGAGGTAGGTTTAACATTGACACAAAGATTGATTACTAGAACCAGATTTCTTACCTTTAGACTGTATCTTATTTTTTTATGTATAAGCAGAAGTTTAGTGTCTTGTGAACCCAAGCAGGCCTTGTATTGTTGTATGCATAATGCAAAAATGTAAACCATCATTTTACTAAAGTCCACGATTAACAAACATTAACAAACATTAACAGACATTAAATAAAATTACTGACTGATGTATTAGTGAATGATGAACGTGAGGGTTAAAACTAATGCTGCTCAAATGTATCATTTTAATACAATTAATTGAATAAAAAGCAATATATTGCTTCTTTTAGAATCCAAACTGATTCAACAACCAGGTCTACCTTAAATGTTGGTGTGTGTCTTTGTGAGAAAGAGATGGCATCTGGCATCGTCTCAGGGGGCAGCAGTGCCCGCTGACACTGTAAAGTATATTGGCACCCAAGTCCTCTTATCATAACTGATGACAGATTTTGGATGCAGTCTAAGCTTTAGATCAGTTGTTTGTCATTTTGACATGGAAAATCTAATACAATCTTTCCTTTTGCTGATATTTTGATAATTTGATATCAGTATGTTCATCAACCATCATAGTGCGTGCAGCACTATGAATGGATAAATGGATGAATGGATAAATGTCTCCTTGTAAATCTTGCATGAAAAGCTGAATAATAAGGAAGAAAATCTATTATCCCCGATTCAGAAATTCCTAGAAATGAACACATGTGAACAGGCAATATGTGGTGCAATACAGCCATTATGAAACATGAATGATTCAAGAATGAATCAAGGAAATGCAAATGTCAAACACTTAATAAGAGTGGTATTTTTCCATTATGTGTACAGACAGATGATTTATTATAGATTTGTAATACATAGTGTTTATTCATTGTCTCTTAAAGTGAAATAAGCTCTCTAAATAAATCCATTTAATAGTTCTCAATCACTCAGTTGCTACAAGAATAACATTAAGATCAGTACATGTAGATATACACTGAGGAAAAGTGGTAATCATGATTAATTTTAGGAAAATAAATTTTAAATGTGACAATATTTTTACGGAACATTTTGAGGTACTTTTACAAAATTATGATGACTGTTACTATTTAATTTATATTCTAAGGTCAAGTGATTTCTTATTGGAAATGTAATATTCTAAAAATGTTTACTAATTTCTCTAATCAAAGACAAAGGTGAAACAGTTAAAACAAAATTTTATGTCACTTGTACGAGTAACTCATGTGGTTTAAAATTTCATTTCCTCTTATGGCCAATATGAAACTCCCCAGAAAGAAACTGTCCTGAATGAGAACTGGAGACATTTCTGAAAACCACCATTCTGGTAAGACAAGTAAGCGCCATTATTCAATTGAATGTGACTCAGAAATATGACACATGAGGCAGGTACTTAAACCACATAAAGGGAGGAGTAAAGAGCACAAAACCTGAATCACTACTACGTTCCCACACTGCAACTCACCCCCACTGCTTCTCAATAAACACAAGGGTGAGAGAGTGGGACTATGTGGTAGACAAAGAGGAGGAAAACCAAATCTCACACAGTTTCTATAAAATGCATCCAACTATCAGTCTGGGGTCCTAATGGGTTAAATTAAGTTTAAGGCCTAATGTAGTTTTATAGATCTCAGATAGTCTAATCACTAAAACCTCAGACCTTTGCCTTGTGTTTGTGAAGTAATATGTTTAACTCAGGCCTTAAAAATCAATAAATGATTGTCACTGCTTTTCAACTTTTTCATGGAGCCCCAACACTGAGGAATCCACTGTATAAACAGATTTAAAGCTCTAATTCTCTAATGTAGCTAGGTAAACATTAGCATTGTGCAGTGAAAATAGTTGAAGAGCAGCCAACACTGTGCCATGGAGAAAAGAATCATTGTGCTTATTAGCTCTTCTACATTACATTTTCCCTGTTACAGCACATGAAAGCAGCACAGCACAGTAGCACTTTAAAAACAAAACATTTTTTGTTAAAAAATAGTTCTAATGTTGGTGTCAGGAGGCAATTAAACTTGTTAATGACCCAAATGATCTTGCTAGAACACCTGTATAATCATTCTAACATCTTTGTAAAACTTTCTCATCACATAAAAAAAGAGATTATTTCAACCATTAATCTTCCTGTAATGACAGCCAAAATATTGTTGGGAAAATAATGCAAGTTCCCTCCACAACCGTTAGAAGGCACCATTTAATTCCAAAGAGAAAAGATTCAGTAGCTGCAGCCTCTAAACATCAAGTTCCACAAGATGGCAGTGCTGTAACAGGGTTGGAGTTGGAAGAATTTGGAGTAGACAAGCTATGCATCTCACACTTACAGCATGTGGCATGCAAGATGTGCCACCAGATGAGCCATGCCCTATGCAACACAGTTAGAGCCAGCATTACACTCAAAGTGAACATAGCTCCTTCACGTGTTATGAGATCCAATATGTTATTTCATCTTGGATCAAAACCACAGTGATTATATGCTTCTGAGCTGCCATGCAGGATCTCCCCTACAGCCCCTCTCCCACCCCACCCTACGATCATAATAATTATAAATTAGTAGGATAGGAGAGTTTGATACCTTGATAACAAGGTATCAAAAGGTCACAATATATGTGCAAAAACACATAATTACAGCACAATAACCTATATACTGATGCATCTTGCTCCAATTAACTCCTTTTTATTGAGCTGGAACCTCTTTTCTTCTGTCTAGAGAAAATTTCTATAATTTGACTGCCAAAGGTGCCTAAGCCTGTATGCCAGACACAACATTTTGAATCTACAGCTTGAGCAGCCTTTCGCATAAAAGCAGAAAATATAATTAGGCATTGATCTGAAATCTACTTGACAGCTAGAGAGAAGCCTGTCAAATTACTATGTGCCTGGCTAGGTCCTCTGGTTTGGTTTCCTATTAAGCTTCAAATAAGGAAAGAAAAAAAATGGAAAAAAAGCCCTTAAATCTGAGACAAACACAAAGGAAAGCTCCAAATAGAATCGCAGCTGAATTTGACTGAACCAGATAGAAACATCTCTGATATAAATGCTTTCAAACACAATCATATTAAATCAGGATCAAACATGCACAATCACAGAGAGGTATTTAAATATAAACTCTGAAAAGGAAGGAAAACAAAGTTCATGGGGGCAGGCTGACAGGAAGACACACTCATCAAAACAGGGACAGTGACGGGAATGGCATGAAAGGATTTCTGCTGACGGGAAAATAAGATCCATTAGACAATCAAATCTCCTTTCCACTGTTGGGTCACAAATTCCAAATAACGATTTCTGAGCTCTGACAAAATCAGGATGTCTTTGAAGTGTACCATTTAAATAAGGATGGAAACATAAAGAGGACAAAAAGAGGAGGACAAAAAAATTTAACGTGTGCAGTCTTCAGTGTAACTCTGACAGGTGTCATTTAAATTCCCAATGATCCTAAATATCTGATCCTGTACCCATTTGGGTACCAATCTACAACTACAATCTAAGAGGTTTAAATCCCTCATCAATGGTCAGACTGATGCAGAGCTTAAATGAGCGGTTTAATGGTTTTTAAAATAAAATACACAGTAGTAAAAATAAACTGTAGCCTTTATGGAGTGACAAACTGGTATGTTAAAATTTCTTCCTGAATTTCATCCTTTTTATAGCCTCTATTGCCTATTCCTTTTGAGTCATTACCCATTTTGAAAATGAACACGATTCTCTAGTACCTGATCCCCCCTCAGTGTTAACCAAAAAGTCTGTTTCTCCCAACAGAGCTAAAGACAAGATCTGTTCTACTTTTATCAGACCCTTTAATATAGTGCTTGTGTGTGTGTCTCTCTTTGGTAATATATTTGATAAATGCACCATTCCAGACCTATGAAGATTTTCTGAATCAAACTATTGTTAGAAGTTAGAAGAAAACCATCATTGCAGTTGCAGTAAATATACAGAACTACAGTGTGATTCTCCACTTATATAACTATAGCCAGTTTGTGTTTTACACTGCATTTGTTTTGTCTTGGATTGTCTCTGGAGAGACCCTAAAGGTGTCAGGAGGGGGCTGTTTTTCCTCTAAGCTGTGCTTCAAACCTTTTTTTTTTATTATTATGGTTTTACTATTTTTTGTTTTCTCAAAACTTTATGTAAAAATAAGTAATCTGTCATCATGTATGGAGTTTAATAGTTTTGGAACAGGAAAAGAAATTGACATTCTAACCACCATTTCTATTTCTATTACATTTGTTATTTCAGACCTTGAAAAGGCATTTAAACGAAGTTTTACTGTCAAAGTCATTTGCAGTTGCTCACAGCATTAAATTAAAACAGACATAAGAGGAGGATAATGTGAAAAATGGGACAGTAAAGGGCTTGTTCTGTCACTGCATTTAACTAATAAAAAATAAGATATGGGGATTGAGAAATACAGTGACACTTAATGCTTATGATAATAACCCATGCAGACATACAAGTCTGGTGGCAGTGTGTCACATCTGAAGGTCATTCAGGTATAGAGTGCACTGGAAATACATCTGAATAAGAACCAGCTTTTATTTTCCATTAATTTGCTCACTGCTTGTGTGTAAGGTTGGGAGCCACTGATCCAGTGCATTCACAGTCAATAAACAGAATTATGCATCTAGTCAAATCGACAGCCTTCCTGGAATTTATTCAGCCAGTTCACCATTTGTAACCTTGCACTCCATAAGGAATGTGCTTAAGTGACACTTCACTAGTGTAGCATTTTTATTACTACCATTATCTCCTCTGCTGCTCAAGATTACCTCACTTAGTTTGAATTTGTTCATGGTCATGTGTTCTCACTTCTACGTCACAGTTGAGGCAGTTATTGAGTTGCCACGGAAACCTCACCTTGACGTGTGAACACACAGGCAGCACAAAAACACAGAAGTCTGAGCTGTGGTTTGAGTGAGCATCACTCTGAGCAATTTGTTCATCTACTGACATTTCTCTAATAGCTTCCAGCAGCATCCATCCAGGTAGAGCACAGAAGTAAAGAAGCAGATATGGTCAGAAAGAAGATTAGAAGCGCTTCCTGTGTACACGCTGTCAGATTTAATAGTCAGATGAAGACAAAATAAGATACACAGGTGTCAGTCTAGCAGGTTTTGCCACAACAGAGTCCCCAAAGCTCTGCCCACCCTCTCCATCTTTCTCAGTATAAAACTAATTCCTCTCTCTGAAAAGAGGGCACCATAGTCATTTCCTCCTGTGATTAACCTAATCCCTAGCAGAGTGGCGCTCCTCTCAGTGGCTGCACCGCAACATATTTGACGTCAGCTGCACTCATGTCATGATAACCTGGGGATTGCTCTGAAAAAATGTGTGAATTTTAAACAGTGTAGCTTGTAACACTACAACCATCACGGACTGCCAGCTAAAGCCTTAAAATAGAGGACTTAGAGGCAATGTTATTTAACAGTCAGAACATTGATACATGAGTAAACATTAACACCATAAGATTAGAAAATGTTTCCTTTTCTTCTGTAATTAATACGATTTTATTGTTGTGACTGAGTTGTTTACCTCTTGCTGCTTATTTACATATGATAAAAGGTCAGTTGTATCATATTGTTGTCAGTTCAAATTCATAAAAATCTAACATTATGTAGGCTCTTATAGTAAGATTAGCTGCATATGTAAGCAGGGAATCTGCAACTATATTGTATAAGGAACAATCACTGAGAGGCTGCTTTTCCCACTTTTCTTTTGCATCTTTTTTGATCTCTTGAGTTTGTGGAGTCATTACACTTTTTGAGCTTTATGGTTTAACCAATTAACCAATTAATCAATCCTAGGTTCGGTTTAGATTAGAATTTGATTTCCACCTTTAAAATGACAAGTTAATTGGTGAATGTTTACATTACACCTGGTGTCAAATCTATCAGGTTTTAATACCTGATGGAGATGACACTGAGAATAATGTGAAAGCAAAACAGTTGGGCCTGAAAGCATCGTGACGCTCACTGGCAACCTAACAATCAGCCTCAGCTAGTCTGATTGCTTCTTTTGACTTCCCCCAGGCATAATGAACACCATTTTATAAAATGAAAAATATCTATATTTTTAAAGGAAGATAAAGTTAAGCTAATTACTTCTCAGCTCCTGCAAGAAAAAAAATCAAACCCTCTCAAGTAGTTCTTCTCTAATTTCTATAATTTTTAAGACTTTTCACAGAGATTTATGGTCTCATTCAGATGAGAAAGTACTGTGTTAACATTCAGCACAGTGTGGAGGTGTTGTGAACCATTTGGCATCATCCAGTCAAATTTGCACTTATATTATGTTCATGTAATGTCGTAGCTGGCCAGAGCTGGAGAGCATTTAAACCCTGCAGCTGTGCTGTGAGAACAGGTTGGATACCTGATAAATAAGATATCAGGGACTTGTGTAAAGGGAATTGCTGATTATTGGTCAATGATTTAAAATGGTGCTAGCTGTTTGCTAAAACACTTTGGTTTTAGTGTTTGTGAATATACAGTACAGCAGACTGACTCCAGCTGTCTTGCAGAATAACATTCGGAGTTATTTGCAATAAAACAGATTACTTGTCCTCCCAAGTAATAAATACATTAACATGCAATGTAAATTATAGCATTTTTAAGCAACCTGGCTTACATTTGAAGTAGAATCAAATGACAGAGGGATCCTTTCCATCTGTGATCAGTTAGTTCAAACAACTAAAACAACTAAGATTTCTTTATATCAAATACACAACACACTAATATTGAAAAAAATTCCTGTAGACTATTTGTCTCCTGTTTTTAATTTCACCAGGAAGTTCAGTCAGCAACATTTTTCTTTGTTTTGTGATTTTTTTCAAGCTAAAACAAGACAGAACGTGGTAGCAAGCCCCACACATGCCAATTCTTCTCACTGGCTCTTTTCTTTCTGCCTCAAATGTAGCATTGTTTTATCTGCTCCATCTCTCCCTGTCAGGATCTGTGGGAGAGTTTATCCACAAAGTGGCTGTGGAGAAAAACAATGATTCATTTCAGGTTCGGACATCAAGGAGAATGAGGTAATATTCTCCAAATCTCTTCTCTGGCAGCACTGTACATGCTTTTGTTATTCAGAAAATATATAAAGGCTTCACTTTTTGAGCTTGAACATTAACCAAGCTGCACGTTGACTAACATTTCCATGATTCTGCAGCTATACCTAATTCCACTTTAGGCTTGATTTAGGTTAATTATTCTGCTGGATGGGCCTTTACAAAATGAGACTGGGTGCCTCTTAATTCCCTTAAGAGGAAATGTTTCTCTTGTCGATGAAATCCTGTACTATCACATGTCACAGACAACCTGAGAAGCAGAAACCCACTTACTCTAGGCTTTAGGCAGTCTTACTCAACACTACAGTCAGAGAAGCTCAGTATGACTCACTTATGTTGGATTCCTGTTTGGAGTTATATACACATATACTGCTTTAGTCCAGACATGCATTAGTGATTTGATAAGGTTGGAAATGTCTGCTTTGCTGATGAGATGAAATGAAAGACATAATCAGTAGGGAAGTTAACATTGGGGGAACATAAGGACAGTTTCACACTGCAGATGTGTAGAAACTTTTTCTTTCAGCTAAATTAGTTTCCAGCAGTGATCTACACATTGTGCATCACTGAGCTACTGTGTCCCACTATTTTTCAACTTCAACACAATAACTATATCTTGGGAAGAAAACCTAGCATGTGTATAATACAGCCTGATCTTATTGTAAATTGTTATAGATGCAAAACAAAGACCACTTAGTGACACAGATGGACACTACCGTGTATTTTATTTTAGCATGGCTTTCAAATATTTCTTGTACTCTAATCATATTTGCAGATGGAGTCTGACTCGTCCACATGTTAGCTGGAAAAAGGAGCTTTCTATCATTCTGTACATGTTTTAATGTGATTTGTTTATAATGTTTTGCTAATCCTCAGCAAGTAGTTTTCAACTCTCTAAACATGAATGGGTTGTATACTGTGGACACTTTAACCTAACCAAACAGGAAGTTAAAGCAAAACGGAAACAGTGACAATTCTAAAAACAGCGATATGTAAAAAGTAATGGGTTTGAACAGAAAAAAATTATCTCTTGGATGGTAGCCACGTGAACAAATCCAAAACTACACACACTAACCTCCAAATATGGACTTTTTCACCTGTTAAAATTTCTTTTTTTTTCCAACTCTAGTCTTTGTGTATAATACATAATAATTAAAAAATCATGTTCAGCATCATAAATTATAGGATAACGCCACCACAAAATGAAAAATAGCTTTAAAATGAAATGTTTACACTGTACAGTATCATTAAAATGGGGACAGTGCTTTGTTGTTAACTTATTTATAGACACAAAAGCCAGATGATCCTTGTTATAGTTGTGTTAAGGCTCCAACACTTAAGTAAGACTAAAGACAGACAATACTTTACTCAGTGACCGACTTCTCTTCTGCCCCAATTGGTTCTTGTCTTAACGTAAGCATAATAAAAACTCAAGGCAGCCCACCACCCAATCCCACCACCTTCCTACCGTTGGTACAACTGGTGCAGTCGTAATCATAATATTGCAAAGAAAACACAAAGAGCTGCAGTAGTGAACAGGTACACAGACAAGAAAGAGTATGAAATCTGTGTCTCCAATTTTTTTCAACATCTGTACATACCAAACCCAGGAGTGGCGACGAATACAGAAGGGGATGATGGGAACTTCCAGCCTGGATGATGTCATCATCATCACTTCTTATCAAAAATCTATTTTTTCTTGTTCATTTTTCTCTGCAAGTATCAGTTTATTAACTTACTTGATTTGATTTATCGAAGAAAGAAACATGAGACTGGTATTACTCAACAGATCTTCTTAAGCTGATGCAAATAAATATGTAAATTTAATAACTGGAATGTCCATAGAAAATCCTGCTTCATGCTCATTGCCTCTCAGGTCATAGACTTTAAAATATAAAAAAAGCTTGTGAACGGTACAATCCCTATTTTGTCACATGGACAGGGTTGGTGAAGTCTTCTAAAGTCCTGATAATTTACAGTTAAACAAAATAAAAGAAAAAAAAGGAAAAATCTCATTGAGCAACAAAAATATTTATAGTTAAAGTCGAACAAACAAATGCCACATCAGAGCTTCTGTTCCGTTCCAGTTTTCCTTGAGCATCGTAAGCCATGCTTGACGTCTCTCTGTCCCTCTCCTGATCAAATTGAAGCTGTTCTACTTTCTAGCTGCTGCCTCAGTTCAGGCCTGCTGGACCACGCACAGGTCACATTTCATGAGCGATCTATGATCCCCCAGCCCAGAGTAACCATATATTTGTACGCACCCTCTCAGCAGCTGCTAGACAACCCTGCTCTTTATGAATTCAGATAATAGTTTAAAACACAATTTTTCCAAAATTACCAACAGGTTTACCTCCCATCTTTTCTTTAAGTTAACACACCATGAAAAAACACATATTTTAGTGTAGTCTGGAACAATAAAAAACACAAGACTGTTCATTTACTAATAGTGTAGTTGAACGCTAATTTTGTGCCAAGCCACCAGGGAACTTTTCTTATCTGTTTGTGAGACAGAGCAAGAACACGTTATCAATTTTTAAACATGCTGTGACGGGATGGGACCTCAGCAACAATATACATCTCACCTCAGTTTTTTTTAATCAAACAGCACTTTATCCTTTAATAACAAGACAAAGCAATCACACTTAACTTGTTTCTCTTTTGATATTACCCGGCTTCTTTAATTACACCCTAAGCCACAACAACCACACACATCTCCCTGTAAATGACTAGCAAACACCAGGTCTGATTACACAAAACAGCACAGTTTGAACCAGTAAAGACGGCAGCAACGGCTCTGGTCAGCATCAAAGAACATGATTCCCACACAATCCTTGATGACTGAAACTACACTTTTAAAAAAGCCACTGGCTGATGTGCAGCTTGACACTTCAGACTGCATACTGTACATCAAATAGCATTCATCACCTGCAAGCTGAATACAAAATCTGTTGCTGCACTGGTACCTACTTTGCTGGCCTATTCAAAGCGCCTCCATACAACAGCATGTGAAACTGCCTAGCAACAAGTGGGTTCAAAAGCACTTGACTCGTGGCTGTGTGGTCGTCAATTATTTGTTTTGAAATCCAGTGCTTTTCAATACAATCAGTGCATGTTTCACTCAGGAAGTGACTCTCTGCTAAAACTTCAGGGAGCAAATTTCATTCGCTCTCTTTTGACCTCTGATTTGATGATGGGTAACTAACTTAGGAGCTCAGAAGGAAACGTGGTGGGTTGTCCACCACAGGGTTGTCAGTTCAATAAATATTAGGAGGGGGGAAAAGCATCATAAGATGATAAGGTTCAGTTAAAGATATTTCACAGTACTTGTTAAACACAACAGTTTTGATTACAATTTTAGTTCAACTGGATGAAATCCCTGCCTGGATTGCATTGATGTTTTTGTTCACTATGCATAAAATAAAATAAAAATATATTAATAATAATAAAAAAAAAAAAAAAATCAGAAAGGATTATTTAATGTTTGAAGTGGTACTGCAGGATTTCATTGCCAAATACATCTCAGCTCTACACTGGTCCTTTTCTGATCCTGTAGCAGATATTTACAGGTCTCATAAGACCAGCCACTAGACCCAAACTGCAAACCAAATAGACTCCTCTCCTCTCCCTGTAGCTGAGAGCGGCACCTCCTGCTTATTAGCGAAAGTCTCACAGATGGAGTGTGATTCAGAGTTCAGCTAACTCATATACACACCTGCAGTCTCTACTTTCACAAACACACTTCATCCTGTAACAAGAATAAACAAAGCATGCTACTAAGTCTGAACACAGTTTAGAGAAATTATACAAAATACCCCTTAACTAGGAAACTCTTAAAATACACAGACACACACAAACCAAAGCTGTGAAGTGGGATGACCCTAATGTACGCCACACAGTTTATTGTACACCTGAGGTAGTCACTTGGCAGCATGCCCTGCTTTGAGATTGCATCATAAATTATGCATAAATGATGATAGTAATATATCCTACATTTTCTCTTTCTTACAAATAAATCAAGGAGAACTAAAAGTACAGACCTTTCAACCTTGTCTACAAATGCTCAAAAGGTTTTGCCAATTCCCCTTCAGAACTAAAATCAGGGCCATTTAAGCATATTGGCCATGACTCAGTTTTATTCAGCTTTAATTTCTTAAAAGTCAAATTTATTACAAACAAAATTCCGATTCTGAGACCACCCTGCTTCTGAAGGTTCCCTCTGCATTTCTGCACAAATGTAGATATTAAGTGCTTGGGTATAACTTTACGTCTAAATCCATGTTATACTTGATATTTATAAAGACATGTAAACATATTTGAAGATGTTTCAGTCAGGCTGTCTCTCAGGAGTCTGTTCTAGCTGACCACATAAAAAGTCTGCATTATAAAGGATGAACTAGGAGGAGTGATGTGAGAAGGGATTAGAGCTGTGAAATCACTGTGAATGAGTAATAGGCTGGATAGAAATGAGAAGAGGAGAACTTTTAAAATTTAAACTATTTTACTTGATTATTTATTTTTGTTTTAACCTGTTGCTAACTCTGAAAAGCTGAGCCAAAAGGCAAAAATCTCAATTTACTAGCTTATCTACATTCCTACCCTGATCTATGATCATGAACCGTGGGCAGTGACCAATAGAACGTGATTATGGATAGAAGCGTTTAAAATAAGTTTCAACCGCATGGTGTCTGGACTCTCCCTTAGAGGTAGGGTGAGAAGTGTGGTCATATGGGAGGAGCTCAGAGAGACTGCTCCTCGGCATCAAGAGGTGCCAAATGAGGAGGCTCGGCCATCTGGTTAGGATGCTTCCTGGGCACCTGTCTGGTGAAATATTCCAAACACATCCCACCAAGAGGAGGCCCTGGGAAAGACCCAGGACATGCTGTAGGGATTATGTTTCTTGGCCGGCATGGATGGATGGATGGATGGATGGATGGATGGATGGACATTCATCTTAGAACTAAGATGACAGTGTTACAATATTGCACATATTTCTGGAATAAATACTTCCACACTGTAGAAAATTTTGCAAATTTAAGCATTACCTAATTAATTTAACCCAATTCTGAGCAGCTAATAACATTTGATTTCCTCTAAATGTAAGGGACATCTTTCATATAAATATTTAATCTGAAATGTCAAAAAAATATAACCACTCTTAATCAAATTTAAAAAGCCCATTTTTATCAGCATATGACAATAATAGCAGCCAGTACTTTGGCTTATTATTAAGGGTTTTTTAAGATTTTTTTCTAAACCAGACAACAATTTTTACTGTTCAGTAAAATTTAACAAGAACTTGCATATTTATGTTCCTCTTGGCAGTGTATTAAACTTTTAAAAGGAAACTTAATGAAGGTCAATTTTATTTGAGCAAATTCAGAGTAAATCTTTTGAGTGAATTTAAATATCAGCAGTATGTATAAATTTGGAAATTACAGGTTTTTCCAGTTCAGATATTTATGAGACAAGACTCCTTTCATGTTCCTGCTGTCAGGTCACATACTCAAAGAAAAAAAGAAGAAAAACATGCTGCTCAGCTTGTTGCCGCCACCACCGCTGTGGCTGCCAACGCATGTCACCACCAACCACCGCCCCAGCATGGACCTGTGGGCTCTGATTCTTCACAGTTCCCCACGGGGGGCCCGCATTGATCTCGCTCTGTGCTCACTTTTGCTAACTTTAAATTATGCTTGGGGAGCAACATTACACCTTTAGCCTCAATACCAAAACAAAAATCTATGAACTCATGCTGATCCATTTAAAAATGTTCTTGGTCAACATGTTAAATGGCTGTGTGCCATGAATCCAATGTGTCCAGTCTTAAAATGAATGGACACAAGTCTCTGATTGATTTTACTTTTTTTGCATCAATTTTAATTGAAAAAAAAAATGTATATGATTCAAGTTAAGACCTAAACATATTCAATGATCTAACTAGTCTGACTGCAACATCCTGAATGCACTCCTGTGCAGAATACCACAACCTCCCCACCGAGGTAACAATGTTATTATCACTGGGATCCTGTCTGGGTCTCTGCCTTTCTCACATCATATGTACAATCTCACAATGTGTGTGTGTGCTGGTGTGGGCTTTCACAAAATGTGTGCATGTCAGTATGACGTAGATAACAGCAAGCATTGCTGCCTGGTTGCCATGGCTGAAGATTTCAACAATGCCACACTTCAAATGGCTTCCTGTACAACATTTCCTTCCCATCTGTGTCTCTTCTTTTTCTTTAAGCCGTTTTTGTTTTTCCTGCTTTTGTTACAGAAAACGTTTTTTTTTAAATATATTGTTCTTTCCTATTTTTAAATTTTCATCTTCTCTTTTCTTTGTTATCATTTACTATGAACCTATTGTTACTTAACCCAGATTCTCTCCCTTGTCATTTCCTTAATTTGTCATTACTGTTCATGCCAATATCCCATTTCTTATGATTACAGTGACAGAATCACATGGTGTATCTGTTTTGGCGCAGCTGTGCTCCTCGGCTGTGTTTATCTTAGTCTTTAACATGAAAATGTGAAGCCGTCTTACCATGGCTTCTTTCTTGTTTTTGTCTTGTCTGAGTTCATCTCTCACAAGTTAAAACTATTAAGTGGGCCACCTGGGATTTTGCTTCCTTCTTGTCATTTCTCCTTTATTTAACAGAAGAAAAACCATATTGAGATTAGAAATCTCTTTTGGCCAAGGTCACTCTTGAGAGTTTCTTTTGAGTTTTTTGTTTGCTATGTCTAAAGAGAGGAAAAACTGGGATTGTCACAGCGATCTGAAACGACGTGACTACTGGAGACAGCCTTCTCTACAACTCAAAAGGACCTGATGCAACATGTGTATGGGGACTTCCTTTGGTTAACTGCTTTGTCCTTTCTGTTTCTCTATGTATGTCCTCTCATTGATCAGTTTTATAGATGTGTATATGAATAAATTTATTCCTGTATACAACTGAGTAGGAGGGTAATGCAACACATTCTCACATGCTGATGGTTTAGTGGTTTGACAATCAGCTGATTATTCCTGTCCAGAAGCTTGCAATAGCTCTCCCAGGGAGACTAAGTAGCATGATAGCTTGAGAATTCCAGTCTTTTAACCATCCGGCGGATGAATTATTACAAAACAGTATCACATTTTTCAAATAAAATATTTTACTTCTACAGACATGCACATTGATGTTTTTCTGTTTTTTTTAATCTTATTTTAACTTTTACTCAGTGTATTGATTTTTCTATTTGATCTATGAAAATATTTATAAAATAATATCTTGTCATATTAATATAATATACATTTTCTATAAAAACACCTGGATCATTTTCTTGCCCTGTTTATCACGGAGACAAACTTGGTAATTACAATGTATGTATATATACTATATCAAATGTAGTTATTCTTTATACGTGGCAGAGTATTGGTGATTCACTAATGTCCAATGAAGTTGCTAATGTATGATTTAAAAACGGCCTTTACAAGTATTCACAAATAAAATGCTGCAAAGATGGAGAAAATGAACGTCCATGAATAACTGTCAACATCTGTACTCTGGCTAAATTTCTAGTTAGGGTCAGCAGTGTCTGCTGAGTTCATTCCCTTGACAACAAGCCACCTCCCTTTACAGGGCATGTCTATATAGCTTCTTCAATTCATTACTTGCCAAACTTTTAGCTTTCAGAACAGAAGCTGAGGTTCCTCTGTCCTCAAGAATGCTTTCCTCTTTTCACAAGTTCATAAAACTTCCTTAGGCAGTTGTACTCTCAGGTTGCCACCACAACAGGCACCAACGGACCAAACTGTGGCTGATCATTGCTGCCAGATAAAAAGGTTTCAGTGTTCAAAAGAATACAAGTAAAACATGCATCTTTTATGTCTGTGCCCACTGTGGTGCTGTCGTACAATAACAATAAAGCACACCTTAAATTATGAGCATAGGTCAGAGGATATAATTGGAAGATGTGGGTTATGATGGCACTCCAGTAAAGGGTCTCCTGGAGGTACCAGACTATCCTGTATCATTGACGAGTGACATCACTAGTGACACCAGTGTAAAGAGACCTATGTGTGTGTGTTTGTGCATCCTGTGTGTATGAGGGGCTCCTCTTTCTGTGTGATCATTGTGAATGAAGGCAGGCCTTCACAACCCCTGCAAGTGCATGTACACAGACACAGCTTATTGTCTGCAACCTGAGTCAAGGAATCAAATTCCAGCCTCTCACTCAAACACCGAGCCTCTCTATCACACACACATGCACGGAGCCTCTGTCTTACAATAGGCCTAATGGAGAGCCATAAAATTTATATGACACCAGAACCACTTTGGAGGCCGACTGGAGGGAAATTTACGTCACACTGGTTCAAACTAAACAAAGAAAGTACAGTCTTTTTTAGCAGTATCAGCACATGGAAGAACAAGCACCTTCTCTTTTTTCACCCCCCCATCAGCTTATCGTCCACCTCTCCATTTCTTGTACTGTTCTTGCACCTCCATTCACTTCTCTCATGGCACCTCTGTCACTCACTCAGCTTCTTTGTCCTGCCACCTTACCCTCCCGCTTTTCTAATGTTGTATTATTTAATAGGGATAGGTGCACTGTGTGTTGTTATTGCAACTTCCCTTAACAATATAATAAGCCAGGGCATACATGCCACTGAAAGCCAAAAGTTGAGTGCTTGAGACCTCGTTTGATAGCGTTAAATATGGATTTTAACAAATGGTCCATTATTGGAACATCACTTGCACGATTCCTGAATCATTGGATCTGATCATGGTTGCTCACAGTATGACACATCCCAGGAGGTCCCAACCATATGGCATGGATTCAGATTTCACACCTAGTCATCGTGAAGATGAGGGGAAACTGCGATAGAGGATGAGCTCGGTAAGCCCAGTAGTGGAACTGCTCTATATAGGTGTTACAGGATCATTGCAGCCTTTTGCTGCTGCTTACAAGTCTGAATGCTTAGCAGCAGAATCCATGTTCCCAGACAAAACACTGTCTCCATCAAAGAATTAAGCCCTTCATGGTAAGGGATCATTGTTTTAGAAGAATATTGGTTAAAAGATAAAAAATGAAAATGAAATACAGGAAAATAAACTAAGGAGATTAAATGTTATAGTAAGCATTTTAAAAAGGAAATTCCAGACAAGCAAAGAGAAAAACAAACGGAGGCATTTAGAAGATCGAAAAGAAGCAAAAAAAAAAAAAAAAAAAACCTACATCTTCAAAGTGGTCCAGCTGAGTCACTTCACTGCAGAGCAACTGCAGAGCCGAGGCACACCTTGTCACCCCTGCATTAATTTTACATCACAGGCTCTGATAAATTATCAAACAAGCACAGTCACAGTCACTACGGGAGCTGCAAGGCTGGTTGTGGCACTGCTGTCTAATAAGCCAAAACTGATAGTGGCACATGCTAATGCGAAATCTGTATTAGTACATCACAGAAACAAGTGGGGCATCTCTAAGTTCTGTAATCAGGCTCCAAAAAACACATTTTTTTGAATAGTAAAAGCATGCCTAGCTGTTTTGCTATTCAAAATTTCATAACAAATTTCAGGAGAACTAAAATACAGTGTATTATGACAGAATACGACAGCTTTTTGGAGACGTCCGTCACTCATATTCTACTTATACCACACAATGTCCACATGCTAATAGGAAAAAAAAGCTTTAAGGCATGACAGTCACAAATACATTGCAACTTTCTTTCTCCATTAATATTTCCATGAGCTCCATTTAATGATCTGAAACACACAGCCACAGTCACTGATTAATATAGTACCTAGGAGAGCGCTTTCCAGGATGAAATCAGTCTCCAGCAAGTCCTTAAAGGTCCAGGGACAAAGGGCATACACAGTTCTCAGATATGTTTTATGGTGTAAAAGATGCAAGTGTATATTATATCAAAGTCATCACGTTAATGACTCGTCAACACAAGTTCCTTTTAACAGGATAGATTTTTTTTTTAACAAGTGATTAACACGCGCACCATCTACATAATTTCAGGAAGTGATGCAAAAAATACTGTTGTAGTTCTGAAGCAAAGGTCACAAAATTAAGACAGAATAGATCTTCTACACAGCAATGCCAGCCTGACACATTTTCACTGCCTCTTACTATCACCTGCATCTATGACACCAGGGAGTTTACGAAATAAGGACAGCGGGTTGAAAATGGTCTCAATGGTGTATGCGCCGCAGGGCTGTTTGATTTGATTACCTGAACGTGAAGCTTAGAAAGGCTGCTTTTTTCAAGGCTAAAAGGCGATGTCCAGCAGCACTCCACAGGCTGTAATGGTAACAACTGTAATAACAGCCATTATATCTGGCTGAAGGTGTCCTAGGGAGGAAAAAAGGGGGTAACTCAATGCTATCTAAGGCTAATCTGTATGTCCGTGCACAGTATCTAAACCAAAAGATACAACTGAAATAAAATATCAGAAAGATTTTCTATCACTGGATAAAAGAGCAGCTGGTTCTTCATGTCTTTTATATATTTATTTATGCTTTTTTGTATTAAACATCACTTCAACTGCCTCTTCCAGCCTAAGGTCACCCATTCTCAAGCCAAATTCAGCTAAAGACCTTCCAAAGAATCAGCTGGGAGTTGAATGACTCATGCATGAAGGAGTCTGCAATTCTAAGGGACTGTACCTGTAGTCTTTGCTGTGCATCTTCATTAGAAGGGTGAAGATTTTTTTTTTTTCTGGGTGCAATCTGCTATTTATACTGATATATACTGCAGGTGTCCCCAAATCCTACACCATTAGGAAAGTGTCCCTCTCCTCAGAAACCTCAGTGAATCAATATCACTTGTAAGTACTGCATGAAATCTGGAGGCAGATCTTTTAAATCAATTGGCATCTCTATTAAGGTTTTTAAGAAGAAAATATATTCACTGAGTCATATATTCACATGACAAATCTGTCATATCAAGAATACATGGATGATTCATTCCATATGCAGGTGGTTGGCAAGCCTTCCTTCTGCTCACATAACCAGACAAGACAGAAACTTCAATGTTCCACAGTGGTGATGGAGCATAAGGAATATGGGTACCAGTGCAGATGGTCTTACTGTCTGCCATCTTCCCTTTTTATGAGAATCTGTTGCATATTTGTTATGTTTTTGAGCAGAAAAGTGTCTGATACAACCCAAGCTTTAAAGCACACCCCAGAAGCAAGTGTAAATACTTGTATATGCTGCTGCAGCCCCAGATGCTGCACCGAGGCTGAGTGAGTGGTTTGTAATGACATATGAGACAGAGACAGGCTGATAACCCCTCAGGGACATATTTAGGTGATAAAAATGACAACAGTAAACAAGTCTGTAATTAAAAGCTCATCACTTTTTGTGTCCCTGGTGGCAGGAAGTGGATTGTTTTCTCCTCATAAATCACCCCTGGGGCAACAGAACCACTAACATTCACAGCTATTCATAGTAGATGAGAGGAAGTATTTGTGTCGCACTGTGCTAAATTTATCCGCTGCACTTCAGATCAATTTTGCAAAGGTTCAATGCCTGCCGATGAGTTTTTGTCTTCTGTTAACCGGATGTGGGCATCATGGTGTCCCAGGCGGGTTTAAACTTCATGAGGAAGTGAGCCAAGCCTCTTTAATGTGACAAAATCACAACTCCAGTGATCTAATTGATGCTGTGAGTTGCCATTCTTATTCTCTCCTCACTACCATGACCACATAATTGCTGTAGCTGTCATCACTAACCATCATTGGACCATTAATGCTCTTTATTCACCAGCATTATTATAGTCCCTTTTTTTTCACCCTTACTAGTCCATCACTCTTGACAGTTACTGAATGTTAATGAGCAGGAGGTGTGAAGACATGTCAGTGAGATGAACCAGTGTATGTCAGTGATTTGTTTTTTCACTACTGTGTTCCAGAAGGGTCTTTTGTTTTTGATCAACACTCTCTTTACGAGGAGCACTGCAAGGACACTGGCAGATGGCAAGTGTTGGCAGGACTCTGGTGTTGTGCACTGTCTGCCAGCAGGCAGAGGGGAGTACAGCTACCGGGAGGCTTTTTAGGCCACACACTTTACACAAGGTGCTGGCAGACAGGTCAACCCTTAACGCACAGCAGAGACACTTAGAAACACATGTAAGACCACACTCACTCATTACTGCACATACAGGCAACAGTAGCCTAGATTGTGTGGTAGCCACGAATCAGTGTCATAATTTTGGGTCTGGTGTGATCTTTTTAGGCCAGCAGTTGTGAATAAGTCTGGGATCTCCCAGGAGTAAATGGAGGCAGAGAAGTGCTTTAAGAAAATGAGAAAGGTTCTGCTAACAATCATAATCACAGAAGGAAGAAATGCAGTGTGTTGGCTTGTGGACTGTTTGTTCACCACACACAATCCAAAACCAAATGTAATCCAAAGGGGGTTGAAATCTTGTCTTAGAGCAGGGGTTTTTAATGTTCTGTAACATGATCATGCAACAGAAGTCAATGTCTTTAGATTTTCTGAGTATAAATAAAAAGAAGCAAAAAAAAAAATATATAAATTTTTTTTAAGTTATTGCACATACCGGTGATACAAATAATTTTAATTCCATATGACTAATTTAAGAATAGCTGCTAGCTGGGACAACGTCAGAATTAAAAATAGTTCTGACTTGTTCAATAATGCATATCATCATTGTTGCATCATAAATATTATATCCCAAAACCTTTTTAGTAGTGCATTTACCTGCCAATGTTAAGGGTGGTTAGGTCAACATGAATCTCAACTACTTCACATACAGTTGAATAATTTCAGATTTAAAAGAACCTCTCAAACATACATATATTAAGAAGCATCATAGGTTAACAGGGCAGTATTTTTTGCACACAGAGAAGATTAATGGTCAGTGTAATGAAAGCTACAGTGTTTCCATGTCTTTAACATGAAAGACTCAAATTATCCACCTGCATTTTATGAATGAAAAACATGGCTGACAATTTCCTCAAACCTGTTTTAAGAGTGCATCAATCATTTTGTAGCTTAGTGAGGAAAGATAACCATTTTGTTTGGATGCGGTGAGGTGATGGCTGAACAACCTGGAGCTCATTCAATTTCCTCTCACGATTAAAATGTTAGAAGATTGCAGGGAGTGGAGAGATTGTAGGGGGGAGGCATGAAATTATGTGCATGGGTCTGTGAGCAGCTTTGACACAAAAAATTTTAACTTTGCAAGATGTGAATCTGCATTTGGATTTCTTACTATATATTTTCAATTATCTTCCTGGATTTGTAAAAAGCAGATAAGTACATTGTGACATTATGGCCAACCAACATGTCTGTTGTTGTTTTTATGTCAATCTAAATATTTATTTACTCTTCTGGAGAGATACGTTTCCTCAGAAAAACACCTAAGTGAACTCAAAACAGTTTGTGCCAACAAATGATGAAATGACAAATAAAGAAAATTTTAAAATAGTAATAACTCAGAATGAGTTCTGTGACGGCCACAGTGATGAAGACTGAGGTCTGTTGTTCAGCTGAGCAGATTTACACAAAATGATTTATAAAAGTGTCACAGAATTCATGAACAAATATGTCTCAGGATGACCTTGGTAGTGACCACTGAATACATCTTAGATTCTACAACATGGAACTCCTTGAACTTGTTGATTAAGATTTAGCGTGTCCACTTGAACTTAAAAAAATATGACTTTACAACATTTTTCCATTTTAAAAGTACCCACTGTGTTCACACATGTTCCTTACTAGGCTCTTTGCTTTTCCTTCTTTTTATCAGTTGTTTTAGTCAATTCCTTTGAAAAGAAACCAACTGATCCCATAAAACTTGACTTGAGATCATGAGCACCTGTTGCATAAAACGTTTAAATACTTTTCTTGTAAAGAAAATTTAACTGCAAAATTTGATTATGTAACATTAAAAAAAGTTAAAGGTGATCATTAGCCATTTGAAAACCAGTGAATAAAAAACTATAGACTGGTTAAGTTCACACTCTAGAAGATAGGTGCCATAACAACAAGGAAAATAAATGAATAAATTACATTTATTCTTTTATCGTAGATGCAATTTTGTTTGGATAAACATACAAGCCTCAGAGCAGCAGAGATATTTGTATAATATAATTTCATAGTAAAAAAATAACATGATTTTACTTTGACTTTAACAACTTCGCTACACAGAAGCTATAAATCAAAACACGTCTAATCTGCTCGAGAGGAATACACAGCATGAACTGGGAGCTAGCAGACATTACATCTGACAACCTGTTATCATGACATATCGCCTGCTAACCATCGTTTTTAACCATCACATTACATCTCTCACACAGACACACAGGTTGAGCCCCATGGATTCTGCTCCTTCCATCACCATGGAGACCAAGCAGCAGCCTCCGTGGACAGAATTTAAAATAAAAATAAATAAATAAATAAATAGAAATAAAAGGATAGCTCCACCCCTGGCATTTCACCGCCACAGAAAGACACACAAAGATATTCATGTCTGTCACTAAGGCAAACACACAGAGCTCTTTTTTCTTACATAGACACACACAGTGATGCTATTCAGTGATTATTCCCCTCGTGGGGCCAGAAGGTCACAAGAATGACCGTGACCAGGCATGAAAGAATCGGACTCCTCACCTTCACCGCGTCACAGCTAGACTCCTCAGTGACCACTCATCACTCTCACCTGTCACATAGACAGACGGGGGTGATGTGTGGAACAGGAAGGTGTGTCATGTTTGTGTATGTGTGTGTGTATTTATGCACTATGGACTAATGGTGACAGAGTGGTTAGTGTTTGAATACTCTATAGGCCCTGTGTGGCACAACCAAACCTCCATTCATGACCACTCAAGACCAGCCGTGTCTGATTTCATGCCTCATTACCCCTTTAGCAGACACACACACACACACACACACACACACACACACACACTGTACACAATATGAGGTCAAATATACTGGCAAATACACCGAGATGGAAAGATAAACAAGGTTGGGACACATGCATGAAGAGATCAGGGATGTACTATGTTCCACTGTTCCACCTCCAAAATCAAGAGAATTGGCAGAGTCAGGACCAATTTGATACCAGGGGTTTTCCAGTAAAATCCCTCAAGCATGTTTGTGTCACACTAACTGCAACATTTGCATTATTTGTGAGGTGAAAAAATTAGGCTTTGAAAGGTAGTTAAAATACAGTTAAAATTGTATTTCAGCCAGTTCGTATCACTGCGTGATGTTTGCTTAATCCTGTCAACTGATTTTTCAAGTCAAATGAGTTCAGATGAATTAAATGAGTCATGTCCCAAGAGTGAATGACATCATTTCTATTTGGATTGTATGACCACAATGATTGAAACATGTATATTCTTCATTATTTTTGGATATATCTGTGTGTACAAGCTAATCTGTAAAACTAATCAAAAGAGATTAAGGATAAAATGTGAATAATAAACAGTGATCCAAATAATTTATATAAATATAAGATTTTGTCCCATATCATAATATTGATTACCAGGGCTATTCACACTCATGAAAATCTATTAGACATCAAGCATAGAAATAATTAAAATGAATGCTGTTTTCTTTAAGGCTGATGTTATGTCTATTTTCTGCAAATCCAACAAATTGCCTCCAAATTACTGGTCTGTCATTTTAATGTTGAAATGAAAGATACTTTAATTAATCCCAGAGGGAAATTGCAATATTTATATTAAATAAAATATAAAATCTTGGGCTGAAATCAAAATATTTTTTACATTTATGTTGTGTTGTTTGGCATTGCAACTGAATCTGTAACATTAATGACAGAAGACAGTCACGTCAATATTTGAAGTTAAGTGCCTCAGGATAAACATTTCTTGGCGTTGCTAACTCACCACTCAGGAACCAATAAACCAATGAAGGGGGAGCAATAAGATGTTAAGACCAGCCAACAATTAGACTTTGGCAATATGTAAACAGACACAATTGATGACCAAGACATCAATTATAAAAAATTAACAGTGAAGCTTCTGTAAGTCGATACATCATTGATGCAAATGTGGAGGTATGAGCATTATAAGAAAAAAGGGAAAAGGACTTATTCTCAAATAGACAAAAAAGAATAACATTTCATTCTTGTTTGTATAAAACAGCTTGGAAACAAATGATTCTATCATAAGTTGGCAAATCATTAAACAGCACTTTTCTGCTCAAAAGACAAAGATCAGTATGTAAACTAATTTAATTTGATCCACCTTGGCTGACTAATCTGTTTAGAAAGGTCAGCAATGGATCAATTAGTGATCCAGCACACGAAACTGATCAATCAACAATGAAGAAGCACATCACAGTAAAGATGTAGACCTGAACTGCAGGACTCAAAGTTAAACAGCAGTATTTTCCATGAATAAATCACACACACACACAAGCTGTACTAATGCTGTGCAGTATCTTAAATAATTTCCAAATTCTTTCCTGATAAAGATAAAAAAAAAAAAATCAAAATAACACATAGGCAAGGCAGGGCAGTTTATTTGTTTAGCACATTTCATGTGCAGGACAATTCAAAGTGCTTTACATAAAACAAAGACATTACAGATATTTAGAATAGTAAAACACATCAACACATAATCACAATAAAATAATAAATTACATTAAAATGATTAAAAGCAAGATAAGTTAAAAAAGTTACTGTGCAGATTTCATGCATAGGCACATAAGAAAAGAAATGTTTTTAACCTGGATTTAAAAATGTCTACATTTGGTGAAAGTTTAATCTCCACTGGCAATTTGTTCCACTTGTTTGCAGCATAACAGCTAAATGCTGCTTCTCCATGTTTAGTCTGGACTCTGGTCTGGACTAGTTGACCAGAGTCTTTGGATCTAAGAGCTCTGCTAGGTTTATATTCTCTGAACATATCACAGATGTATTCTGGGCCTAAACCATTCTGGGATTTGTAAACAAGTAGAAGGGTTTTAAAATCTATTCTGTGACGGACTGGAAGCCAGTGTAAAGATTTTAAAACTGGTGTGATATGTTCAGATCTTTTAGTCCTTGTTAAAACTCTAGCAGCAGCGTTCTGGATGAGCTGCAGATGTTTAATGCTCTTTTTAGGAAGTCCTGTTAAAAGACCATTACAGTAATCCAGCCTACTGGAGATGAATGCATGGATGAGTTTCTCCTGGTCTTTCTGGGAGACTAAACTTTTAATTCTGTTGATGTTTCTGAGCTGGTAAAAAGCTGTCTTAGTGACAGCTTTGATGTGGCTGCTGAAAGTCAGATCTGAGTCTATCAACACTCCCAGGTTACGAACTTGGTTGGTGATTTTAAGAGCCCGAGTCTCCAGGTGTTTGCCAGTGCTGACCCTCTTCTCTTTGCTACCAAACAGAATAATCTCAGTTTTGTCTTCATTTAATTGTAGGAAATTCTCCCTCATCCAGGTGTTTATTTTTTCCAGACACTGACACATTAAGTCTATTGGACTGCAGTCATCTGGTGACAGAGACACATAAAGTTGTGTATCATCAGCATAACTTTGATAACTAATGCTATAGTTCTGTAATATTTTACCCCAAGGGAGCATATACAAGTTGAACAGAAGAGGTCCAAGGACTGACCCCTGGGGGACTCCACAAGTCATGTTTACTCGCTCAGATTCATACCTGCCAATCGTAACAAAATAACTCCGGCCTTCTAAATAGGACCTGAACCAGTTAAGAACCGCTCCAGAAAGTCCAACCCAGTTTTCCAGCCTGTGCAACAGGATTCTGTGATCTACAGTATCAAACGCAGCACTGAGATCCAACAGAACCAGGACTGATACTTGACCAAAATCGGTATTCAACCTAATGTCATTTAACACTTTGACCAGAGCTGTTTCAGTGCTGTGATGAGGTCGGAAGCCGGATGGAAATTTATCAAGATTTCCACTTTCATTTAAAAAGTCATGAAGCTGGTGAAATACAACTTTTTCAATAATCTTGGAAATAAAAGAGAGGTTAGAGACAGGTCTATAGTTGTTCATTATAGAGGCATCTAGAGTCCTTTTCTTTAGGACACCAGTAGTTGTTGCATTCGCTTGACAATGTATACATATAGTATGTACATTTGTTTATATGCAGCTCATTTCAATACTGTGTTATTAAGATGTATCCTCTCTATACTCTTTTGGGCTGTTCGGCCCAGACAGAAAAAGAGAAGGGGCTATCATAGATAAAAAGAAAAAAATACACTTCATAATGTGTCTTTGCTTGATCCAATGCTGCTTTATGTAATATGATAAAAGCAAACAAAACTCCCTACAAATGCATTTAATCTCTGATGTAGACAGGTTTCTAATAAAACGGTGACATGTTTGACTTCAGCTATTATGTAAACAGGACACTGGCCTTTCAGCAACAGCAGGCAGCTTTGGTCTTTGTACAAATCCAGCCACACAATTAACCATACAAGTCTACCGTTTACACAAATATGTACACACACCCAGATAATCAAACAACTGCAACATAACATGAAAACTGCGGGCAGGTACAGGTTTTATCTGTGTAGAGATCAATGGAACAATGTCATAATCAAGAAAAAAAAAAAGATAGTAAAGCACTATGTAAATACAGACCATTTACCCTTTATTGATCCCTGAAAGGGGCAAAGTGCCAAAATATAGTAGCCGAAGAGAATATATGATGCAAAATATGGAATTGAAATAAACAATATATACAATATTTTAAAAATACATAAAAGAGCATTTTAGCAGGTACTCTGTTCTTCAAATTCAGGGCTTATATGGAAATAAAAAAGAAAGAAAAACATTGCCTTACACATTTTGACTTTACTTTTACAGATTCAAAAATTTAATAAATTACCAAAATGTAACACATTAACTATGACTGCAATTTGCAATTTAATCAACTTATTTCATAATTATATTGAGTTATTATGGTCAGTTACCACTAAATAATACACACTAACAGGATTATTCTATAGTTTGTCATCCATATTGTAGCAGTAATCTGTTAACATGGAACAGCTGTAAGATCGAAGTGGAGATCAAGACTTCATCCTACTGTCATACCACCTCTGACTGACTCTGCAGCTGCCTTTCCTTCATACAAAGAACATACTTTTAAACTGACCGCTTAATTTCTAAATGGCTTTTAAAATCCCTGCACACCAACAGCCACATAAAGCTAATACAAAAACCTTATTAATGCAGTGCATGCCGACGTTGAAAGAAATATACAAATTATAAGGTGTTGGGTGGAAGGAAAGACCAAGAGGCAGTTTGAAACACAGTCTTATAATTAGTAGTGGATGTAATGTTGCAGTTTAGATCCAAAATTAAAATTTGTGTTTATGCTTCTTGGCTGGTCTGTCAAATATGACTAGAAGCTTAGAATAATGTGTTTTGCTGAGGATTTCACAGCTTGTTCAACACCCTTTCAACTTGGATCTGGATTCCTAAATCCATGTTGACAAATATTAAAAAAAAAATAATAATTTTCAGCTTCACTGTCATATCTACCAGGGAGGGATTATATACCTCATTTCACACATCTGTTGGGTTGTTTCCTGTCAAGGGTAAGCACTGGATCGTTGTGCTTAAACATTCCATTGTTACCATACCTCCACTTGCCATCCAGATGCTTCCAGCTTGTAAGCAGGGCACTGCCACCCTGCACAGTCATCAACATCTACCCCAGAGCTGCAAACACTCTGCAAGGTTTTCTCCCAGCCTTGCATGTTTGATCTAAGTAATTGAACTTAGTTCAAAATGACCCATTAATCTATTACTTCTCCCAGCAGCTTACACTGCACCTAGTCTTTGTGTACATCTTGAGAGTAAAAACTGCACTGTTGACATCCTGCACTGTATAACATATAATCTCAAATCACTGAAAGAATAAACACAGGTAATTTTCTGCTAGCCACAGTTATCCACAGCAGAATTGAAATATTGGAAACAATGGTAAATACAGTTGGTCAATTTTAATTGGTAGCAATTTTAAAAGATACCGTTGCTCTAAGGGGAACTACAGCTGCTCCTGGGACAGCTGAAACATATAAACTTTGGTGAGTCCTGGATCAACAAAGAGTCTAGCTTGTAATGCCTGATGAATCACTAAGGGGTTGGTGGCCAGGAGGCCTTCTTATCAGGAGCCCAAACCCCCTAAACAGGCCCTCCCGTGAACTGTGAGGTGAGCCCAGATTTACTAATTACCTTGCAGAGTAATTTTAACCATCACATGATGACGTCTCATTGCAGCTCCTTTGCCTTGGTTTCATTATTATTCAGTTTAAAACCACAGGTGAAGATAGAAAAGCAAACTGAACACAGAATCTACTCCATTACTTTTGTACAGTTCAGTGACCAAATAACTACAAAAGCTGCAACCAACCTGCTGTAGATTATATGATCCCTTTTAACATCAACATACTGGTAATCAGTCAAAATAGACTCCTCTTTCAACTGAGGGAAGCTTTAGCAATGAGCTCAGATTTGAAAGTGCCAATACGCCTTCGAGCCTCATCACACACTGAGAAAAGATAGTATAGAATTGTTTGAAACATAAATGCACACACAATGTGTGTAACCATGTTATGTTTGATATACAAACCAATTTATGTGATAAAATGAATAAAAAATAAAAACTGTTCAGCCATTTGGGCAGTCTCTTCTGTGATAATAGATATTTGTAGTGAAAACATACATCTATGAGACAGTGAAACACCAAATCAGTCAATGCTTTTTAAAGGAATTTACATCAGGATTACTGCTGCAAGTCCTTTACTAAGAGAGTGAAAAACTAACAGTGGCTGTAATAGGAAAGCCGCTACAGAGCTGCATGTATCCTGCAAGAACAACTTCTTCTTGGAGCAGGAACAAGTGCTATAAACCGTGGGGTTTGATGGTGTCGTGGCAGCTCAGATGACTCATGCTGTGTACCCGCCAATCTGGCATGCAACCTTTTTCACATGTCATCACGCCTCCTCCCATCCTTCATGTCCATCAACACAAGTAAAGCCATGCAAATGGCCTAATAGATCTTTTTTTTTTATCTTTTTTTTTTTGCGATTCAAGTTTATCTTTGGGACATAAACAAGGACTTAAAAATAGTGGTGGTGTAAGATGTCTCCACCACCCATTCCCCCTAGGCCACAACCAATGCTATAGGCCTCTATTGATTTCAATTAAGATAACTGTTATTAGGCACCATGCTAGACAAGAAGTCGATGAACAGATTGAGCAAATGTGTTGAACTGATGGATTGGAGTATAAAGTGGTGTTGTGAGGGGAGCTCATTGTTGCCAAGAGCTGGATGGGGGAAAATTGAGGGGAATAGGGCAAAGAAGTGGGAGATTACATAAAATCTTTTACAGAAAAGAAGTGGCAGGTAATGTATTTGAAAGTGCCAATCAGTTTTTACTAGAGAGTTTTGGAAACTAAGAGCCAGTGGGCAGCAGGAAAGGACCTTCTCTTAAATCCTCCTATTCAGTCTCCTGGGTTTTTATTTCAAATTAAGAATTTTTTTGTATTGTGTGTCTTTAGTGCATTTGTGCAACTGTTTGCACATTTTACAAACAGCAAGGAAACACAGAAAGTAGTTTTTTTGGTAAAAAGCTGGTAAATGTACATGACTAGAAGCTATTTGTATTAGAAGGATGCATAGGGATTTCTTTGTGTATCTGACTAGTTTAAGTAGGTAATTAGTAACATCTTTGCAAGGACATGTAAACAATGGAAATATCATACATCATAGAGAAAAATAAAAGGCTTAATTTTGGCTTTAAATCAGTGATTCCTATTATACA
The DNA here is from genome assembly GCF_017639745.1 of Melanotaenia boesemani. Lineage (NCBI taxonomy): Eukaryota > Metazoa > Chordata > Actinopteri > Atheriniformes > Melanotaeniidae > Melanotaenia > Melanotaenia boesemani. Next base: position 10,549,428 of record NC_055695.1, on the reverse strand, counting down.
ATCGTCTCTCTGCTGCATGTGACTCGAGCAACAGAGAAATAAAAAGGGAGTCAACCGCAAGTAAGTACTGAAGTGAGGACAAAAGTGAGCAACGTGTATAACACAAACGGACAAGAGCGTAGGTGGATTATCACAAGGAATAAGAAGAGGAGAGGAAAATGACTGGGAAAGGATTTAATTATCCCAGTCAGTTATGGCAAAGTAAATCTACCATAATGCCTTGGATCAGTGTCCTCATACATAAGCACACAAAGGCTTGATCATACAAGGATACAGTGATGCAAGACACACATGAGCATCCTCATTACTTTCAATACAGTTGGTTTTGTCATACAACTGCTATGTTAATTTTAGAATTTATTTAAAGGAAGATATAAAATGTTACAGGACAAGACCAAAATGGTTTTCCCAGGGAACTCTGAGGCCTTTGGATGGAACAATCCTGACCATTTCCCATCTTAATGCTGCGGCTGACTTGCATAACACATTCTTTTCCTTGAAGAAACGTCTCCCTTTTTTATTTAGAATTTCTCAAGGAAAAAAATTTAAAGACCAAAGCCTATTATACAAAGTATTATTTCAACTACAGTAAAGCCACAGCACAATCTGAAGTCAGAGCTTAGGTTGATAAGTGGAATGCATGAAGAGAACCAAATCAGAACATTTATAAATCTGACAGCTTTTGACATTATCATCTTCGAATTACGGGTACACACAGAGCCAGGACGTGCCACAACTACCTTATGGCTGCCACTTTGTTGATGCCAGTGGATTGCGAAAGTTCAGAACAGTCTGTTACCTTGTGAGAACATGAGAGGATGTTACATGATGAGATATTGACAGAAAAACTAACCTGACAGCTGTAGGTCGCAAGTCAAAAATAAGGTCTGTCACTCCACAAAACTGCTGTCCCTAATCTACTCATTTGTTTTGCTGCTTTGTCAACAACCTTGATACAATACCAGGCAGCAGATCTAGAGATTTGGAAATTCTCCACTGCGTCTGAGAGGAGAATACAAAATACCCAACCCAGAGCTTATACACACAAGGCTATTTACAAAAGACCAACGCTATTCTGTCAACATGTTCATTGTTAAGCAGCTGTTTACACTGTTAGGCACAGTATGTACTGGAGAAAAGAGACTGTTTTTTTTTTCTTTTTTTCGCATCTGTCATGAAAAGATCAGAAATAAATAGACACGTAGCATCTGAAAAGCTCTTTTAAAGTTGCAAATAATCTTGTTTATATGGAAAGCAATGTTTCCCATTGCTAATGAAGGCTGGTCAAATGGAGCCACAACTGATGATGGTACAAATAAGTCTTGTTTATTATCATTATTATTACTTACCAGCCACAGAGACCAAACTAAAATTAGTCATATGATGTTGTATAGAGAAATTATCTTTAAAAAGAATAGAGAGGGAGGATGAAGTCAGTGTAATGCATTCTGTGATGCTTGAATTATTTGCATTCTTTACACAAATATTCTGTTTCCTATCAGGGTACATCACTGTGTCTGCTTGAATGTGTATAAACTCTGCAGTCTGATCATTACCTCATGGCCCCACTGCGGTTCTGTGCAACTGACCTTCAAATACCAGGCTCAGTGGATCAGAGCTTGCTGCCTCCTGAAATAAACCTGAGAGGTTCTGTATGAGAACAGGAACACAGAGGGTGGGAGGCATTCCTAGCAGACTCACAGACAATGAGATAATGGGGTCTCAAGGCGAGCAAGATGACAAAGAAGAAGATAAAAAGAATGCATTAACAGTTGCACAGAGATGGGAGAGGTTGCAAAAAAAGAAACACATAAAAAGGGAAGATTTAGATTCCCTTTAAAGTTATATCCATCTCCAAAGCCAGAAAAACAGACGATAAGCTGGACTTTACTGTCACAATAATATTTTAAATCCTCTAATGTAGCATTTTAAGCTGTAGATAAACATTAAGTGTGAGAAATGTACTTTAAATTGTAGGAATTTAAGAGGACTCTCATAGGATTTGTCAGATGTCATACTGTGCATCTTCCTATGAAATATTCAGCATTACTATAAATGCCATAAACGACCACCAACAAATATCCAGTTATGAAAGTGGATAAACATTTGTTCTTACATAACACTTACACTGAAAACTATTTACTAAATGTTTACATACCTCTTCTACATACAACTAATACAGATGAATAAATTGTTGCTGCTGTCAAATTTAGGAAAATTAATCATTGTTTTCAAGTCAAATTATCAAGATTAAAAAAAAAAAACTCAGCTGTCTTTATTAACATTTACACAGACACATCTACATGCACGCAATCTCATGCACAAGTATGTCCTTCGACTAACAGCTATAAAAGACATACTGACTGAAATCAGCCATTTTCACTGTTAGAATGCTGCCCTGTTTTAGGACTTATCCTACAAAAACTTAGAGGAAGTCATTTGTTACTCCACTCTCCTTTGTCTTTTGTCCAGTTAAGGATATACCTAAGGATATTCTCCTCTGCACACTGGATAAAATAAGAGGCAGCTGTCATTAAATCCAAATGCTTCATCTAACAGGAAAATCAGATAAGCATCTGGCCCTGACAAACACCAACAGGCCTTCTAAATCTATGATCATGAAAATAAATGGTCAACTCTGATTAGAATCAGCATGACATTTCCTTAGGTACACATCCTGTAACATGCCCTGAAAATATGACACAGACACTCAAAGGAATAACACATCTGAGACTGGAAGGAGAAGTAAATAAAAAAGTCCATCTCTGCAGGCGTTTTCTACATAATGCTGTAAGACATCTATGATTCTATTTATTTTTTTTTTCTAATCCATCCATGCAGGAAAGCCCTAAAGTACTGCATGTCACTTAACAGTTGCCTCAATATCTGGCAGAAAAGGTTTGTATATCAACCCATTTTTTAATTTAAAGATACACTTAGTGGATCTATAGATAGAAACTAAAATGAATCTTACATTTAGTACCAATCAAATGTTTGGATCAACCCCTCTTACAAAATGAATGGGTAGGTTCATCCAAAAATCAGGCAAGTTTTATATGTAAATAACTTTGATTAATGTTGAGTTTTCCAAATTTACCACCACGTTGTTTTGAAGTGGTCACGTGTACACTGTAAAGACGCGCACAGAGGAGTGGGACACAAAGTATCTGGTCTTCGGTGCAAATCCACGTACAACAAGGTCATATTTCTAACCTGAATTTAAGGGGTGCATGCTGTGAAATATTATTCCCACCAGCCATTTGTCACACCACTTAAAATAATGGTGGTGTGTGAGAACATGTGTATTTCCACTGCTCCACTGGAATGTGTTCCTCATTAACTTCTCTATGAAATTCCAAATATTTTCTCCTAACCTGTATATTTACCTGGCAACCATCAATCTCTGTGTACTTTTGGTGTGTATGTTACTGAGTGTGCTTGTCTCTGCATACAGTATATCGCTATACAAGTGTGTTACTATGCATGTATGACAGTATATATTTGTGTCTCCATCTCCTGGTTGGAATGTTTCTACATGAAGTCTCTCCCACATACCACTGAGTTATGAAGTTTCCATTCAGCAGAAAAATACGGTAGCCAGAAAGGCCTACACCTGGCTTGCATAGTAATCAACAGGACTACGGTGAGAGATAGCTCAGCTAGCAGTTTTTGAGTCTTCTTGCATAATTGCTTAAATACTAAAACACTTCGGACACATAATCTTACTGCTCGTATAAATTTGCCTATAAGTTTTAAAAGGAGATTTAATATGCAATCTTGATCATGCAAACTCAAGGATCTTGAAATATTTCTCTCAGACTGGCCAAATATTACCACCTTTAAACTTAAACCTTCTTAATGCTGCTTTTAATGACTTACAAAAACAAGCACACCCAACACTGCAAAACATTTTAAATGTTTTTTTCTTCTACAAGATTCAAGTAACATCAATTCAAAAAGAAAGAACCAGAGTCAACATATGAGTTCATCCTTATTTCTCCCTGGATTGTACTTACAATGAACCAGATCTGTGACTATGTGAATTGCTGCCATTCATCACTTTATTATTAGAAACTAATATCTAGAGAGATAGATTTCTTTGTGTAACCTAGAAATGTTGTGGCTAAAAGATAAATTTACCCATACACTGGGAGAGCCAGGCTGAATCACTGTGACAAAAGAAAGGTCAGACAGATGAATCATATTAAGCCCATTTACCTATTTAAGTAATTGAGTAACAAAAGCAAAGCTTGCTTTGAGGCTCATGAAGTTCAGGAGTATCAGGATTAGTTTGAGAAACACTAAAACCACCTTCCAGGGTATTTGGTACTGTATATTTACGACTACTGTAAAAGCAGAAGCTCCAGAAGTAACTCCCCTCTTAAAAGACCGGTGCACTCCGACTGGTCTCCGACTGGTCAGATCTGCTGACCTGAGTAGACACTGTCCACTATTCTCAAGGCTGCCCCTGAAAGCGTGCCATTGGACTCAAAACTGTATATGAATTATAATAAAGGATGGCACTGAACCTTTTTCAAATTTTCTAGTAAATAAACCATGACAGGATATGAGCCAGCAGTTAGTTTTGATACAAATATCTATTCTAGATACCCAATCTGGTTGTAGGACAACCGGGTCATTAAAGAAATGTGTGCAGTATATGAAAAAAGCCTTTCACAGTTTGTGTGGATAAATCAATGTGACACTAACTAAACAGGCGCTGCTGGAGAGCTGGGATAATGAACAGAGAAGGACTGAGGGCAAACTGAGTTTTAATCATGGGGGCAGACATGATGGAGCATGGAAGTCAGAAGGCAGGTGGGAAAGAAGTTATAAATGTAACACACAGCACATCTTAGTGAAATAATACCTCTAAAAATATTGGATTAAACCTTCTAGGATAAAAAAAAAGATTTAGCAAGTCTTCAAAATACTTCTAACCGATTTAAAATTTGCTGGTTAAGATCTGAGACATATTCTTAGCCTGTTATTGTGTGACAAGGCTTTGGCTTTTCGAGGCCAAGACTAATTATATAACGATTTAAAGGCAGTAGAATTTCCATCATTTATCTCTTACTGAAACATGGCTATTAGTACCAGCAAAAGTCTCAAGAGACACAAAAGCTTTGTATGGGTCGATGTTAAGTGGGAGACGCGCAAATTTGAGTGTAGCTGTGGGTGATCTGGCAAAAATCAACACACCCATGGGTACCTACTCATTCACTGTGTGAACTTCTCTGCAAATGAAGACAGGGGAAACAGAGGAGAGAGGGAGTGAGTGATTTTGGATGCAAGTGTGGCACCAGTATTTCACTGCCAACATCCCAGTGTGGATAAACAGTGACTACATGGCACTCTGTGACCTCGGGTTTCTGTTATTTAAAGCACAGACACAAAGCAGCAAAAGGAGCAATCTAACACAAATTAGTTTAAAGCTTTTGAATCTGTTGTGTTGGACTGATGTTCATAAGCTGAAGGAGACACTAAAGCACGGAGGTGATGAAGAATGGCACATACACACCCACATACACCAAGCTGCTGCAAATAGGGCAAACACACAAACAGGCAGACAGCCAGATAGCTATCCCAAATGCTCCAACATTGCTGCATCCTGTTTGCCTCATCTGACAATACTGGACTGGTGCAAAAAGCAAACAAACTGTGCAGGACAAAGAAAACAGAAACCTGTTTACAGTGGTTAGCTAACATTTGCTCTCAGGTTGAATACTTGTTCCATGAGTTTGCTCAATTCAGGAGTAATTTCCTTCAGTACTGCGCTTGGAGTTACAACCCCAGCTCCGCTCGGGAAAAGGGGTTTGCAACATTAAAGACCACAAATGGCTGATTAAGATAAAGTGCTTTATTAATTAACAAAAAAAAAAAGAAAACAATACAAAAAGACCACAATCTTAGAACACAAGGAAAGGGAAAACAAATCTAGAATACAAAAATGAAACATTATACTCGCACCTATTAATAGCTAGTAATTCTAACAGTTATAACTTGTGGGCACAGCTAAGGCCTTTCACAAGAAGAATTAACACAGATCAGAAAAACCTAAGCACAAGCTCAAGTCCAGGGACCACAAAAGGCGAGCTGCTCTAATCGACCACAGCTGCACTGAAAGACTGTAGCACATGTTCGTGATACTGAAGAAGGCTTGAGGGAGGAAATCAAACCAAATTAAATTGTATTATTATAGCACTTTTCATTCCAAAGAGCAGCACAACGTGCTTTACATAATAACAACGACGATTAAATCCGAAATTAAAATAATTTCATCAAATTAAAAGATTTAAAATAAGCACATATACCCAAGAATAGAATACACACCCAATCATTCATTATTACTCACACACTCATGCAGATAAAGCACACGATAGGTCCCACACCCACCCACCAATCCCATTTTACATAAACTCTAATCGCTATTATCAGGCTTGATGCTGCTGTGAGGAATAATAATAATTAAAAAAAATTGTCAAAGCCTTGCTGGAATATATTTTAATTTGTTTTTTTTTTTAATGTTTGTAGGCCTTTTTTTTTTTTTTTTTTTTTTTTTACATCCTAAACACCTAAAAGTAATTTAATATGTAAGCAAGAGAAAATTTTTTAGCGTTTTTCTTTTCGAAAGATTTGTTTATCTAGAGAGTGGAAAAAGCAAATAAGATCATGATGACACCACTTGGGACTTTTGTCAATTGAGGAAAAAAGAAAAGAACTCAAACTCAAATTAATTGAAATAATCACCTGTTTTAACCTCATGTGATCAATAACAAATAACGCCTTGATTGAATGACTTGGAATAATTTGTACAGTCTGAATAACTCCTGCAGAGAAAACCTTATATTAGCAGCAGACCTAATGGTCTATCTTCACAATTGAATATACAGTAACCTAGCATTGCTTTGGAGTTTCAAGAAACAGACTTGAATATCAATCAAATTGACCAGCAATGACGCACACAAGTGATTTAATAGGGAGGCTAAACTTCAAAACCTGCAACTTTTTTTGTTGTTAAATCCATTGAATTAGTCATCATTTGTTTGTTGCAATATTCTTTGTGAAGACAAATTATGAAGAAGAGCCATACAGCATTGGTGTGCGTCATGTCATATCAGTTTCAGCCAATGGGCACTACTTTATCCCTTTAACCATCAAGCAAAGAGGCATGAAACAGATGCATGCATTAAACCTTTGTGTAACCCATGCTTCTTGGTCTAAACAAATTTTACAGATAAATCAAGATATTCTACTTGGAATGAAAATCAGTGCAGATTAGAAACATATTTATTTTTATTCTATCTATATAGAAAATTGATTTTAGCTTATATCTGCATTGCATAATATATTTAAGTTATTCAACCAATTTATAGCCAAGTGTCCCACTTTAGTTTCTCATTGCCTCAAAACAGGAGATGCTTTGCTTTTTTTCCCCCTCTCTCATCATTTTGTGCACCTGTTCATGGAATCAGTATCATTAACAACCACAGTTAAGATATATATACATATATATATATATAAAAGCAGCATGGTTGTCAAAGATTTGATGTCAAAACCTAATGATGCACAAAAAAAATTTCAAGATTTGAAAAACCCCACATGACAGCAGGACACTTGTGTTTATGTAGTACACAGCGTTGCTTCAGTGCTTCAGTGGACTTGGCAAACATTTTAAAGACAGTAAAGTATGCTTAATGCTGCCCAGAAAATGTGAGAGAATGACCATAGAAACTATGCATACAAATGATTTTATTCTTGAGCACAAGCTGACATTAAGCTATATAATCTCTCCACTGATGTATGTCAGTGTACACATATACATTCATTACGTGATCATCAACCACATCACTTTAAAATATGATGCTCTGAATGACTTCCTATGTTATCTAATCCCATCCAAACTAACTAACTAGGTATGAACTAACTTTATACTTACATTTAAAAATTTATATTGGGGAATTGCTTTTTGTCCCCTAAAGGGAAGCCAGGACACATACATACACAATGCATCTCACACTGCTTATCAGAGAGTGTGTGGGTGGTGGCTTCCCCATGGGCCAGGGTTGACAATAAGTGGAGGAGACAGGGCATGTTCACACACATACACACACACACACTGCAGTCATAGACAAAGATGGACATAGTGTACACGCATCAAGTCTGTTGCACATTCCTGCAGTCCTCCTGCAAAGAAAAACACTGGAGGCTGGAGGGAACATGGTGATAATGACAGTACTGACAAAAAGCAGGGTAAAGATGATGATGAAAATGTGACAGTTTGTGAGTGTGCTGAAAAAAACGTCATGTTTATCAGAGAGCTGCACAGAGAATCTTATTGTACCAGATGATGATGAATCAGCCTGGGTGCCTAGGAGCCAGACTGTCAGACACCATTTCCCATCTGGTTTGATGAACTTTGTGGAAATTTAAACCACTTTTCTCAAGATTGTTTCAAAAACTGTCATCTTCTCATTGGCTTTTTTGTACCTAAAAGTACCTTAACGTGTAAAGGGATATTAATGCATGTGTTGTCATAATATACAGACGCCTCAGTCTGCTGATGGCCTTTATTAGTCACAACAGTGTGCTATCGTTTCCCTTGGCTAAAGAATATCTGACTAAGAAATGTCGGTAGCTTTAAAAAATTCATCCACAAGATTTAGACATTAATATTTCAAGGTAAGATTTACCATTTTTAGAGCTACACTTTCAGCCATTACATGAACATTTGAAATTTGTCACATGGCTGCAGCTGTGAGTGACCACTGATAGCTTTTTGCAGCCTCATTTTTTTAAGAGATTTATTAGTCTTTTGCCAATTAACAAAAACTAAGAATTCAGTCAGGGCAACATGAAACGTAATAGCTGTGTTTTACAAGGGCAGAATAAATGTCAGAGACATCTCAATTGCCTAAAAATACAAGGTGTCTGATATATTAATGATTTGTTAGAAAAATGACTAACTTTACATTAGCTAATGCACCCAACAATTGCACTGATGTTGTTGTTGTTTCACTTTGCTCTCCAAGGTTTAAACTGCACTGGATTTAAGTTATTTTTATGAGTTTTCCCATTAGAGTGATGATAAATGTTACTTTAACCAATTCTTTAGCTAATCCATTCTCAGCTCAAACAACTGAATAATTTCTGCAAAGGCAGCTCCGTGTTTCAGATGCCGCAAGTCTGTGTTTATTTCATCAAATAAAGCCACTGCTGAATGTTGTTGCCAGTTGAAAAAATAAACAGGATCCTGCCATAACTCCAGTGAGATAGACAGCAATCTAGTTTGTGTCTACTTCTCATAGTAGACAGAAGGAGGACAAGGCAGAATAGAAACGCATTATTGTGTTCTATTTACCTCAGCTGATGGCAAATGGAGCTTCCGTTATTATTGAATGCTTGTGCTCTTCTGAATGGTGTGAAAAGAATATTCAGCTTGACCTTCATACACCGACACACTATCTGTACTCCCCAAGCATGAAACACTTGGGCCAAGAAGTATGTCATAAAAGTGTTGATGCCTGTTTAATCACACAGTTGTTAATATGTTAATGACAGAATTCGCAGTTGTAGCTGCACTAATTAGCACCGTATGAATAGATGTATGGCCCCTCCATACAGCAGATAAACCCGTTTTCTAACTTATCATCAAATTAGTGTTTTTGGGTTCCAAGTGCTGAGAAAGTTCTTTGGAAATATTGAAAAAAAGAGCACAAAATAAAATAAAATTAAATTAGTGAAATCAAATAATAATGATAATAATGTCAAGTCTACTAAAAGACTAACAAGTTTAGGGTAAAAACAGTAAACATGACAAGCAAAGGTTATATTCCATGTACTCACACCCCAACATTTTCCAAAACAGTATCAATGATTTGTTCTCAGTTATAAACAAAACATTCAAACGGCTGAAAATGTCAGTCAAGCAAATTATTACCCAAAATTTTATTCCAAATGTCACATCCTTGCAAACTAAATGGCAAGAGAGCTGGGGGCAGGCAGCTGTAGAAGCAATGAGGAGAAGGAGAGGAATGAGCTTTGCATATAATGAAGACAAATAGGTTTTCCAATGAATCCTGAATGCCAGCACAAAAAGCAACATGGTTTCCAGTAACCCCACAAGCATCTACAGCCGAAGAACAAATGCTGATTCATGGAGCAATGTAACTCTGATGTAGAAATCACTGTTCCACATCCTGCATTATGTTAAATTTAAAGGATTAAATTATCCTGAAAAAGCCAGATTATTGTTATTTTTCTAAATAAGTATGTTTTATTAAAACAACAATACAGTCCTGCTGCATTCATGTTCCTCACAGACGCTTCAAAACACAACAGATATTTAAACTTGTGATCGATATTGTGTCTCTTCATGAGATTCTACTAATTCTATGCAGCTCAATCTGTTCCCATGTCTAATTTTTCCCCTTATTTTCTGCATTTTAATCTACTTCAATCTACTTTAATCTACTTCAATCAATATATGTTAACCAATGACTCACTCAAATTTTTTCTCATTTGTATATTCTTCCATTTCTTAAATTGTATTGTTATACTTCTTTGATGGTGGTATGGTATGAAAAATAACAGATATATTCATGTATGTATATGAAATTAAAGAAATAAAATTCCAAATATAAAAAAGGTCACAAACCAATAACAAATATCGCTCTAGCTGATGCTTTATTTTTAATGCAGATCAGTCATACCATATACCAATTCTGAATATAACTCTTTTTGTAACTGATGCCAATGTTTGTTTGTTTGTTTGTTTGTTTGTTTTTTTGTTTTTTGTTTTTTTTTTTTTACCTTCATGTGAAACTATTTAATTGTCTGCATGGTGCTAAAAATATAGCTGTGGCGGCTGAGTCAATGTAAGGCAAACACAATTTTCTTTTGCTTGTTACTCTGATTTAAAGGTCCCACGTTATACATTTTTTTTAACAATTTCAATATGGGTATCAGAGGTCCGACAACACTGATTTCAAAGTGTAATACCACAAATTCAGCCTTGGGCCTTAATTTCAGCCATTCCGAAAGTGGTTCTAGTGAGCTCTAATGAGAACGAGCTGTTTCTGTGTCTGAACCTTTAAATGTTCATGAGTGGTGTCTGTCCACGCCCCTCTCTGGGAGATGATCCGGCTTTTGCTGGCACCCACACTGTAATTTTAGAGGGCAAGCTCAGTGTCCACTACTGGGGGGAGCATAATATGGGACTTTTAAACACGAGTTGTTCATCACAATGATTACTTTTTCATGGGAAAAATTAGGTTCATCTCCGGGACACACCAGTAGTGAATTTACTAAATTCTTTCAGTTTTTTATGAGTCAGGGATGCAGGACACTTACTAAGCAACATCACTGAGTATTTATATATATTTTTAGGTATTATTTAATTTAGGTATTATCTGATTAAGTTATAAATAGGTCTAGGAGTACCGGAAATATTGTGACTGCAAATGGAGGGTAAGAATGCTATTAATGTTTTGATAATTAAAAGGATTTTTTTTTAATTCTGAGATCTTTTTATAATGTTAAAGCAGATGTTAAACTAAACATTTATTTGGAAATGGCTGCAATGTTATTGCCCTTATTTGCAAGAGTTGCCGTTTGACTAATGAAACATTTAATCACCTGACGGCACAATTATAATCTATGTTAATTTTAAAATGTCCTAATGCTTCACCAATGCACAAACCAATGTTAAATATTTATGATTAAATATTTCTACATGAAAATATACAAAGAAAATTTCTTCTGCTTTCCACTACAGCTAAATTAAACAGGAAAAAAATGGTTGGATGACAGTTCATTGGTTAAATTCAGACTGACAGCAGTGTACAGTATGGTCTTTGTGGAGATTAAACTTTCACCAAATGTAGACATTTTTAAATCCAGGTTAAAAACATTTCTTTTCTCATGTGCCTATGCATGAAATCTGCATGTTAACTTTTTTCTTTTTAACTGATCTTGCTTTTAATCATTTTAATGTAATTTATTATTTTATTCTGATTATGTGTTGATGCCTTTTACCATTTCTAAATATCAGTAATGCCTTTGTTTTATGTAAAGCACTTTGAATTGTCCTGTACATGAAATGTGCTGTACAAATAAACTGCCTTGCCTTGCCTTTACTGCTGTTTAAAAAAACACCAGCACAAAAAGATTAAGGCATCTTGTTTGAGTTACTAACGTGTCAACATTGGCAGGTTTTATTTTAATCTCTCAACTGCTTTCAATGAGAAATCCCTGCCTTGCTTTGTTAAGAGTAGATACAGCAACTAAGTAACTCTACAGCTGGAAAAACAATGAAATTATGCAATGAAAAAAGAGCAATCTGAGAGCTGAAAACAATCGCATGTCATCTCAACATGTAAAACAAGAGCGAGCCGTCAACCTTAATGTTCATCCCTTAATACCCAGTCTTGGCCAAGTTAATGGCATACAGACATGCTAACATTCATAGAGGGACACACACACACACACAATGTTCATACTCCTTCACCCATCCATAATAGTTAACGTTCTGCTCGGCTGGTTTAGTACAGGAGATGGGAACGAGAAATGGAAGTGCTGAACCAAGTCATGTGGCATGAGCAAATAAGGAGGAGGCGGAGGAGGAAGAGGATAAAGACTGTTTCCAGACCTATGAATCACCACCCACAACACCAAATTCATCAGTGACTCTAAAGGTCTGATGTGGCCATTTCACTCTTATGGGGCTAAAAGAACCAATCAGAACTTTGAATGCAACTGACAATACAAACAAAATACTGAAATAGGTGGGGTTTTTTTTTCATTCATATTTTTAACAATTGCCACTCGAACAACAAAAAAGTTACTTTTTTAAAAATATAAGTTTCCGTACATCTGACTTGCAGAAATGGTCTTTTGCCACTTTTTTTTTTTTTTTTTTTAATTTCTTGGTCAGCAAGCTAGAAGGGGGGGGGGGGGGGGGGGGGGGGGGGGGAGCATTTTGCCTCCCGAGGAACATTTTGAGTTATTTACAGATTCAGAAAGTGTGCTTTCTAAGCTTTCAAACTATGTCTAACATAAGCAAATCCAAAATTATATCAAGATGTGGCCATTTGAGCGTTTGCACTCCTCAAACTACTTTTGCAGGAGCCATTTGTGAGGTGGGAATTCTTGTATTATGTAGCATTTACAGCTGAAATTACTAATCTTCATTTCTCTTTTCTTTGTTCTCTTCAAATGGTACATAAGAGATACCTTCTGATATGTTATGTTCCTACTTGTCCTCCACAAGTCCAAAAGCATCCATCTTCTGAAACAAGGACTCCCCGAATGTGATATAGAACAACCACAATTTAGCTCTTGTGCAATATATTCTTCTCGGTCCATCTTTATTCACAGACAAGAACACTTGCAGCCTCCTGAAGTAGCAGTATTGGTTATAAGGCTGCTTAATTAGCCATGTGATTCCACTTGATTGACCAGAAAGAAAGTAACCAAAGTGCTTAAAGTCCAAGAAAGTCGATATGTTAACCAGTTGTGATATCCTCTACCCGAAACAAAAAAAGAGGCTCCTGCTGGGAATTTCCTCAAAAAAAAGAAAAAAAACTTTATTAAAATACAAAATTTAGGGTTTCAAAACCTCCTTATACTTTTATTTAAACACAATTTGGCTTCTCTGTGATTCCCCAAATTGTGTTCAGTAATTAAACAAAATCGTTAAATCGTCTGTGTCACCGCTATAGGCAGTGCGAAGCTACGCAGAGGCTCGATGCGCACCTCTTCCAGACCTGACGTGCAACCCTGCTACAGAGACGTAGTGCTGCACGATTATGACCAAAATAATAATCACAATTTTTCTGATTGTATTGTAATTGTAATGTTGTAATCACGATTATTAATCAGGATCATTCACTGTGTTTGGCAAAACATGTATTTTTATTGCACCAATTAAAAACAATGTGGCAACAATTTTAAGTGAAAAATTAACCTTTAAATTAGAATAGATGAAAAATTATGCAAAAATATATATTTACCTTTCATTTTTGAGAGCTAATGTAAATGATGGGGCTACAAAAGATGCTAAATTAAGAGCCGTTCGGGAGCCAAAACAGCCGAACATCCCATACACACACACACACATATATACATACATATATATATATATATATGTATAGTTGTAATAGATGCTACCATATATATAATCTTTATTTAAACAGGAAATGATCCATTGAGTTAAAAAATCTCTTTTACAAGGACGTCCCAACTGATGTCCTCTCCCATGGAGAGGGATGTAGTGAGAAAGGCAAAAATTGATGAAAAAACAACCTAAAGATGTTTAGAACAGCAAAAAAATAATAAAAATAAATTTGTCAGTCAATATTTTCTTTGTGTTTTAAGTTCAATTTTATTAAGTGTAATTTGTTGCTTTTTTTTTTTTTAATCAGGAGTCTGCAACATGTCACAACACTTTTAACTTTTTAAATATTTATGTCCACACTCTTCATTAATAAACATTAATATCTGATGGTAAGCCAGCGCGAGATCAGCCAGCAGCAGCTACGTGCGTTTCATTTTCAGCCTGGTCATGAAACAGAGGCGATCATCTTCTCTTCTGAGTGCTTTGGACGTGGGAGGGGTCTGCAACACCCTCATTTAAGAGTAAACTATAAGCTCTTTTACGTCAGTCTCTAAAAGTCTCCAATATCACCAGAAAAAAGTCGCTAGAGGCGAGTGAAAACTCTCTAAAAAAAGCGACAAAGTTGCTAAGTTGGCAACAATGAGTACAATTAGCTGCCGACTGTAAAAGGTGTGCGCCCTTGTTATTTAGGCAGCTAAATAAAGCCTTGGCTTTGTGTTTGCCCCCTGGTGGTTGGCAGACTACTGGTTGAGAATGTGTGTGATCAGAGATGCATGCAGCAGAGCTCGCATTTTGAATGTAAATATTGTTGACAATCAGGTTAATTTAATTGTGGCCACCAAAATCGTGACCACCATCAAAATCTGATTAATTGTGCAGCCGGTTATGCAGAGGTACTCCCTTGTGATTGGTCAGTTTGGGATCACGTGTTGCCGGATATCTGGATCTTCTCGCTGAATTTGTGTGGTACCACCATTTTTAAAAACAATAACCAGCGGATCGAGTTGATGAGAGGCTGATCGAATTATTTCTTTGTTTTCTTCTACAAGCTAATAAAGACACTGAACCATACTGGACACCACTGTTGTTTTAAAACAGAAAATATGTACCAAAATTAAGTGAACCATCAAAAGAACTCTGACCTGGTGAGTTTGCCTGCCGATACCACCCCTGCTGCCACCTTCAGATTAGGAGGAGAAACTGCAACACAACAATGACGCGCACCCCCTACAGTCGAGTGCAAGAGCAAACTCACCAGCGTCAGCTACGCCGTTAACGACCACACGCGAGATGCCACGCGAGTATAAATCCGCCTTAACAGGCCATCCCATTTCTGAAATATCTTTGGTGCTAGTAAAGTTTTTTTCATGGAAACTAATGTAACTGCTGCCTGGGGTGGGACCAGTCTCCCTGGTAAATGAGACAATGGTGGAGAAGCTTGTGTCTTTTTGTGTTGACTCCTGCACAAAATTTGTTATGAAGAGGTCAATGCTGTTATATGTTTGTGTGAGACTAAACTGAAGTGAAAACACTACATATTGAAGGAGAGACCATATTTTGGTCTGTGTATAACAAAAAATGGGATATGGTCATCATTTTCTGCAGAGCGCAATCACTTTTACCTTATCCTGCCACTGCAAAAGCACACACAAACTGTGATATGTGATACAGTGGCCAAGATTTCTGGCCTGCAAAATATTACATAATTAACAACACCTATACACAACCTAATCGTTTGAACTGCGGAAAACACTCAAGGAAATGTATCATCAGTGTCTTCGTAATTCTACAAAGTGAATGCTACATGTTTATCAGGATTTCTTAATATAATTTGTTATAATATTTTAATTTGATTTCAGTCATTTGCTCCTGTAATGAAGTGCTCTTTCTTTTGTCTTCCAGTCTGTCTCTGTCTCTTACTCATGTGAGCAGTTGGCGTAAACAGACTAGCAGCAGCAGCAACAAAAATCACGTCAAGCCTTCGCTGACGCTCACATAAAGATGATTTTGGGTGAGTCACATAGGCAAGTAGAGAAAGAAACAAATCAATAGCAGACAGACTGCTGGATAGAATAGTGCAGCAAGATGGACATTTAGGTTGACATTTAAGTTAAGGTAAATAACCCACTGTGTAGAGCTGGGGCTGATGCAGCTGTAGTAGATAAGGTCTGTTTTTCTATTTATGTCATTATTTTTATATCCACACACACACACACAACATGTAACTTTCCTGTCCTCCACCTCTTTATTTTTCTATGTAGTTCTCTCTAGTATCACTCCACCTGAAACTATCTGATGGACATCAGACGGAAGAAGGCCAAGCTCAGCTTCTGTGGATAAAAACAGTTTTATCTACGGCTACAATGCCCCACATCTGTATGTGATGATATTTAGTTGGGTTTTCAGTGTCAAGCAGTAGCATGCAAAATGTAAAAATGTTTTCATTCGTGCAACATCTAAAGTTTTTTAGAGGAAAAGGGATCGTTTTTCTATCTTTGTTCCCGTTTTTTATGTGTTCTCGCGTTGTCCTATTCCCATGACAGTTCCTTCCTCCACTCTCATCTCCCTGTCTCTCCTTAATGTGCTTTTTGTGTAAGTGGAAAACAAGGCGGTTATATCCTTCAGCCAGCCATCAAACATTTACATTGTGTGGTGCTGTGGAGTGCAAAAGGGACACAGGCAGACAGACATACAGAAAAGTAGAGAGGTGCCTACAAATTAAGCAAAGAGACATGGAAAGACAATAAAGAAAAGGAGCAGACAACAGACTGAGAGGAAGTCATACAAAGAAAGAAGCAGACAAAAAGAGTGAAATTTAAGAGACACAGAGATGGATAAAGAGGACATAAAAGACAGAAATAGACAAAGAAAGGGGATGGGGGAAGAGCTCAACAGCTCAAACAGAGGAGTCATTGTCCGAGTCCCAAGAGGTCGGCAGGTCACCAGACACTTACCCACTGCAGTGCCAGATAATGCTACAATAAAAGATGGTAGCAAAATTTAATTGATCACATAAGAATTTAGAAAATCTCTTGTTTTTATGGGGTTAGATCAGATTGGTAAAGAGATTATAACCTAAATCTACAGAGATGAACAGAAAGAAAAAGAAGAACCAGTAACAAGAGCAAAGTGGCAAATATACAGACCACATCTTCACATAGATAAAACTATTTTGTTTTAAAAAAAAGTTTATCGTGCAGATAAAACTTTTCCAAAAATGTCTGTGTCCACACAATTCCAGTAAAAAAACCCTGTAGTATCAATGCCAGGCCTGGTAGTGGCACTGCAACAGTGCCACACAAATGCATAGAAAGCTGAGAAAACATGGAGCTTGTACAGAGAAAACATGGAGCTTGTACAGAAAAAACATGGAGCTTGTACAGATGCAAACCCCACCACAATAAAGAGGCAGAAAAAGAAGGTCTGCGCTAGTGTGTTCACACAATCACAGTTCTGCTTCCAGCAACGGCACCTTTCAGGAGTCTCATAACCTTAGTACTTTCTGGCGAACTGGCCCACGTTCGCACCAGATTAACCAAAACAAAACGGGCAGATGTGACTTCACAAAAATGAACATCAACAGCTTGAAGATTTGGTCCTGAAAGTTGATGGTTATGTCATCAGACTCTATTACTACCTACAGTTTTGCAAAAGAAATAATATGCTATATTGATGACGGAGTGACTTTCATTAGATGTTAGGATCTCAACACGAGGTTATATAAATCACCTACTGAAATTTTAATCTGTTGCCAGGCAACAACTTAGCTGGAAAGATGGACATGCAACACGTCCAGCTTCACTTTTGTCGGAGTCTTTTTAGTGTCTCAGTATTCCTTCTTCACTTTCTTAAGCTTATTGATTATTTAGTCTGGTGTTATTGTTTTTGTTTGTTTGTTTAGTGTTACTAGAGTGAACATTGACAATGCTCTGGAGCGACTGTATCGGGTTGTAAAGAAAGACGCTTCTAGGTTGCAGATAGAATGAAGAGTGGAGGCCTTTGCAGAGCCATTCACTTTCCCCAAACGGCTGGTCCTGTGTGAACAAAACGTCCAAATGATAAACAACTATAGCAGAATTACCTAAATCCATACTAAGTAAGTAAAGCCTGTTACATACTAAGCAAAAACTAGAGATTTGTTCTTGTTCTCGAGGCCTCATAAAAACAAAATGACATAATTTTGTTTGCATGACCCTGGTTTGGGAGTTCTTGCAGCTTGCTCTCGACACATCAGCTGGGCAGAACTTTTTTCACGTGGGGCTACGAAAAGTATTGTGTGATTGGTTGAACAATTAAGGTGGGCGTGGTTAATGCGGAAAAAGCAGAAAGTTGTCACTTCTGCATTTCTGTTGAGGTTCAGCTCTGCCCTGCTACAAAGCTTTTCATTAAGTATGAAATAGCTGGGTCAATTGTTCATTGCACATAAAAACACGGATACCTTCCCGCAGTAATCCACATTAAAGACGGAGCTCTTCGCAGAGTATGAATTAACCTGACCAAAATAAACTTTTTTCTTGTTCTTGCAGCCTTAAGAACAAGAACAAAATTTTTAGTTCTCTTGGATTATGTAACAAACATATTTTTTTTACATTCCAGTAAAATCAAAATGTCTGAGCCAATAATAAAACAAGTAATTGTACAATTTCTCTATATGTTTGTGATTAAAATCATCTTTAAATATTTTCATATATCCCTTTCTAACAGAGTCTCACGCAAACTAAAGAGTCAACATATGGCCAAATTGATGTTCCGCTAATGTACTAATGGCTATATGTGGAAATGCTGTTGTCACTCAGCTGATACCGCTAATAAAGCTTGAAGTTTTTAAGCATACACTGACATGGGGCCAAGTTTCCCCAAAAGAACAACAACAAACAAAAGCAGGAAAAACTTATTTTAAACATGATGGAAATTACCTTCTTTTTCTTTCTGATCATAAAATATCAGAAGAAGAAAAGAAGAAAGAATTTTTATCATTAAGAGCTCCTGGTTAAAACTTTGGTTTTCAATAGACATTACTGCAATTCATCCCCTTTTCAACCTGTCCCACACCCTAATATCTGACTGAAGGTGTCCATCCATGTCTAGTGGTAGACCAAGACAAATTTTCTAAAAATCACACACACACGTACACACAAGAATGCTGTGATGAGGCAATGCTTTGACTTGGATTTAAAGTAATAACATCATGTTCTGAGAAAATTTAATCCCAGTTTCTTTTCATACATCCAGTAGTTGCACAGTAATTTCACTGCCCATCCATCTTCAGTTTCAACCAACTCTGGACAAAAATATGAATCAGAAATTACCATCACCAGCCAGTTTCTAAGTGCCTGCTGCTGGTGATGGCAGGTCCAGCAGTCAGAGGGCTTTAAAGGCTTTTCCTTTATACACTTGAAAGAGAGGCATATGGGCAGTGATATTTGACTGAAAAAATGGACTGAATCTCACTATGAAATTGATTAAAACCAAAAAGCAGCAGATTCAGACCACAACTCATTACTAATACAATTTTTTTATTATTTGATCCACTGTTTACCATAATTAAAATGAAAAACATTTCTTTAACTTGAAGGCATTTAAGAATGTAATATAAAAACAACATACTGTATATTTTAAGAAAAATTACTTATAAATAAAAAGCTGTCCTATTCTGTCTGATTTAAAAAGGAGTAAAAAAAAAACAAAAAAAAAAAAACACTTGATCCTGAATGTCAGCTCCAATTTTTTTTCCTTCCTTGGCATCTTAATTGCCAGTTGTTTCCCTTCAGAGATGATGATTTTTTTTTCTTGACAATTTAATCTATTTAATCTAATCTACTATTTAATGTAATTTAATGTAACTCTTTGAGCTACATATTAAGTGAGCAGATACAACTGTGTCTCACTCAAAGATACTCTGTCATGAGCCCTACTGTTAATGGTCTGGACTGGTGGTTAATGGCTGTAACGGGTATTATAGGTGTGGCGAGAACTCTGGATTCAGCCAATCTGTTGTGGATTTATGAGAATAAATGAGGCAAAGAATATCTTGAATTATTTCTTAATAAAACGATTGTTTTTTTTCTTGCATCCCACCCCTCCTCCTCCACACACCAACCCCCACCCCCATACCCACCCAACCCCCACCAGACTCTGACAACTTAGAAATAGGTTATTCAATGAGAAAGGAATAAATGAGAGAAACAAACACTCCCCATTCTGAGTGATGCGATGGAAGGCAAAAATTTATATCTCTTTTCATCATAGACGCAACATAACATGTAGGCTCAACACAGAGGAGCAGATCAATATCTGAACTCATTTCCTTTCCCTCATATCCCACAACAGATTTCTTTTTCCAACCCTCCCCATGCAGGTCATGACAAGCCAGCTTCATTACTCAGATTTGTAATCCAGCTCAGAGGCATGTGGTACGCTTCTAAGAATGTATGATAATTCGTCCTTTTGAGGATAATGGATTTCACCTTCACAATCACAACAAAATACTTAAATAAAACAAACAAACCCTTGAATAAAAGAAGTCACCTTCACCTCTTTCATTCAAGTCACACAAGCTGCTTTACTTGCTTCTAACCTATACCTATACATTGCATAACATAGCAAGCCCTCTCCTTACATCCACTATAGTGTCTAACTGCTGCAAGATGAAGAGGTAGATTTGGGGAGTGGGTGGGGGATGGTGAACTGGAAAATAAAACAGTTTTACAGAAAATGCAAATATAATGTATAATGTTTCTGACTTTAATGATTATGTTAAGCTGAAAATGTCTTTTTTTTATTAGAAACCAGACAGTGAATTGAGATGTTTTGGATATTGTGTGATGTTGTACCTTATTTGTCATACTGGTTCATGTTGAATAATGTAAACAACAATTTGCTCATTGAGGTTGTGAACCAAAAAGACTAAGAACCACCAGGTTGTGTAACACCCAACACTCCCTGCATATCCAAAACGGCTTATCTGCACACACAAATACACAGGTTTCACCTAAATATGGGGTAGAGACACACCACAACAAAATGGTGGAAAGGGGAGTCTTCTGAATGTGGTTGTATTATATTATGTAATCACCTCACCCACTGACAAATCACCACACAGAAGCCCTATGAATCATTTTTGATCCCCACTCTTAGACCTCCTTTACAGAGGGCTCCAACTGTTTCAACATCAACCTCATCTTGTGTTGTTTTTTTTTTTCTTTCTTCCTTGCATGTCATCATTTTCCCCCATCACTGTTTACCTCCTTTATTCCATTTTTAAATCAATTCCTGTCAAACCTACTTCCAGCTTTCGCTAGATTTATTTCCATTTGTCTTTTCCTAAACAGTCACTCTTTATGTCCCCTTTATTCTCTCAGTTTAACCCTATTATGTCTCTCTACTCTCATCTTCTCATCCACATTCTCTCCCTTCTTCAGGTTTTCTTCCATCACTTTAATTCTCCATCAAATCATTACACTCTGCACTCACTGTCCCTGCCACTACCAATCCCTTTCTGTATGCATATCTCAACCCCTTTCCCAACTATTTTTATTTATTTTTTTTTTTCTTGACCACCCACAGGTCTTACCAGGTATGAGCCACAGTGAAACGCCGTCTCTGGCGGATGCTCTTGTTCACCATCAGTTTGCGGAAGAGGCGTGGGGAGCTTCTCGGGGACAGTTTGGGAGACGTGGCACCCCTCTTGCCTCCCACTACACCTGGCATTTTGGGGGGCTCCAGCTCCAGGTGCATGTGCTCCTTGAAAGTCCGAATGCATGAGTCCATCTCAACACTCAGCTCGTTGGATGACATGCCTACAGGCTGGGGTTGAATCCTGAATGGCAGAACTACTGTTCCTCTGTCAAAATTTGCCAAATGCTGTCCAAATGTTGCCCCACCAGCCACTCATGTAAAGCCGATTGCTCTTGCCTTATTCAGGCCCAGATTAAGTTCTTAGCAGGTTGAAGTATTGCAAAAATATAGAAGCAACCTCAAACACAGACAGACATTCATCCAGGGAAAGGCCAGCTCAACCATTACATTTTGATGATTTTGTTGCTTTGCCTCTGTTTTCTATTTTCCCTCCTTACCCCGTTCACAGATTTAGGGGTTAGCCAGCCAGAAGTCGTGTCTCCCTCTCCCTTTTCTTTAGCTCATACCCCGTGCCTTCCTGCAAATCTTCTGTTTAGAGCCTTTTAGAGGAGCTTCTGCAGCAGGGTCACATACAGGAAAATTCCTCTTCTTAACTCTGCTTCTTTCCCCTCTCTCCCGTGGTGCTGTTGTCTGTAAAGTCCACACCCCTGTCCCCCCTGTTCTTGTCCCTGTGTGCCTCTCAGTCACTGTCGGTGCCTGCCAAATTCAGACCTCAGCACCAACTCTTCCTTTCAGTCCATCCAGGTAGCTTGATGTTGGAGGATCTCCCTTATGAAAGATTCATAGGGGCCGAAAACTGTTGTTTCTATCTCCTTCTGCCTTGCTCTCCCTCCATCAGCCACTGCCTGACTGACCTCCTCTCTCTGCAAACAACCCCCACCTCTCTCCCAAAGGCACTCCCGGTGTGGCACAGAGTGACTCCCGCTATGCTGAGCCTCAAGTCCGATTTCTCCTCACGCGTGTAGCCGAGCACAGCATGCAGGCAAATGCTTCACTTGCTGTTTCATTCAGAATATACACAAGGAATCCAGAGCAGGCACGCAGCAGACAGAAGACACACCTCCTCTGAGAACGATTGGCCAGAGGTGGTTATGACGACAAGCAGGCAGGCACAGTAACAGGTTGTCAGATTTATTATTTATTTTTTGTTTAGCCAGGATTTGTGGTAATGTTACCGATGATGTTGTGACCTTTGACAAAGCCGGCAACAGACGAGGACTAGCCAAGAAGAAAATACAATTTGGAAGGGGGATAAAAGCAAACAGCTTAATGAGGATTACTAAGGAGAAACATACCCACAGCTCAAAGGTTACCTGATTCAAATAAAAACTCTAAAGTATGCTTATAATTGTAAATACAAGTCTCTTGGCAGCTAGACAGCCACATATCAGCTCTCTACTCAAACTCTATTCCTCTGTTCCATCATAAAACATCCTCTCTCCCTCTGACACGAACACACACTCTAATCAATCCATAATTCTGTCTGAATGAAAGCAGTCCAACCATAAAATTGCTTCAGAATGTACAAAGAAAGACAGAACACAGTGATAGAGTCACATGAGTGATGCAAACATAGTCGGCTATTCTGAGTAGTGAAAAGAAAAAAAATAAAGGCGGGGGGGGGAATGCCCTGAAGGTAGAAAAGTCACGAAGACAAGAGGGTGGGATTGGGGGGGGGATGGGGGTCTGCAAGGAACATCAGAGGAGGCAGAATGGCAACATGACGAGTGGTGGAAATGTGAGCATTTGTCTGTCTGCTATTGGCCTGATTTCTTTTGGTTGTGAGTCACCGATGATTCTGAGGCGTGGAAGGATGAGCTTTCTCAACAAATTCTTGCCAAGAAACCCCCTTGAAAATAGTCTTTCCAAGCTTGTTCACAGAGATGAAAATATTTGTAGTATAATATGAGGTATGCTGGTGTTAGATTTTCTCAATGACCAAGAACACTTTTCATCTTTTACTGTCTGTAGCTAAGACTTATTCTTGACCAACATAGAACTAGATACCTTATCAATTGGAGCTCTTCATTCTCTACTTAAAAAAACATGGTATGGTATTAATTGTTAAACTTGGGTAACTCTAGGTTAGCTATACACCCATCATAATCTGAGCCAGAAGGTGAAAGTTGTGACATTGAGAATAAAACACTTCCTTAACAAAAAGGACAAACTTCCACAATAAAAATTACATCAGGCCATTGCTGTATAGTAAATATGTTCTTTTTTATCTGTAGCTGTGCATAATAAAATCCAAACCTTCACTGGCAAGATCTAGAACACTAATCAGCAAAGGTGCTAATACCTCTTCTTTGTACACACTAAGTAAAGTGTGTGGGGGCTGGTACATGTAATCTGTGTTTGCTTATGTGAGTGAATATTTTTCTGGCTTGCAGAAGCAACAAATGGATATTATTTCCTGTGAACAAATGTAGTTCAAGTACCATTAGCCCATATGTGCCATTCCACTCATTGGACCCTGTTGTCCTATGTTTGCCTGAAAATCCATTCAAGCACCTATTGTCAATGCAACATTAACTTACTGCTAGAGGTTGGGACTCACATCATGTTTGATGTGCCTTAAGTGTTCGAACAGCCTCAGCTTTTAGCTTCAATGTCCTTACAAAGTAAACGTTATACTGGGCTTTTTGCATGAAAGGCCCTCACCCAGGGAAAATAAAAATCTTTAAGGAAGCTGAACAGAGTCAACTTGCCCTTGCAACCAAACACATTTTGCTGGAAACAAAAACAAGTTGCTGTGCCATCTGAGAACCTGCTATGCCACATTTTAAAAAGGTTGTGCTGGATGACATGTATGCTGGGGCATAGTGTCTGCATAGAGGATTTAATCATGCAAGGAAATCTGGGAACAATGATGAGTTTGTAGCAAGGTCACCAAAAAAGTTTTTCCAAAGCTCAAGATAACTGGAATACACGTATAAAAGATTTTACAACATACAGTTATTTATGTATTTCAGCACTGGTGTTTAAGGTGATGCTTAAGGCGACAACACATTTTAAACACTACAGATAAGCCAGAAAACATGAAAAAAAAACAACATGACATGTGCGATTTAAGGACACAATTACTCAGTTATAATCTTTTCATGGCTAACAGTCATTTTCTGCCATGTGATGTATTAGAGTACAGCTCTGGCTGACTTGAGCTTACATCGGTGTCTAATATCCCAATAGCACTAGGAAATGACCAGCCAAAAGTGGAAATTGGATAAATTATTTTAGGGTAACAGATCAGATAGGGAGAATAAGAATGTCTCAGTGATGCATGTCAGTGAGTACTGGTTAAACAGAGGTGATGCAGCCAGTGCAGCTGAAAAGCAATTGCTATGCCGGACCTGTCATGGCTGCAGCCACCTTGCTCTCATGAAGTTTAATGTCATGTGACATGGTCACGTTCTGCAGTGCTGGCAAAGATTTCTAAACAGCATGTATTGCCTCAGGACCATCATGCATCATGTCAAGTTGCTGCAGCTCAATTCTGCAGCAAGTCAAATGCACCTATTATTGCTCTTCAAATGTGAATAAACATAAACAGTTTGGGTACTTAACAAATATTTTCACACTGAAAAAGGTAGATTAGAAAGGATTAAAGACAATTCACAAATAAGACCAAAGAGGCAATTCCTTAACACAGAAAGGGATTGAATTTGAGACTGACTGGGCCATTCAATTAAATGTTAAACTAGTTTTTAACATCCTTGAGGGTTTAAATGAAAGCACAGCCTGAATGGTCAGAGTACGTGACTAACTAATAAGAAATAAGAAATAGCTCCCTCTGCACTCAAGCACGAAGCTTTGGCAGCTCTTCATCGATGTGTTATGCTCGTCAATCAAGTGGAACATAATTGAAATTTAGGTCCATATTCTTCTGCATACTTTTTTGGCATCTGGTCCAATAAGCAATTAAACAATAAGTTAGTCAACTGACAGTTAAGTTACTGACATATTATGAGTGCAACTAATAATTTATTGCATAAGTAATCTATCACAACTAGGCTAGAGGTCTACCACTAATGTCTCTTTGAGGAAGTGCTTAAACTTACACACCACTGTCAGTATGCAAACCTCACAAGCATACCAAACTCATGCTGATATTCATGCTCTCAAAGAAATGCAAACGCTAACTTCATGGTGGCAGTGTTGAAGAAAAAAACACTGTGGTTCAACAGTTAAATTTTTATTTCATGTCATATTTTTTTTGATACTTGCCTTGAATTTGAGGCAATACCAGGTTCAATCTTCAGAGCCAACACCAGGAAGCCATCCACAGAGCCGTGCAAAACAAAACTGAGTATTTCTTCTTTTTCTAGGTGGTGGTAAACTCTATCTTAGCATTTAGTCCTTTAATCAAAACATTTAAAGATCTCTTTGGACTTTTGGGACACTGTGACTAGCATTATCTCACATATTCCAAACAGTAAAATATCTAAATAATTAAATTAATGAAATATACTAAATAGTAGCTGCCATTAGCCTCTTTTGCCTTTGCTGTTCTCTGCTTTTGGTTTAGCTTAAGACTCTTTGGATTCTATTTTTATATCAGTTTTATACTGATAAGAATTTTCTAATTTGGATAGTGGTACAAATTTTAATCAGTATCACAATACAATAGAACTGATCAATTAATATTCTTATTTTCAAATCGTGACATAATGATGCTATTGGGTTTTTATAGCGTTGGTAAAAAGAAAATGTAGTAAACATGTTATAAGCATCCACGCGTAACTGTCACATTCCATAATTGTCACATAAAAAATAAAGCCATGATGTTTCATGAGGCTCTGGCCTGCTACAGTGAAACCCAAAGCCAGGCGACAAGATTGTCATCAGGAGTGGATGCTCGGAAGGAAGGGGATCTTGCTCATCACTGTGCCTGTGTGGGTCAGATGGAGGTGATGAGAGTAAATGGGATGGATTTAGGGCTTGAGATGAGAGCTCTTAATGTTGTATCTCTGGTTACATAAAATTCTACTCCTTGTTCACTCTGTCACACTCCATCTCTCAGATAAGTAAACATAAGCCTACTTCTTGGCCTAGAATAGTAGATCTATATTTATTCAGAGTCAAACAGAAATACTCGAAGAAGAAGAAAGTATTCGAAGTGCGAAAAGATCTGAATAAGGGGTAAAGATAGGCAGGGGATTATTAATCCATGTGAGTTTTATCCATTGGGTTTAATTCACTCACATACGAGAGGATTTTCATGCTTCTACCAGGAGAGTAGCTGAGATAATTCCACCATTTTTTCCCCCTGACAGGAAACAACCCTCAACCTCCCTGAAAATTAAGCTTTTACAGAAAAATCCAACAGCCTTTTTTTGTGTTGCACCATCTTGCAGTGGAGCCATTTTTGCGGTGGCTACGCCATATCTGCTGCTGTCTGCTGACACTGACAGCAGAATGCATATCTGGACTGACAATGTTATGCAGTGGCCCACAGTCACTGATAAATGTATCTTATCTGTCAATCTTGAAGTTATTTATTTGTAGTTAGGCATTGGTTACAACAGTAATTAGAATAGAGAAAGGAGAAACAGGGAAAAAAAAAGTCCACTCGACATTTCTCCCCATTTCAGTAGCATAATACTACTGTACTAGCTATCGTTTAGTTGCAGTCAACCACTGCGAACCAATGATCCTAATAAATCCAATTTATTGTTGTAAATGTGGTAGCAATGTGGGACTGTTATAAGCGACTTAGTACATCACCTGCCTGCACACAGTGAAACAGTGCACTTGTGCTCCAGTGCGCTCTTGATTAATGTCCCAGTGTTCATTCTATAGCCGTCTTCTAAAAACTAGTATAAAATCATTTATATGAACCACATGTAGAGAATAAAGTTGCCAACATGTCTGATTTAAGGGTCCAACATCGACATGATCACCCCGCCATCTAAAGTGTAACAGCAGAATTTCTCCATGTCTCAGCCCAGCATGAAGTACAACGTAATCAGGTTTTGTAAATTAGACATTTTTCTGATCTTCTGTATGTAGTTTCCTCATTTAAAGATGAAAACACAAAGACATTTCATGTGTTACATTTTAACAATAAAACCTATCATGCAACTTTTACTATGCTTTTACAATAATCTGAGGTTAGAACTAAAGTCCAAATGTCCAGGGGTCTCATTTATAAAACTGTGCGTAGGATTCTTACTAAAAGTGTACTTACGCCCAAAACCGGAAGTTGGCGTACGCCATAAAATATTCTGATTTATAAAACCGTGCGTACGCACAGGTGCAAGCAATTTCCCCTTTATAAATCACACTCGTCCTTGAAGTTTGCGCAGGTGAATTTGGCTCATGTTCCGCCCACTACACACCCACTTTCCACCATAAATGGTCAATGCAAAGTACCTCAGCGTGTATTAAAATGAGCCAGCTGATCCATGTTGTGATCCATGAACAACGGCAACCGCAGGGAAGCGAACCAAAAAACGCAACTTCACAGAGGCAGAAATCGATGCATTAGTGAGTGAGGTGGAGAGTCGAAAAATTATTTTGTTTGGTAGCCACAGTAGTGGCGTGACAAATAAGAGTAAGTGTCGTGAGTGGCAACACATAGTTACCTCAGTTAACTCTGTGAGCGGGACAGAGCGGACCATGGCGGAGATCAAAAAGAAACCATCAATGAACTGAAGGAAATCAGAACAACACTGCATAATTTGTGTGACATTATGTTCGACATTTCAAACACATTAAAAGAGCTTGTGAAAAAGTGAACCTTATTGTCTGCTTAATCGCTGCATGACCTCCTCACGGAGCCGTGCCCCGTGTTGGAACTCCCTGTGTCTGGGAGGGGGCTGTGGGTGAGGGTCGGCATTCCGAGGAGGGGGGAGGCCAGGAGGTAGTTGGATGCCGTGCCTCAGTGCCAGGTTGTGCAGCACGCCACACGCCCTCACGATCCTGCGCACCTTTTGGGGATGGTACAATAATCTACCCCCTGACGCATCCAGACACCGCCACCGGCATTTTAAAAGGCCGATGGCGCGCTCTACAGTTGAGCGCGCACGGGAGTGAGCGGTATTGAACAGGGTCTCCTCTGCGCTCTGGGGGTTTGGGAAGGGGTCAGGAGCCAGCGCCGGAGGGGGTAGCCACTGTCCCCTGCATTTCAATGAAACAGTGCATCAGTGGTCTGCATCTGGCTAAGCTGGTTGTCAATATAAAGTTATTGTCTTACCAAGAAGCCAGCCATCACGTACAGCGCCTGCCTGCAGTCTCTTCTCTACACTGCTTTGCGCTAGGATGTAAGAGTCATGTGTAGAGCCAGGCCATCGTGCAACTACATTTGTCAACATCATGTTGGATTGACATATGACTTGAACATTGATAGTATGCACATGCTTCCTATTGACATACATGAATTCATCGACATATGGGGCCCTTATAGCAATATGAGTGCAGTCAATTGCGCCGATTACATTAGGAAAACCGGACATTGCTGCAAATTGCCTTTTAATGTCGGCCTGTTCTCCTGCAATATAGAGAAATTGGATGTGGAAGAGTGTAGCAGGACGCATAGACAGCGGAGACGGGTTATGAACTCTTGCCGGGTTGAAGTCATGCACGCTGACCAGTGAGCCGAAATCACATCTGCGGTCATACAGCCAGAGCGCAAAATTAATTGGAGACATGGTGACAGGACCCCACGCTGCCACAAGAGGACTCTGGATGCAGTGTGTTGTTAATTCCCCACCTCTCCATCTGTGTCGCCAATTCCCCCAGCCTCCAAAACCAGCGTACGCATGGGTCAGAGCTGCCGTGAAAGACCGCACATTTTCACGTCAAGTTTGTTTTTTATAAATCACAACCTTTGCGTGAAAAGAGGCGTACGCCAGTTTCAGGCCCCATTTTGTGCGTACGCAACGGTTATAAATGAGACCCCAGGTCTATGCTTAGTAACATTTCACATTATCTCCTAAATGAGTATTTTACTCTCAGCAGCAGGGCAACCCCCTTGTCTCTTAGTCCATTAGCAACAAGCATAATAAACATGACTTGTTCAAGCTTGCTAGCAACATGGAAACAGAGAATTGATTGTTGGATTGACAACTTTTCACCAAAAATTGACCGTGCTGTTAAAATAAAATCCTCTCTGGTAATATTGTTGACCCACTTGTGTCAAACATCCCTGTCTTCTGTCCATTCAGGGAATCTTTGTAAACCAAGGTCTCGGGGAGGGGCAATCTTTGTGAATTATTTGTCTGTGTTCTTCGCATTCAGTTTTTTTCCACAACTGAAGTTTTCCACTGCTGAGTGAACAAAAACTGCACGTCCTCCCAGATTTCCTTGACATTGTTAAGGAATAAGCAGCATCAAGTATCAAGCAGAAAATGACCCAGTTCAGAATTACTTATGACAGTCACATAAGTGCCACCACAGAATTGGTGGACAGTATACTTCTGGTATTTGCTCGGATACTGAATGAGTTTCTGCTGCATTTTTAAAAGGGAGCTTAAACCTTCAGTTTTCACCGGGTGCGTGTGTGCCACGTTGCGGCTGCGCTGCGGTTTTGTTCCGACCTACATAGCGCATCAATCCACACTGGAAACGTGTCAGGTGTGGAACAGCCGCCACTGAAGTTCACCTGGCTGGATTCGCGAAATCAAGAAATCACAAAAATTTGGAGAATGTTTTGATTCTCCACTTTCAGGATAAACGACAAAATAAATGACAAAAAAATAAAAACACTGAGACACCCGGACTGCTTAATGATGTATCATTTACATGGTTTAGCGAGTGCAAATCTGCACAGGAGCTTTTATTTTGAAAATTACTAGAAGCTTCCATTGCTCCTGTCTGATTTCCTGTCTGCCGCTATCTGAACTGCTAAGGACGGGGCTAAGACTGAATTTCATGTAAGTGTGTCGGTGTGTGATCATGTGTATGGGTGTGTTGTATGTTGTGTATATGTGTGATCTGTGGGCTCGTGATCTGGGGGATTTGATGGGTAAAAACGTTTTGTCTTTTTTTTAGTTTGTTCATCATGTTTTTAAGCACATTTCATTACATTTATAATGTATGGAAAGTGCTTTATAAATTAAGATTGATTGATTGATTGACTGACTGACTGACTGACTGACTGACTGATTGACTGACTGATTGATTGATTGATTGATTGATTGATTGATTGTTTGAATTTGTAAATCATTCATTATATTGATCCTAAAATTATACAAATTCTAAAAAAGAAATTGCAAGATGTATTTTTACTCTTGAATTGTTTCTGGTCCTGGTAATATCATCCTTATTTCCTGTCCCCACAGACTGAAAGCAAAGTTAAACTTTATATAAACACATCATGGCAGTAAATTTTTTAGCTAGAAACCCACAGTAAGGCAAACACGACCATTGTTCATAATTTGTCCTCCTTTGTCGCTATACTAAAACTCCAAAGTGTAAGAGCTACCATCTTCCTGCTGGCTGTGTGGATTATAAAACACCCACACAAAAGCTGTCTGGAGCACTGGGGACAGGGCAGTGCTCAACAACACACCGGTCACAGAATGTACACAGAGTGGAAAGTCATAATCTGACTGGTGTCATCCTGACCTGGGGGTAAAAAAAACATCAATATCTATTTCAAATACAATTTGCAGATGCCTCTTCAAATTACATTAACACTGATCATAGAGAACATGGGAACTAAAATGAAAGCATCAAGCAGAAGAGATAGCAAAGCAATGAGCAGCCCACAACATTGTTTTATATCCAGCATTAAGTCTCATACTTTGTCAATAAAGTCTGCCATACATACACTCACAAAAGTCAAACATTCCTCCATAACTGCTGCTTTTATTGCTTAAACGTGTGGTTATAGAGAACACAACATTTCATCATCATCAAAGTTATGTCACATTTTAACTTTATGTGGTGGCAGAGCTCACGTCCCAACCTGAAGCAAATGTGTCTGCTTTTCCAGCAGCTACCAAAATGTCCAAAAGTATTATTCTAATGTCCTTTATCTTTATTATTACAAATGAATCCTCCTTGACTCGAAATAAACATTCAGGTTTTTTTGTTTTTTTTGCTGGCTT
The DNA here is from genome assembly GCF_017639745.1 of Melanotaenia boesemani. NCBI lineage: Eukaryota > Metazoa > Chordata > Actinopteri > Atheriniformes > Melanotaeniidae > Melanotaenia > Melanotaenia boesemani. The sequence goes on along the minus strand of NC_055695.1, from coordinate 10,517,619 downwards.
CACTACACATTATAATAGCTAATAATGACTAATGACTTCACTGACAAAGGAAAAAAAAAAGATTAGAATTGCATTATCCTTGCCAATGGCTACAGACATTCTGGTCCGAATCCACAAACATTCAGCAATCAATCCAAGAGGCACTGTGAGCTCAGAAACAATTGTGTACATCAGCAAGAAAAATAAGCAAATCTCATAACTTCTCTCCCTCCTCTTTGCAAGCATTGACAAAGTCCCTTTAATAAGTACAACTGGAGTAAGAGGGCATCAGAACATGCACTCTCCTGCAGACAGAGATAAAAACCTACATGCAAACATTTCATGGTTCAAGACTGCATAGGGTGGACAGAGTGACTGAATGCAAGAGCCTCAAAGAAGTTTCTGCTGACCATTATATTTCGCAGAAGTGAAGCCTTAAGGGGGCCTTATGAAATGGCTTTTAATCCGTTAGGGGCACTCTGTACACATTTGTGCAGGTGCACTCTTTTGCTGCATCAGGTCTTAATGGACTAAAAGAGAGGTGGGCCACAAGTAAAAAGTACACAAGGGAAACATGTTTGCCTGTACCACTATGATTACTGACAACTGACATGTGCTTCACTTGCTTTACTTACTGTTAAGGCTGTGGTTGCCAGAGCAGACTACACTCATGCCAATAAACCCACAGTTAACAGCGAGACATTATTCCAGATACTAAATAATGAATAATTCATTCCCTATGTTCAGTTTAATCACAAATTAAAGAGGAAAAACTGCATAAAGTGGCTTATAAAGGTCTTGAACAACAAACATCCAGCACCAGAGAGGCTGAGCTACATCATTATAACAAATTTAACTATTCAGTGAACCCGAAATCTTTGAAAACATTTTAATTTACATTCTCTGCTCATCTATTTAGCCTCTTCCTTCAGTCTGACACCAGCTTGTGTGTGCATCGTCACACTGCACTCTTCTGGTTGTAACAGGAATCGCAGCTAAAACTTTCAGTCAGGCCTGAAGGATCATGTCTCATTTTGATTTTGACTCTCATCTACCTTTTCTCTGTCCTCCTGCCTGTGAATGTAAAATCAATCTCAGCAAAACATTTGCATTGATATTTCTATTTATAAAATAGATCTGGTGGATAAAGGATGGAGGGGAGATGTAGGCAAACAATTTGTTTTAAATATAGTAGAGCAGAAAGAGTTTTTTGGAGGACAATGGTGTTAACAGTCTTGATCCTACATGCAACTGGGAACTGATTGGGAGGTGAATGGCCCGTACTTAAAGTAACCATACATTTTACGTGCAACCCAATTAGAGTAACCTGCTTAGCCGGTCAATGATGTTTAGATATTTAATAATGGAGACACAGTAGTGTAGTCGTTGGTGTTGATGTCTCACAGCCAGACACATATATATATATATATATATATATATATATATATATATATATATATATATATATATATATATATATATATATATATACTATATAAGTACAAGTCCATTTAACATTTTACCATATTCTTTATGTATAAGGAGTTGGACATGTGCATCATGATAACCATTTAAATAGTGTATCACTGCTGAAACAACATGTGACATCAGTGTCTCCCACTGAAGTGTATTCAGTATTTTATTCCACTCACCATTCTGGATCCACAGGTGTGATATCTATCCTTGGAGGAGCTCCAAATGGCAGGGATGTTGGCCTCGCCATAATCTCACTATCTGGAGTACGTGACCTTTCCCCCTGACGCCACGACAACGGGGGGAGCTGCAGGTTTCCCGAATAACGGCGTCGGCCTCGACGTAGATCGACACCCAGCGTGCAGGATGGAGAGGTGAAAGACTCACTAAGGCAGCAGTCAGCAGGATCTTTGCTGTCCTGAAAAAGAAATCAAGAGGATGGATGAAGCATGTACATGTTGGCATAATAAAGCAGTGTTAATATTAATTACAGACCATTAAATGCTACCTTAATTTAAAAGGATACTTTTGTATTGAACTCCAAAGCCAGAATTGTTTTCCACTCGCCCTTTTTGCCCACTAGGTGGCACCATAGGCTAATTCCTGACTGAAATTGAGGTTTCAAAATATGCACCTATATCCACCCCTTATTTCTGATCATAAATCATTACAATTACACAAGTCACTATTATGACCATGTAATCTTAACTGCCTGTTCACAAACTAAACTTCTCGTCTCTGATAACCTCATATTCATGTAAAAAAAAAAAAAAAAAAAAGACTTTGAAGCAATTTTTTCTGCTTTAATATTTTCCTAAATAAATACAAAATAAAACTTCTACATAATGATTGACATTTAAGTTACCATTTCAGTCTCTTAAGTAAATTTTAAAACTATATTTTGTTCTTTTTCAGCATCATCTCCTCATTCATCCTGCCTCTGAAGGAGGAACTCTTCTGTTTTTTTACCAGCTTAATTTGCCTTGTTAGTTGGTGCTGCCTGTAGGACATAAATAACAATATTTATTACTTGGCTGCACAGTCTAATTTACATTTAGGTCTGAGAGGCATGATAAATCCTGACAAGTGCAAATGAGCATCAGACAGAACCACAAAAAAGGACAACATGTTTCTAACTGGAAGCACATGTGCAGGCCAGTGAAATTAATATAGAACATTATAACATATAAGATGGGTCAGTTGAGCCTCTTAACTCCAACTACACATGGTCTCATTCTGAAATCCTGTGATGTAGTTACCAGACATACCCCAACATACCAACTGTTAACCCTCTATTAGACAAGAGGTGCCTCTGATCGCCACTTATCTTTTTATCTCTCATTTTCCCCACTCTTACTTCAATATTACTTAATCAGTCAGGCAAATTCACTCTTCATTATCTAAACCACTTATCTCTCCTATTTCAAATATAAGTTTTTCCTCTTTATTTAATTGTGCTCAGGCTTGATCTAAAAGGAGGCTAGAAATTAAAATAGCTGCAATGAAAAAGGCACCTGGCAACACTGCAGAATGTGTTTGATGACAATCAGAAGCACATAGAGAGGTCACCTACATCTAGAACTTATAGAAGACTTTTCACAGTTCAACAATGATACAGAGTTGTTTAATACTGCAGAGATACGGGCCATTTCTTTACTGTCTTATAGTCAAACTAAAGTAAGATACCCCTTAAAGGTAGGATAGAAGATGTTTTCCAGGAGCATTTTTTACTATATTTCTTAAAATCCCCTTTACACCCCAATTGCAGCCAATTAATTAAATGACCTATCACAAAAATAAAAGAAAAATGTAGTCATCTGTGGAACGGACAGGCCTGAAAAAAACCCCATCCAATAATTTTAACCGACCCGTTCTAAAATATTAGTGGGAGATGTGTCTATCAAACTCAACGGCCTATTGTACCTCCCCCCTGAACCTGTCTATGCGTGCCCCTCTTCATGCATGAATCGCATGCTCTCAGAGGCTTGGAGCACTTGTAGAGGCAACAAAGCAAGACCCAGAGCTTGGCTAGCTTACTACATCAAAATACAGTACACACTTAAACGTAAGGGACATTATGGCAGAAAAGGTGGTTATATTTAGTCAGAAAAGAACTGTTTTGGAGAATGCTACTTCCAAGAGAAAAGCTGAAGGAGAGCAGAGCAAAGGCAAAGTGTCAGCGAATCAATGCTGCCCAGCACTCGTGAACCCTTGGGAAGAATTACGTTTCTGTGCTTTGGAGGTGTGGCTTTGGGGGAAAGTCTGAATAAAGGGGTTTGAATTAGTGATGTGCGATACCACTCATTTTCTTTTCAATCCGATACTTAGTAAAATACAAGCTAGTATCAGTGATACCAATCCAATACTGATACTTTGTACAGAAACTTAATGTGTTTGAAAATTCCTTTCAAAGCAGCCTACTGAGGGGAAAGGAAGTGGTAGTTACATATTTATAGAATACTTTGGTGACTCACACTGAAATTACCAGTAAATTGCATAAATAAATATATAAATTTCACCAATAAACATTCACATTAATATTACTGGACGCAGCTGATAGTAAATACCCTTCACTTCTGTTGTTCCCTGGCTAGCACAGCACAAACCTGGCAAGATTTACTGGTTGTGTTTTAATAAATGAATATAAATATAGAAAAAATAGCAAATCATGTACACCAGCTCCCTTTTTAGGTTGATGTCTTCTGGGTTTAAAATAGTAAGGGCTCCTCCAGTAAATGCAGCCTCCTACATCAATTCTTCTTGGAGGGTTGCCTTTCTCTGCCTACTCTTAGGCTTTTGTCCATTACCAAACTAACAACTCATTGCCAGTTTTCCAGTTGGAACCTTGCTTCATTGTATATTTACTTTCGTTTGTGTGGGAGCTAACCTGTTTTTACCCTTGGGGTTTTCTGGAGCCTAACATCATCTGATTGCTTCATGAGTGCTAACGGCACGCTAAAATCCTGAAAAATATTCAGCTTACAAAGTTAGCGATGTCCTAAAACAGCTAATTTACATGCATGCCTCGAGCTGTGTTTTTCATTGTGCTGAATACAAAACAACTTCATTGTAATTTAGATAAAGTATTCTGGATGTGGACTTCATTCATACACTAAACTACACTCAGCTTGATGGTGATGCTTCATGCACTAATTTTTTTATAAAACAATATTGGTTGTTCATTGGTTCAGTTAGGCACTATATGCACTGCTCATATCATTTCAGTTTATTAAACTAAACTGTTGCATTTTTCTTAATGCTTTTACTGGGCATTATGTGCTGCCGTTTCATCTTCAGCAACATATAAACAAGATGTCTGCTTTGCGTAGTTTGTGTGAGTATGTATCTTGTTATTTTGCACATCTGCTGTGGCTCTACAAGTTTAAAGAGGCAGCTTTCTGGATAATACCAAATCTCCATTCATATCTCATTTAACAAAACAAAATAAGAAAAATATTCTCTTCTGATTAAAAAAAAAATGTATGTCCTGTCCTCTAGTGGAATCAGCTAGAACAGTTTTATTACCAAAACTGGCTTCCAGATGATTCATCCATCCATCCATCCATTATCTTGACCGCTTATTCCATTTCGGGTCGCGGGTGAGCTGGAGCCTATCCCTGCATTTTAACAGGTGAGAGGCAGGGTACACCCTGGACAGGTCACCAGTCTGTCGCAGGGCCAACACAGATAGAGACGAACAACCATGCACACACACTCACTCCTAGGGAGAATTTAGAGTGTCCAATTAACCTAACATGCATGTCTTTGGACGGTGGGAGGAAGCCGGAGAACCCGGAGAGAACCCACGCATACACGGGGAGAACATGCAAACTCCACACAGAAAGGCCACCGCCCTCAAGGTTCGAACCTCCCCCAGCCGAGATTTGAACCAGCGACCTTCTTGCTGTGAGGCTGCGGTGCTAACCACCACACCACCGTGCAGCCCTCCAGATGATTCATGTCTACTTAAACATGGATCGCTTAAAAACAAAAACATTTCAATTTCAGTCAGGTAATGTGATAATTAAAAACAATGAATCACTCTGACTTCTTCCCTAGAAGGTAAATATGACAGAGGAAAAATCAGTTTAGCAACGACTGTTTTAAACAATCAAAAGGCACACCACCCAACAAAAGGTGAGGGCAAAAAGAAATGCAAAGCAACAAAAGATGTTTCATGATACTGAAATGGGCTCCGCTGTTATACTGCCTTTAAGTATGAAAAAGAGCGATGCTTTTGAGATGTTCACAGAGCTCAAGGGCCATAAGGGAAGGAGATAATGTGTTTTGGTGGAGACTCAGGAAAAAAGATAGAAACTCAAAGCCAAAGTAAGATAAGATGGTGATAAGAACAGAACTGATGGGTGAATAGGATAAAGAAAGGCTGGATGGAGTATGGTGGATTTAGATACAAGAGAAGACACACAGAGAGGATGATCACACAAAACCCACAGGAACAAAGTTACAAAAAATAAATACAGTAAGAACAACAACCAGTCAGATTTCAGACCCAGATTGTCCTGAACAATGACACACCAACACCAACTATGTTATTGTCAATACCTCTCTCAAGTTCCCTCATACAATGAATTTAATAAGAACTATGCTTTAGGTAGTTTTTTTCTCCATGTTGATAATTTCAGGATTGTATGAGATGGTCAGAATAAAAAACAATTTATCTTGAATTTATGACCATTATATCAGCCAGAAAGCGTTAGCCTGAAGAACACCATGACTATAAAGTTGACTAAAAGAATGAGTCATTTCCCCTTTTGTTCGTATCCAAGGCCATTTGACTGACCGGGAAATGAGTGCAGCAGAGCTCCGTGTGAAATGAAAATTAGAGTCAATTCAACAGGTCGGATGAGTCAGGCAAAGTTATGAGCAGGTTTTCAGTCAGTTCGGAGTTTCAAAGAAAGGAAAAAGTTCAGATAGCCATAGCTTAAGTCTGTAAATGTAAAGATGTGAATATAACCTGAATCTTTTTCTTTTTAAGGCAAAAGGACATAAAAGTCCTACAACCCATGTCTGCAAGAGGACATGACTTTCCAGCAAAGAAATAAAAAGTAATAATTTTTCAATATTGGAAGTTGAAGGATCACCTGGATTTTTAACAGCAGTAGTTATGTTGTTTTCCATGTTGTTACGAAGAGCTGGTTTCTTTATTCATGGAAATGTTGCTTTTTAAAAAGAATAAAAATAGATGAAGAGCCTGTGAGGAACATGTTGAGTCAGTCATTTGCTTTCTATCGTCACTGCCGCCTCGCTTCTCGTCCACTCATGCAACACTGGACAGCCATGCAGACTCATCATATTCACTAAACAATCTGACAATAATTTAATATGTTGAACAGGCTTTTTAAAAACAGTAGACAAGGCCAGACAGTGCCTGAAATGAGTGACACACTGAAAAGAAAGAGGTAAGTGATGTTCACCAATGTTTCGACCAGCCAGTTGTCAACTTGTTGTCTGCATCAGATGACCTGGATGATAGACATGTGAGTAAATCCTCTAATAACAGTTTCATGAAAGGCTGAAAAACTGTATATGTACAGTCTTTCTATATGTAATAATTTTTATGACCACACACACAATGAATTGCCCTGAGACTTTTGGCTGACTTGTTATTTGACCATCATCACACATAAATCCCTTAGTACCTGACAAAGATTGGTATGAACCGCCGTCCCTTGGTAACAAATGCATGATTTTAAATCTGGTAAGATGGCTTCTCCTGTAATCTTGTGAATCTCATGAGAATCCGGCTACTTTGCAAGGCAGCTGAGTAAAGATGCTGCCTTTCTCCTAGAGCTTTAAATAGCAACTGCAACTAGAACTGTGTTTGAGAAGGACCTAAGTATTATGACATTGTTATGCTAGAAATTAAAGAAAAAGATTATACTAGTCTCTTGAAATGAAATGACACAGAATTAGCTTTTTTTTCTGTACAATACTAGGCACATTGTTTTTTTTATCCTTCTGTTTTTTTAACAAATCTTTTAAGCAGTTTTATTTAAACCACTTTGCTGTGTTAAGCTGAATTGCTAAACTTTTACTCATTAATCCCACATATTCTATGTACTGCCCTTAAGTGACATAGAACTGATGTATGTGTCTATGCCAGCATCAGGAGGGGTCAGGCACAGAAGCCCATTAACCCAGTGCTTCCCAACTGTGGTCCGAGACCCCCCAAGGGAGTTCTGAGGCTTTGAACATTCAGAGCCATTGTGATTAATGTCCACACATTGTCCCTATTTTAAGAAAAAAAAGTAAGGCTATATGTTGTTAATTCAACTTTGGCTTTATCGAAGGTATCGAAGGACTGAACTCAGCCAGAATACATTATTTATGATGAGAATCTCACTTCTTGAAGGCATAAAAGCAAGCATGGTTTCAGCACGGGGGTCGAGCAGGAGGTCAATGGCTTTTTAGTAGACTACCAGTTATATGTTTTGGGAAACCTTTGCACTGGATTAATGGGAAAGTGTTCCTAAACTAATGACTAGTAGTGTATTTGCATGAAAGGGTCCCCAAGTAAAATTGGTTAGGAACCATGGCATTAGCCCATTAGCAGCACTACCACCATGACCTCTCAAACCAAAACCCACACTCATTAGCCCCATAATGACAATTACTACTCCATTCTGCAAGGACACACACAAAAACAAATCCAGTCCCACATGTTTAGATGAAACTAATGTAGACAATAATATACCTCTAAAGCTTTATATCAGATCATACAGCACACATTTGTTACAGCCTTTTCTGACAGCCCAAAACAAAAACATTAGTCATTTGTTCAAAACAACAACCTCAAGCAGCCTCTTGCCATCATGTGATTTATGAGTGTCCTCTACAGAAAAAAACATATGGGTGGAAGTAACCTATATTTACCACAGGAAATAATACAGGAAAGGCAGTGATGTCTTTATGCAGTTAAAACTAATACAAACAGCCCTGTTTCCACAGCAAATAGCTAAACAGCAAGTCCACATATCTTTATTTTATGTTGCGTCATGTTATTTCCCCCACAAACCTTTAAGTGCACAGTTACAAAAAAAGACATGAGCACTTTTACAAATATACAGCATGAAAAAGAAAACACAAAAGAAATAAAAAAAAAGAAAAGAAAAAGCAATCCTGTTAAAATAATCGCTTTAATAGATAATATATTGCATTTTTTGTCTTCTGTCTTCCCAGACTATATGCATGATTCATTACAAGGCACCTCTGGCATCCTTCCCATTTATCACTCAACCCAACACTCGGATGCCTCGGCACTCTTGCCATTTTGACACCAAGGCAACAAAACAACAGGGAGGAGATGAGGATATGAACTGAGAAAACAACACCTGCTTCCCATCAGTTAAAGTGGAGGAACTACAAAGAGTGAGAGAGGAAAGAGGAAGATCGGTTGATGGCTGATCTAAAGCAAAATTGTTAAGCAAAATTGTATGAGAGAGGATAAGAGCAAGATGGGCAGGAACAGTGTAGATAAGTACATAAGAGGAGGGAATTGGATAGGGGTGAAAAAGGCAGAGTGAGGATAGGAGGGGATAACTGAAGAAAAAGAAGGAGAGAGGAGAGCTCTGCGAGACCAACAGAACTATTGACTGGTATTGAAATAAGATATTCATAAAGAAGGTTGCTACCAGCAATATCCACAAGCATCTGTGCATTTTTTTCTTTTTTGTGAGAACAAATGCCCACCTGTGCATTGAACAAAACAAATATACACAGCCAATTATTTACCGTTGGCTTCAAAGTTGATGCAGCTGTTGGTTGGTGCGTATCCGGCTTTCTGCACATGCTTCTAACCTGCTGGTTATAGGATAAAAGCACTGCATCATTACATTTTTTTAATAACAATGTTAATAGCTGATAAAGTAATCAGTTTAAAAAGTAAAAATGCTGTGAATTGCTTTAAGTTCAATAAACGCTTTCCATGTTTGTGGCAGAGTGTTTTAGTCTTCGAATAAAAGGCCATTTAAGGATTATTACATCCTTTTGATTCAATTTATAGACTGCTTAAAGTAATGAAATATTCCTGTGAGGCTGACGGAGAAACAGGATATTAATAAAACTGGTGAATAATTGCTCTTCCTTTCTTTTATCATTTTATTGCTATGAAATAGCTAAATATATTTCCTATTCTCTCCCTCCGGTGAAATGTGTTACGTGATACATTTAGATTTTTGGACACTTGAGTACAAAAACATAGTGGGTAAAGTTTGCTGAAGGCCATTTTTTTAGGATTTTGTAGTAATTTATTTAACATGCACGCAAAGACAACAGTTCATTGGAGGGAAAAGGAAGATAACGATGGAAAAACAGACTGAGATTCAGATGGAATTCATCCTTTACATCTGTTTACGGTTTGTTTCATACAAGATTTTATCCTCTGAAAAGTCAGACAGCATGGCCTTTGTTTAAAATTCAACCTATACTATAAATAAGCTGTATAGATTACTTTTTAACATTCAGTTAATTATGCATAACGTTTTATCAGCTCTTTTTTAAGTAACATTAATCACTTTTTTCCCTTGCAACATAATATGATAATTAATTCATTGATTAAGTCGGTTTTAAAAAATATGCCAGTGGGAGTAGAAACAACAGGTACTTATACACTCTTTGGCCATTTTCTTAGGTACACCTGTTTAATTGCTTGTCAATACAAATATCTAATGAGCCAATCACATGTGTTACAACCCCTCAATGGTCTAGGGGCAAGAAGGGTAGTAGCAAAACAAGCTTGGAGACAGATGCTCAAAGTACATCTGATTTATTTACAATGATAAATAAAGGTATACAAAACAAGGTAGGGGCGCCTGTATTAAAATCAACAAAAGAAAAGAAAGGCACCTCAAAAGTATCTGTATTGCAACAACTCCGATTATAAAATATAACTTGTTAAACAGAAAAAAAAAAACAACTTAAAGTGTCCTAATATTCAGATAATACCAACAATAATCCAAACAAAAAGCAATAATACCAAACCAAGAAAGAGTTTCTCAATTTGAGACAGAACGCACTCAGTCAAACAATCACACCAAAAATCACAAGTTTTGTCCCACAATACAAATGCTATGATACAACAGCAAAACCACATACCCAACCGGGTAACAAAGCTGCAAATCATACGCAGTGAACAGTCCTAAACCAAATGGCAAGTGGCGAGCTGTGCTGTAATCTCACACAGCGGCCTCGATTCAACATATTCCCAGCCTTATATAGCTAGGCACATTTCCGGGTTGGCTGGCCTGTGAAGAAGTGGAGAAGTTGGTGACCAATCCTGACGAAGGAGCGAGGGAGAAAAGCTGAAGGATCCCCGGCCAATCACCTGCAAGCAATGGCACATTCACATTTACATAGAAGCACTCCAGCTGACAGGCCTGGGCCGTAACAACATGGTAGAAATTCAATGCATTTAGCCATGTAGACACTGTCAACATGACTTACTGAAGTTCAAACCAAGCACCAGAATAGGGAAGAAAGGGGATCTAAGTGACTTTGAACGTGACATGGTTGTTGTCAGACAGTCTGGTCTGAGTATTTCAGAAAGTGATCTAAGATTTTCACACTTAACCATCTTTGAGTTGAAAGAGAATAGTCTAAAAAATATTATATTATATTATATATACATATATATATGTATATATATATATACATACATATATATACACATATACATATATATATATATATATATACACATATACATATACACATATATATATATACATATATATATATATATATATATATATATATATATATATATATATATATATATATATATATATATATATACATATATATTCAGCAGTTGTTGGGATTATTGAAGGGCAACAGTATCTTGAATTAGGAATGGATTTAATAAGGTATGCAAAATACCGTCTCTGAATGCTGGGCTACAGCAGCAGAAGAGTACACCAGATGCAACTCCTGTCAGCTAAGAACAGGAAACCAAGGATACAAAGGCTCACAAGGTCTGATGAGTCTCCATTCCAGTTGCAACATTCAGATGGGGTCAGAATTTGGTGGTGGTCCTAGCAAGGAGTACTTAAAAAGAGTCTTGTGTAATGACATTTTGTATTTTTCTTTCTTTTTTACATCTTGATTTATGTTGTTGAAACAGTTACAATATGTCATATTAAACTCTGATAAATGGTGATGTTCAGTTTGCACCATTTCCAACATCTAACACGTTAAATGATTAATTTATAACACAATGAAAGTAAGTCACAAATGAACACTGAACATTTGATTGAATATTTAAAACATATTCAGGTGTTTCTCGGCCCTGGCTTCCATTTTGGCCACGGGTCACTCGCTCTGCTGTTTGGCTTGTTGCTGGCTGACGAGCTTCCTCAGGTGCTTATTCAAGCAATAAATATTATTTTAAAAAGAAAGGTTTACAAAACTGTTTATGCTTACTGTACCTTGTTGGGCAGAACATCTCGAAACAGCAAAAGAAATGAATTACAAAAATATAAATAAAATCAAAATAAAATAAATCAATGACAAAAATAATTAGCTAGTAAGCAGAAACTATCACTATCAATATCCAAAATCAGCTGTGATGTGAAGAAATGTTTACTATTGGTTTGTTATATTTATTATTATCATTTGACTCTGTGGGCTCCATTTATTCACTTTTTGTTAACGTTTGTAGGCAAAATTATGTAATGAGATGCCCTCCAACTGCAACATCCAACTAAATTCTTTAATTTAACTTTAACAGCACTAGTAAGTAAAACGTCAGACAGTTAAGGTAACAGTGGGAAGGGGGAAAAAAAGTCCTCTGAGGACACGAAGCAACCTCAGGGAGCTAGAATCAGGGAGGGAGACCATCTGCCTCGACCGGGGGAGTTTGGGAACAGCATTTTTACACTTTTGGGCATGAGAGGTGAAGCAATAACAGATTTGTGAGCTTAAGGAGAGTTTCTGCACACACGGTTGTGTACTTATTGTTCTTAAAAAGAATTAAAACTGTTCTCATTAATGAACATCAAGCAAAACATTGCCCATATAGCTAAAAAGACATCAAGCGTGATGAGGTGCAAGCTCAAAAGCACCAGACTGACAGGCAAAGTACAAGTGGTCACAGTTCATGTAATCCCAAGATTTATTGTTGCTGTGGTAACAAGCACCCCTTGTGCTGACCAGACACAAAACAGAAAGGAAAGATGTAATCATCAGAACAATAATGAAATGCTGCAGCTAGAAATAATTGAGAAGTAAATGAGAGCAGGCCACAGCAGAGAGGAGAGGAGGACAAGTGAAAAAAAGTGAAAAACTTGCTGTCTGAAACTGCAGCCTTCAGCTTTCAAGATCTGTAATTGGGAAATGAACAGCCACAAGTTCAGAGTCACATGAAAGGAAGATGCATTAAGGAAACCAAGCTGTCTTAATTTCTGACTTATTTAAAGGTCCCATATGCAAAATTCACTTTCAAAAGGTTTTCTAACAGTCATAGATGTCCTCATTACCTGTGTATGAGGCCCAAAAATGAGAAAATTCTGTCTCCTCTCTCACTTGCTGGCTCCTCTTTTTAGCGAATGTGTGCTCAAACGGGTAAACCTGAGATTTTTCCCTTTGTGACCTCACAAAGTGAAATAACCACTACCTCTGGTAGTGGAGACTGCCATTGACCTGCCCTGTTTGGTGTCAAATTTCAGCACAGCATAAACACTGGAATCATAACAAAACAGATTAAATGTTTCAATAATAACTATGGGGGAACAAGACTTGGATCAATTTTCCTCCGAAAGAGCTGCCATCATGGCAAGATTCCCAAGAAACCAGATGGAGAAATGTACCAAAGTAGTCCTGGGCACATATTTAGTAAAGTGTCCCCTTAAACCCCAGCAAACATTTTTACATGTCTAACTAGTTCTTACATAACATTGAAATGATATTTTCTAAATAAAAAAAATTATATTTATAGACAGGACATTTTCCTTCATCTCAATTCTTCTTCCAAAACTTAAAACACAGTATATACAGTACTGTTTAAAAGCCACTCTAAGCCTCAATTATGCGCTACGTTAATTGTTTTGCACATATGAATGGGGCTTTCTGCCTGCCTTCTCCATGGTTTACATGTGTATTTTTAGTCCTTGCAGATCTGTACCCAGACGAAGCAAACGGAGCAGTACCACCGGAAGCCGTGGTGGAAGTGTTGCATAATATAGTTCACATGCAACCAGCAAAAAGAAGTTTTCAATGGCTCCACCCACCACTTGCATCCTGTTTTCATATGCATGATCATGAACTCCACCACCATGATCATGTCTAAAACTGACATCAGAACTCAGAAGTGAACTCTGATCTCACTACCCTCTATTGGATATATTGTGTAACAACCATGCTAACAAAAAGTACACATTGGAGTATGTGGTTAGTGACATTTGACACATACATAATCATTTATGTACATAAAGGGAGCATAAAGACTCATTAACTTTGACTTATAAATCAAAAATGAAAATGTCCCTCACTCATCAGGGTGTAACAATGCAACAATCTACATCAGTGATCAACAAGCCAATGAATTGTTTTCATCGGACTAAAAGTGAAGGTGGAAGCATATTGCTAACCTGTCTGAGACTCATGTCACAGTCACACCCATCACTTGTATAAATCACTTATGAAGTTGTAATGTTTTTATGTGCAAAAGTAATTCAAGTGGAAATAACTGCAAATCAGAAAGAGGGTCTGAAAATATTTTCCTTGTTTCCATGTAAACGCTGATAAAACAGAAGTAATTTACTAAAATGGCTTTTAATGTTCTCTACTGTATAATGGTTATTTTCTCACCAAGTATCTAGATTATTTTCAAAAGAATCCTGGTCTTAAACAGAGATGAAGAGTGAAAGGTTTCTTAACCACAATGTGAAAACATATGATAATTGTCCCCCATGGGAATCATACCAGGCTGTAATGGTTTAAAGACTTGTGGTGCAACCACCACTAGCTCACATCAGATGCTTCAGATCGGTCAAAAGCCAGCATGTTAATAAATATTTGATAGTAAGGCAGACTTCATGGAATGGGCTGGTAAAGGGAAAACATCTACACAAAAACCACCTTCATGGTTTAGCACTCGCTCCTCTAATTTACTGAAAAGCCTGAATATTTAAGGGTCTTCGTGATAGAGCTTTGTTAAATTAGTTTTAAGAAAAAAAGTATAATAATATCATAAATCTGATCTTGAGCAGCATAGTTTAGATTGGAAACAAGTGTATTTGATTAGAATTGCTCACAGTAAGCGCTCTATTGATAGCATGTAAATACTTCATGCTTTTTGAAAAGGATTCATTTAAATACTGTACAAATTATCCAGAATAAGAAAAAGTTTATTTCAATATTTAAAAAATATCAAAGTAATTAATAGCATTAGTAAGAAAATAAATTTAATATATGAGAAAGATGTTTAGGGTGTGGACCCACGAGAATTATCTGTGCACATTCACACTGATTTGCAAACCAATAAGGAACGGATTTAAGTAAAGAAGCAAAAGGCTGTTGAAAGCACTTGTAGACTTGAATGAAAACACAAATAAAGATGCAGAGTCATATACAAACACTGGCAAGAATTCAAGTGCTTTCACTCCAAAAATGCTGGAGCACATTTATTCAGTCAGAGTCGACCCAATGACATCATCCGAAAGCAGAGCACAGCTGTTTGCTGTGACCTGCTTTAGGATGATGTCATTAGGTCTTGTGCAAAGAGACGTTATGTAATCTGTCCATCTCTCCGCACATCTCATTCCAATGTCACACACAAATGTTAAAAGTTGGATTCACTTTCCCAGTGTAAACAAAGTTCTTATCACCTACACTTCTACGTATTCTGTACACAAACACATTACATTGAACTGAGCCAATCCAAACAATATTCATGATCATCAAATCATTAACACAAACATTTGCTGGTATAACTGCTACTTCATACCTCTTAAACCTAATCCTTACTAAAGCATTATCAGCTGAACCAAATCCCTGCTACTGTGGCTGCAAGCTAATAAGAACGTCCTACCTAAACCCACTTAACCCCAATGATTCAGTAAAGAGTACTTTCTCTGAAACGTATACTATAAAAATACAAATTTAATTTAATACAGCTAAACGCAAACAGATAAGCCCACAACAATAAAAAGCATGACTTATCTGACAAACCAGCACTGCACATTGCTTTAAAGATCAACTGGCTGAAACCTGTTTTTATCTGTTCCTTGAACCCACTTGAGGATTACCAGAGTGTGCTCCCACAGCAAGTCTAACTAATAAAATCATCAGCAACTGAAAGACTGGAGCAAAATAAAATAAAATAAAAAACGAGAAGGAATGAACAGGAGAGAGGAATCTTTCACCCCAGTGAAGCAAGAACTTGTCTTATTAGTAATTTTATGATGCAAATTTTATTGCATTACTGCAAACAAATTTATCCACTTTATCGCTAAAAGGTATTTATCTAAAATACAGAATTCTGTCTAAAAAATCTAAATAAAAAAAAAATAAAAACATCAGTCAGTAAAACTGAGTAGAATCAAACTTAGAATTAAAAAGAGTATAATAACTTATCAATAACCATTTCACCGCTGACAGCTTTGCATTTCCAGTTTTAATCATTGCTGTCATTGGAATTAGGCAGACCTGGAGTTCTTGGTTCTAGGTCCATCATCCCTCATGTCTCATTTCCCCTCCTTTAGTCTTCCCTGTCTAGGTTTGAGTGTAGGTATAGCCATTTTTTCCCTCTCTACCAATCACCACAGTGGTATTTCTTCACTGGTCTAATTACCACTCAACACCAGATTGCTGTTACATCTCAGTGGGGTAACATTCAGGCCAGGCCAATCTCTGTAGAAGTCCTTCCAAGTCTCCCTGCTTGTCTTCACTTATGCAGTTTCTGTGTGTCTAGGAATTGTGCCTGCCCATTAACGCTCGGATCATTGCCCTTCCTTCTGTCTGTATGCCCGACTGCCTTCTTGCCACCATTCAAGACCGTCAGTAGACTATCTGCTCACTTGCCTGGATCTGCTTTAAACTCCAGCTCCTACTGTCATCTTCTCAGTCTGTTTTGGGGTCCATAGTCACAAGTCTTGACAATACAGTAATCAGTTGGGTTTTTTTAAGCAACAAAAAGGAATAAGGTGGAGTCATAAACCAAATTTCCACCAAGGGTGTACCAGCTAGGGCAGATTTAACCCCAGCAAGATGGTGGTAACAGTATTTCCATGAGCTCCTCGTTCTTACATCAGTAAACCAAAGCATCAACCAAAACCCACTGCATCATTAAATACCATCATCTTTACATGATTACAATAACTAAGCCTGCTCATCTCTTCATGAGTAGATATTTTGCTATGTCAATCAATCCAACATCTCAAAGAATTCAAATGTAGAATCGCAGTCAGAAAAAAAAATGTTACTCCAGATTTAGCCCTAATGTTCACTCAGTTAAACTATCTAGTAGTATCTAGCCTTTACCTTTAATAATGTAGAAAAAAATAACTTGGCCACGGAGCAACATAAAGGTGGTGGGAACTTGACAGTGTAGCAGAAGGCTGCAGACCATCGTGACGGAAGAAACCACATTCCATTTCTGCTTTAAACTACTCTTCAATGTGCATCTACCTTTGCAAACACAAACAATATTTTTCACTAACTACTGTTGCCATTTCTACATAGGATTATCAAATACAATTAATAGGATTATCAAAATTTCCATAAGCCTTTTACAAACCCCGTTCATACACAATGTTACAGTTACACTGATGGGGTGAAAGCGCTTCAGTAGTTGGCACTTCTGACTCCCAAAGCTGTAGGATGTGTTGGTCATCCACTGCGATCACAGCAAGGATGAGTCTATGTTAGATAACCTCTCACCTAAAACTAGAGCAGCTCCAGACTTTTTAAACTCACTCAAATTTTGTTTTCACTGAGTCAATGTTTAAAAGCTGAATTGAGTCAGCATTTGTATTTTTGACTAATGCTACAAGCCTAGCAAAAACACATTATCAAGAATGTAACAAGATCAGGAGGTAAGAAGGATGAGGTAGCCAACAGGCTCGAAATTTATTCAGGTAAAGCATGCAATGTTCAAACTAACATTAAAAGTGAAAGATAAAGGCTGACAGAGACTAAGCAATGCACACCTACACCTTCAGCTACGCAACATTTCAGGAAAAAAAAACACCCACCTCTACAGCAAAGTGGAGCTTACGTATTGAAATGAAGATACAAGTGCTAAATGTGAGCTGTACTGTGGTTTACATATAAATTTAGATGATTTGCAAAATTGTTATTTTGTTCCTTTTCAGATTGAATAAGGAGTAAACAAAGTTTTTTATTCATTTATTAATTTATTGTTTTTATAGATCAGTTGTAGGTTAAACTAATACATCGGTGCAGGATTATGAGGCTTAATTTGTGCCATAATCACCATTTATGTCCATAGACCATGTAACAAAAAATATTTACATGTTTGTGACTTTAAACAGCACTTTGACCACTACATTATCTGTGTAGACTGATAATCAGCATTTGACTGTGGCGATTCCACTTTAGTCTATACTTCTGTATTTTCCTTGCATCTTCTGCAGTCTGACAGTTTCTTTAACAATGCTGTCTCGTTTCACCAAGTTGTCTGGCTGTGTCGTTTAAATATGTCGTACTGATGTGTCATTATGAACAGAGCCGCCACTCCCACCACACGCATGACGCACTCCAAGTTGGGCAAAAAGTGCCAGTGGGGGGACAACAAAAACAATTAGGCCAATGATCAATCATCATTATTATCATGACAGAATTAAAGTTAAAAATATTGCAGGATTCCGAACGGTGAAGCGTGATCCTATGAGGTTCTGTCAGAGTAGGGTGGCACAATTCACACAAACATATGTAGATGTATTGTCACGTGGTTCGTGACCATAGACACTGAGCATAATTTTGGCACAAATGGAACCTTGTATAGGATTGTGCTGGAGCAAAGTGCAGAATTGCATCAGTTCACCTATGGTGTATTATGCCTGTGAGTCGGAGCGAAATCACCAGAGAGAAAGATCAGACAGAAACAGGAGTAGGGGGAATACACAATGAGAGCTCCAGAGACAATAAAAGCAAAACTTTGTCGAAAAGAGTCATGGTGGCAGAAGAGAGAGCCATTCAAGGAACATCAGATCTGTCAAAACACAGACTCACAGAAAGCAGAAAAAAGTGTAGCTGCCTGTTTCTTGGCTCAGAGCCACAACAACATAAAGATGCCAATTTTGTCACACAAAATGATCTCCACTAAAAATAAAATCATTATCTCTGACAAAATCTATCTATAAACATTAAAACGATGTGAGCATCACTGGTTGGCTCCATCTTGAAAGGTCACAGAGACTTTCTCTTTGCAGAAAGGCAAATCAACATTTCTGTGATGACACGTCTTGTCAGAAATAAATGTCTGGAACAAACAGCATTACGTAACTGGGGAGATATTTTGGGTGCATGACTTACATTGTTAGGAGAGACTGTGAGAACACTCCTGCTCTTCCTCATCATTTCTTGAGTGCCTCCTGTCCTGTCCAACCACAGCAGCTTCACATACAAACCTGCAAAGGACAGATACAATTTATTATTTCGTGTGTTTGAGCTCCACAGTTAGGAATGTTTGCAATGGAAATTGGTTACAGTAAATCTGGGAAAGTCAGCAGTAATATAGAAAGTCACTGCTTTTATTTAAATAGCACATTCTGTTGCAGTTAAATAAAAAATTAAAAACACAAAATCTAATCCTAGAAATTCATCTGCTGAAGTTCTTGCTCCTTTGGGGGCCATTTCTGCATTTATGCCACCATTTTCTGTTCAAAAATAAAAAGATACAGTTCCCTGTGCATCATCTGAATTTATGGAAGCACTTTCCTCACTCATTTTAGCTTTTATCTCAGATGGCAGAGCAAAGCAATCAGAGAAAAGCAGTTTTGCCTTTTACATTACTCCGATGAGGGGTATACGACAAGACAAAAACACTGTTGTAAGACAAATCAAAACAACCCATGCTGCACTGGAATGTGATAATGTGCAAGAACGTCTTAAAGACCCCATAAAGATGACAGACTGAGAACAAGGGTGGCTTGCTGCACTGGCAAGATGATGGTTCCAATAATGAACTCCCTTTTTTATATATTTAACATTCCTACAACTCCCCAGTGAGAAAAAGATTATTAAAAAAAAGACTTTAGTTACGAAAGGTTGTGTATAATAAGTAAAACGTAAAATGTGCCATAATAATACAGACTTCATAGAGCTGTCATTACAAAATGCTTCACACAAGTCTAAACTAAAGAGAAAAGTTGCTGAAAATAAAAAGCATTGGCTGGACCAATATTAGAACAGGTACAACAAAATGTGATAAAAGTATAAAATGTAGGAAAAATCAGAAAAACTAAAGATTTCCAGTAATTCCAGCAGGTGACTTTAGATGCTTTATATCATTAAATGTCAAACTATTACTGCACCAAACTTAAAGATTTCTGACTACTTTAAAATAAAGAAAGCCCATTGTTATATATTGAGCTCTAACAATGCATAAGCTAAAAATGTGCATCATTTACAGAAATATATAAGAGAAGCAACATGCTCAGCCTGAATGGTCACATGGTCACACATGAAATTGATCTTTACTTCTCCATTACAAATTACATTGCTGGTTGACAGGTGTGAGGAGCAGCTGAGTTATACAACAGACATGCATAGCACCCTTAGATTCTCATTTTTAGGTTTTGTGCATCACTTCTGTCTAATTAACCAAAAATATCAACAACTAATTGCTGAACTTAAAGCACGTATGCATGCACCGTCTCACTGCATGCAGGCAGTTAATATACCGCGTTGCTCATAACTGCCCCACATCTCTGTGTGTACAACAATAAATTAGAGTAGAACAATTAATCCTTGACTAAAATCACTTAAATATTTTGCTTGACGAGAATATCTTCTATTAAATGTACTTTGCTCCAATAATTCTAGGCAGTAACATCTGCATATAGTAGCTACTTGGATTCATGTTCTTACAATAAACTATCACGTTATAACATGATAAGATCCCAATTTTTTTTATTTGGGTGACAGCTCCACCCCTACGTAATATAATATCAGAAAAAGACCCCACATTGTTATCTATCTTATTTTGCAGCCAACAACCTCAAATTATCATAAAGTGAAGCATAGTGAAACTTTCCTTTTAGCCCAGTGGAAGAATAGCAATAAAGATTATACAAAATCCCTCCTGCTGTCTGATTCATTTCTAATTACAACAAAAAAATATAGCATGCTCACTTTAAAAAATGCACCACTGAGATCTAAAAGCTCATGTGTGCATCTATATGTGAAACGAGGGATGAATATGACAAATGAGTGGAAAAAATGCATCACATATGAGAATACATGTAAAGCAAAGCCTTTCCCTCACAACAACCACTAATTAGCACCTATCATGTGTCCCTCAGCTCTGCACCTGCTGCTTTCAAAAAGTCTTGGCAATCTCACTTTATTCTTCTCCTCCTTTATTCACAAATTATCCATTTTCTTTTTGTAATTTCTACTCTCAGTAGTGTGAGCCTATGAAACTGCCTGGTAATGAAACACCCCCCCTTCATGCTAATCATTCAAAAAGCAGCAGAAAAGATCAACTCCACAGCCACTGAACAGCTCTCTCGTAAGGCAATTCAGGTTCATTAAAACACCCCGGGGCTTATATCTTCCTACTGTGAACCAGGACGCCCTCTTCTTTATGTTCCTAGTGTAAAGAGAGATGTGGATGTTACAGCAGTGCTGGAAATACATGCAGGGAGAAAGAGCCAGATGGAAAAAAAAGATAAATGTGAACTGTGGAGACAATGATATTGAAAGGACTGACATAATTATACGTGAAGGGGTTTAGAGATTGAAGCAGTTGAATGCGTGGAGAGGCAAAGAGAATTAGGGAAAGTAAAAGAGGATTAAATGAAACACAGAGAAGACCAGAGGTTAAAACAAGGAGATTGGTGAATGAGGTGTGAAACTGGAGGGAAGATGAGGCAGGGACAATTAGGGAGATTTGCCTAAGACCAGGAGAATAAAACAAGAGGACAAGTATCACTCTCCACTGTATGGTGAATTCGTGAATTAATGACTGCAGTAGGCAGTGAACTTTCTTAGCTTACAGACACTTCACGAATGATTAAAATCAACTGGTAGAAATCTCCAGTATGTTAACCTCTTGATGTGTGATGTACAGAGGTCGACCATTTAAAAAGATGCCAGAATCTGGTGCCAGAATTAAAAATCATTCCTCACTGTTCATCCCAAAGCAATAAAATCTGGCAGTTTAAATAATGATAAATGTGAACCACTGGAGAAATCAAAATATGGCTTTAGGCAGAGTTAGAGGTTGGATTCTACATGATTTGTTTTTCCTCCCCACATCAAGATGGCATAGATACTAAATGGTGTCACTTTATCCACATACTTGTGTTTCTCATATTAAATTAAACATGAATCTTTAACGTGATTATTCTACAAAAGCCAGGAGCAGCCTTTTCTAAATAATTTGTTATATTAAGCTGTTATCTCCAGATCATCATTAACTATTCCGTTATATCAAGATCAAGAAGCTCATTTTCACGCAATAATTGCATTTTCTCATTATTATGACAAATCAGCCTTTTCTTGATATGACAATGTAATTGGTTATAAGCATTGTTTTCTCAAGATCACACAATGATAAAAGTAAGCTTAAAATTGAGGGTTAGTAAGTTAATAAGTTGAGGCAAGCCTGTCTTATTCTAATTACTTCCTAACAATGGCTTTAATCAAGTTTAACAAAGGCCCTCTTTTACATGATTAATCACATGAAATGTTGCAATTAATTGCATTGTTACATGCAACATGTCCTTTTCCTTTAAAAGAAGGCTTACTGCTATATCAAGTAAATTCAGTAAATTTTTGTTTACAAACACTAAATCAGGGGTATGCAGCGGGCTGCTCTCTGGACCTTCTACAATTGCTTCTAATGCATGGCTAAAAATGTATTATATAATAACAAATGCAGGTTTTTAAAACTGAAAAAAGAAATAACAATGTCGTTCTCCAAAACTAACAAATTTCCTATAGTAGATATTTTTCCGAAATTATGAAAAAGGCCTTGTAACATTTGCGGCTCTAAACAAGTTTTATTTAGCTGGGCTGTGTGTGTGTGTGTGTGTGTGTGTGTGTGTTCATTTGTAGAAGTTTGCAATGTTGGGCTGTTTGTTATATAATAAAAGGAAAACGAATGAAAAACAAAATAGGAAAAGACAAATAATTCAATAATATTCAAGTCAGAAAGAATAAATTAGTTTTGTGATTTCAGTTATGTAATAGCCTGAGAAAACCAAGCACTCCAAGGTCAACAAATTCATCAGCAAAGAGGCTGACTTTCTGCATCACACATCATATGTAATACTGTGATCCTGTTTAACCAAATTACTTGTAATCATAAGCTGAAAAGCTTAGTTTCAGCTCAACAGAGGAAATGACAAGTTTTGCCACTTAGATTAAGGTCCAATGTTACTGTTTCTCTTCATTACCGTGTCTTTTTTCTACTTATTAAGGGTAAGTCATTAATTCCCTCCAGATGCCAGTAGCAGTTTATCCGTTTCTATGGTGCAATTTCATTGTCAAACGAAGTGCCAAAGAGTTGTGAGCATTCAAGTGAGTAGCAGCCTTGTCTTTTTGGTTTTTTGTCACAAACTATTTTAATTCTAATCTTACCTTTCTGGAATTTAGACACTTGAGTTCAAATTAAGAATATCCACCCACTAACCCTGAGGAGAATCTACATTTACAGGAAAAGATCTGCACCGCCTGCTCAATGCCCAAGAGCAACTTAAGTGAAATGGTCAGAGCCACTTAGTGTGCAGTTCATGTGGAAATAGATGTTCTATGAATCCTATTACATAAAAACAGTACATAACCTTGATGCAGATGGATCCTGCATATTCGACTGGATAACCTTGAAGCCTTGAAGACATCACTACTACACTATATAAAATCACCAATGTTACACCCCCTTAACGCAGGAAAAAAACAGCTAAATCTGTTATAGCATATGCAGTTCATTTATTGATCATCATTTTATCTATCCTTTTATATGGATGGAATTGCTTCTGACCTGCTACAAAAGCTTATTACAACTCAACACCCTAGAGAGACAAATCTTTATTTAAAGTCTCTTTAATTGTGTTATTTAACTTAATATGACAAATGTGAGAGTTGGCATGTTGGCTGCTACAAGCCAAAAAACAAAGTAATATTTTTTCTAGTATTGTTTGGAGTTGGTATCATCTTTAAAATTCTTTAATCCTCCCGTTACTTTTAATGATGTTTGGCAAGTCTTTTAAGAACTTGAGATATAATTGGAGAATTCTTTTAAAAATGTCTTGAACATATTTTTTAGAGAGTAAGTTTTCAACTGCAATGCTTCGTTTGGGATGGCAATCAGTCCCGGTAATCACCATCAGATGATAATTAGTGGGTACAGGGCAGATCTTGAAATTGTGCTTGCAAGCACAGATGTAGAGAGCTGTTTATAAGCACAGATTAGCACTATAACCTCAGGGGAAGAAGCTTGGTACTAACGAGTAGGATGGCGTGTGCATTTTGGGGAATCCTAATTAGTGTTACGTCTGATCAATTTACAACATTAAGGCACACAGGTGTGAAGCCAGAGGACAAGCTTTCACACACACACACACACACACACACACACTTACCTACACTAATTTTAGACCGTTTATATGACAGCCTTTTGTATATATGCTATTTGCATGCTAGATATTTGAAAATAAACACATCAGAAGGTACATGATTATCAACATGAGCAGCAAACAAACAAAAGCACAAAGAAAACAAATGCAGATGAGTAAAATTATCTTGCTTTATCCAAAATTCGTAACTTTTCCTTGTGACATAGCTTTTTGTTTGTCTTGGTCACTCCAAGAACATTGCAGAGGTGGGCACTTTCAGCATAACAGTACTACCATAGACTGTATATAAAAGATGGACGGAGCCTCCGTGACGTCACCCATAGGTTTCTGAAGAACTGAATTGAAGCTCATTGGGCGGTTCCCACATGTCGCCATCTTGGCAGCGTCATGTGTGTCATTATTCCCGGAAAAATCCAAAAATGGGCAAAGAGGTGGAGCTGAGAGGGAGACTGTGAAGGTGGGGGTGGATGATTGACACCCATCAAACTCCGAGCTGCCTGTAGGTAAGAGCTAACTGAACCAGCTGGGATCTAACGTGAGCTAACTGGCTTACGAAGGTATGTGGGCTAAAGCTAAGGCGCGCTGTTAGCCGGCTAAAAACCGCGGTTGTGCTGCACTCTCCCTTCTTGGCGTGGATACTTGATACCTGTCAATCGAAAGGACATGCCCCTAATTATGCAGAATTTCAAATAACCTTTAAACGGATGAGTTAGAAAAAAATTCACCCCCCTCACTTTTGTCCCACAGCCAATCTAGAATCTAGTCCTACAAGTCAGAAATTTTGCATGATCAAATGTGATCTAAGATGAAGAAGAAACATAGCAACAACTGGACAATACAACATCCAGCGTGGAAGAGCTCTTGTCTTTGTTGTTTCTGTTATTATTCGACATAGTGGATTCGTTAAATAAACATTCTCTCTCTTCCCACAGCTCCACGAGTTGGTCCTCCATTTCTGAAGTCCAACGGACTTTATCTTTCACATCAGCCATGCTTGCTCTTGTTTTCGCCTGCTTCCACTGATCTACATGGATCAGTGACTGCTTCCTTGTTCCCCAGTCAGTTTGCTCTCTGGATTGGCTATTCCATTCCATGTCACAATCCACAGAGTCACAACTCAAGAGTCATCAGCTTTTCCCACACAAGTGAGGATTTTTGTCATAAATACTGAAAAAGTTTAATACTTGGATTGTCAGTCACAACCCATTTCAGAGCAGAATGTCAAGACAAATTCACTCTTTAACAGACCAGAGACCACAGGATAATCTTAGAAAACTTAAAATAATCGGGCGTTAGCCGTCCTTGGTCAGGAAGGGGCAAAATCGGGACAAGAACAGCCCAGTAATCTTTAGGTGTGTACCCTGCTTGCTAAGTTTAGCAACAGCCACTGCTTTGTTTTATTCTCTTGAAACCAGATAATGTAAATTAACCTACAATTTCCATGGAGGACTTTTCAAAATTTAGAATGGAAACTGGATAAAGATGGACCTAGTGCCCAATTAAGAAACGTAAGAGTTGCATTTTAGCAATACTTGTCCAAAGTCAGTCTTTTAAACTTTAGATTATTAATATCCTGTACTTACTACCAGGTGTGTGTTTATGTTTCACATATTCAAGGAAACCTGGTCTGCAGCAAGCCTATTTTTATGTACATTCACTTTATTATTTGACAATGTTCATCCTGATTATATTCTAAATGACAGCAGAGTTTTAACACTTCGACCAAACTAAGCAGGTGAAAAGAAATCTCTCTAAGCCATCAGTCAACAAATGACAACACAACCTGAAGAACTCACCTGCTTCCCTTGACTGCATTTCACAGGTATTTAATTTCATGCGTCACTAAGAGAGGCAATGTCAGGCTTCATGGCAAAATGTGACAGGATGTTCTGTCACATCTCATCTTGCACCTCAGACATTGGTACAACACCACCACTGAGGGTGGCTCCAGCAGAGCATGTTGTGTGTCAGCCTAACAGAGCAAAGATAACAAGCTCCCTGCCTGCCTGTCTTGTTGACTGACTTATACTCAGTAGGACACCTGCGTTAAAATAAAAATAAATAGACAAAAAAAATTTTAAAAAAGGTAAACCTAAATATGTGTCTGTCTACTAATCATCTGGTCTGTGTTTACTATATATTATATACATATAGTAGATATCTTTTCTATTAAAATAAGATACTGTCTGCCTGCAAAATGCAGACATTTAATGGACCCCTGCCCCCCTTATATAAAAAGCATTAGCTTTGGTGACTGCTACAAATCTGTACTGCATAAATGGTCTAAAAAAAGATGCCACACAATTACCTTCAAATTTGGTTTGATGAGCTATTACGTCTAGTTAACAGAAGGAAGACTGGAAGCTGTGGCTATTTACGTGACAGAGTGCAGATTTTACAGTGTCCAGTCTGCATGTTAAGCTCTAACCAGACAGGATATACGCAGACAAAACGTGATTTTTTTTTTCTTTTGTGCCATTTAATAAATGCCACATTTTATGTTTAATGGAAAGTGTGAAACTTGCTAATATCTTGATAGATTGTTACAGTGTACAATAATATTTTCCTATCTTGTTTTTCACTCAAATTTTTTTAAAATCCTAAATATGTCCATATTTATATTATACATACATATATATATACACACACACATATATATATATATATACATACACACACACATACATATATATACATACACACACACATGCATATATATATATATATATATATATATATGTGTGTGTGTGTGTGTGTGTGTGTGTGTTCCATCACTTTTGCATTAGATTATTTACATTGTCATATCCATTTTACTCCATGTAATGGTATCTATAGTGGCTGCCCCAAGTATCTTGTTACTACAGGATACACTGGGCGGAGTGTACAATTTATAGATATACACAATTCTGCTGTACTGTACAAAACAACAAACAAGAATGACATGCATCCACTATGACCAGTCATTCTGGTTCACTTTGTCAGGAAACTTTCATGTAAACAAGAATAATGACAAAATGAGCGGACATACCTAATGTAATAATAGAAAAATGGGACTCTCTTCATTACTTTCCACCATATCCTGATTGTCTGGTATCTGATGTACACAGATACAGAAGAAGCACTGTGTAACATTCTGACCATAAAATTCTGTGTTTCTGATTTGTTTGATGCCACAGTGACACTATGTACATTTCTGAAGTTGCCGCTGTCCCAAAGTTGAGAAATTATATGCACTGCACTAGCACTACATGACAGCACCTGGGTCCAACTGGACTCAAAAGCGGTCTGACTATCACTTAATTATGACGTCCCATCTTGTTTGAATTCATGCTTGTGTTGTTCTTACTCTCAAATGTAAGTCGCTTTGGATAAAAGCGTCTGCTAAATGACTGTAGAATAAGATTATCTTTACACACTACATCACACATCAGCAAACCGGATATAAACACTGGCTGATTCAGCAAATAAATGCAGGAAAACATTAGTGGAGGAAGAGAGGAAAAGATAGAGAGAAAGGAACGGAGCGAAAGATAAGACAAGAGTCAACATACGGTCTTTTACTGGCTGGAAAGCGCTCACAGTACAGGTGGGATGCAAGATGGATGCTGAATTAGCTGTCGTTAGGGGGGCATGTCACTGAGAAAATCTGCCATAGTTCCATTGTGCATCTTTAACATCTCACCATACTGTAGTATGTTTTGTTAGTGCAAGTGAGAGTTGCACTCATTAATAATCTGTTGGCACTAAAAAGCAGCTCACCAAATTCAGAGAATTTGCACAATCTGAGTTGTAGGTCACATGCTGAGAAATACTTGCATATTAGTGAATACAGTTTAATCAGCTAAAGACTTTGGATACTGTTAAATCCAGTGGAAGCTCACTCACTGTGCAAGCTCTTCTAAAACCCAATCCTTGACAGACAAACTTCATCCCACATGTGTAAAAAGTTTAATACAGAACCAGATACATATTAAGGATTATATTGAGGGTTTTCATGTAAAATAAAACCATTTCTGGAGGGTTTACAATTGGAAATGTGTAACAGATAATATATTTTTGCCCTTGCATTTTAGAATATGTCCATATTAAAAATCCCAGAAGCCTAAGCTCTGCTAGAGGAAAGCAAGACATTTTCTCAGCATTATTTTTAGTGTACTGTACTTTGGTTAACTCTTTATGACGTAATGGTTACAGATAGCATGCAAACAGCCTCAATCTTCACCATTTATCATTCAAAAGGGTCTTTGTTAAATAGTCAGAGCAGTCTTTCTTTGACTTGGTTTTGTTATTTATCCCCATCAAAAAGTTAAAATAAAAATAAATTAATTAAAATAAAAATTAGAAGTCAATTTTCACATTATTCTACAACCTGGGGCCTCAGAGCCTCCCACATGAGAAATATGTCAAGCAGAAAAAACAGTGTAAAAGAGGTGAGAACAGTAGAAATAGACCACCCACGTTTTCAATAACCATTTTCACCTTACTGTCTTGAAAACAGGGATGTAGGGCTGCCAAGATTAGTTAATTAGGCATGATTAAGTCGACAATCAAAATAGTCAGGACTAATTTAATAATCAATGTCATCGTTTATTTTTTCAAGTTTTCTCTCTCAAAACACCTGCTGTACCTTCCGCTGCCTTGTCTCCCTTTCTGTCCACAGCCGTGACTTCACTGGAAAAGTTTTGCCCAAACAATAGTATCATGGCGAGGCTGCAACGGAGCTCGAGAGTTTGGGAGCATTTTATAAAAAAATCTGCAAGTAGAAGTTGTCTTCCATGGCAGTACGACGGCAATGCATGAATATGTTAAATGGAAGCATTGTGGCAGATTCAATTTCTAACGAAGAGGGAGTTCTCTCAGTAAGCTAATTGGCTAATTAGCTGCTAACATTAACATCAACAGTGAGCTACTTACTTGTATTGATAGCTGTAACATTAATAGTAGTGATTGCAGTTTAGCTGTCGTTTCAAGTTTCAACAGAAAATGTGATAGCACTAATGTTTTGTTTTATAATGCTACGTTACAATGTAAAAAGAAAAAAAAATGTGTTCCTCTTCAGTGGACAACTTTATTACCAAGCCAACATGTACACTTGGGTAAGCAAATATCCTAAATGGAGCATGGTTGGCAATGAGAGAGGATCAAGCAGTTCAACCCAGAATACCATGATAACTATCAACTGTTACGACCCAGTACAGGGGTATGATGGACGTAACAAAAGAATGAGAATTGTGGACAGATGTAAAAGCGGGAGATAACAGAATTTATTGATACAAGTGGGATTGAGGATAAATCCAAAGACAGCTGGTGGTGAATCACGTGCTGGGGTTAGTGAAGTTGCTTAAATCAAGAAATCAATATAAGAACTATTTTCTGAAGTTAACTCAAAACAAGCCAGTAAAAACAAAGCTGACAATAACTCGAAAAAAAAAAAAGGTGAACAAAAACTGGCCAAGTAATCTATATATAACAAAAGGTGAAGCAGCTCCAATACCTAAAATTTAACCAAAAGAATTATTATGAAGCCCTACAAATCTAACCACCCCAACACATTCTAATTTTACCACTAAACTAAAAAAATATAACTAAAGGAGAAGCCAAAAGGGCTTTAAGACTTACCAAACAAAAGAAAAACAAGACTGTCAGTCAATAAACCACAAAAGGAGAACACAAAAGCCCAAACAGTTTTAACACTGTGGGAGATCTACTCTAAGCTACGTTTCTCTAACTCTCAAAACCACCAAACAAAGCACATGCTCATAACCACAGCTCTCAGACCAAGAGCAGACTGTCTGTGCAAACAGTTGCCAAAGAATACACAGCTGCAGATGGCTTTTATTTCCTCATCAGGTGGCTGTAGGGATGATGATTGGCCTGGCAATTATCCAATCAGCTTGATGAAGGCAGAGGTGTGGCGTATGGAGCCAATCCTCAGTAGGCAGGAAGTAAGGTGTGTAGAGCATGACCAATCTCAGATGGATGACACACAGGCATTACCATGCAAAATGAGAGGGCAATTAGTGAAATGACAGGCAGCCCGTAACACCAGCCAAAACAACTTTTAAAATTAGAAGTGAGCTATCATTTTAATTGTTTTTATTTCTAGACAGCACATAACACAGAAATAACACTTCAACCTGGAAGCTAATGTTTGTTATGTAAAAGCAGCTGCAATCAGGTGCTTTAAGTTACACTTTACATATGATCCGATTAATCGACTAATTGTCAAAATAATTGGTGACTAGTCGATTATCAAAATAATCGTTTGTGGCAGTCCTACACGGATGTCACAATTACTTAATTTCACAATTAATCACAGTATTAAGCAGCACAATTAATTAGTTATAAAGCTCCCTCAATATCATTACTTTCCATAGAGGATTTTATCTGAACCATACCAGCAGATCGACGCAACTTCAGCATGGACCAAAATCAAAGTTACACCACATCCGCATGTTGCCGCTCGTGTTGCTTGTTGTTACACGCAAGCTGCAGAAGAGGCGTGTTCAGTGGGACATTATGGCAGAGGAAGATTTATTTCCTCTAGACAAACAGATTAAGTCATCCTTGTCTGATTTTTTTGTGGTTAGAGAAGAAAGAAAAAAAAAAAGACTGAGCTGTCGTGGAGAACGGCCCGCTATCCATGACATAAAAATTTGCAGAGAAAGGAGAAAATACATAAAATATGTTTCAAATTTAAAATTTTAAAATGAAATGTTAGCTCAACATGACGCATTTAGCAGCGTTCACTGAACGTTACATCATACAGATGAGAAAAAAATGATCTTTTTATGCACAGCTTAGCTGTTCAGACAAATTGACTTGGCATGAGGTTGGTGCCTTTTAGTCAGTGTGCAATGATATGTAAAAGAAATGGGATTTAATTACAAAAATATGGTCTTGTTTGTTTTCACAGGTCCAGTATTATGTTTCAAACAGAAGCTGTTCTGTTAAAGGGCAGCTGGAAGTCAAAGCTAGCTAGATGTGGTGTTTTTTTCTGTTTCTAAATTCTCTTTTCATTTTCAAAAGAAATACTGAAAACCATTTTTATAAAGCAGTTTTAAAAAAAGAAGTCTCCAAAGTCCAGGTAAGGTCCTGTAGCCTTTTCTGTTTTCTCTTTTTTTTAAGTATTTGTTGTTTACAGATTAGAGGGGATTTTGTTGGAATGAGACTTCTTGGTTACTTTACTGTGTTGTTATATTATTTTGTTATGTTGGCGTCAAAAGATTTTCATGTGATTTTACACATTTACAGTCATAAAATTATGATTATTTCTTTGACAATAATAAAAAAAAATTATATTATAGTGACCATCCGACTTGCAAACCATCAATTACTAAACACTAAAGTTAATCAAAAATATATGGATCTTTAAATGCACATCAAGTTTTGAAGTATTCAAAAACAAACTATAATAAACTGTGGTAATGTGACAGGTGAGTTTGAACTTTTTTGTCTCGCCCTCTCATCCATATAAAGAGGCATTTTTAATGGATGAGAATCAGCCAGAGAAACTTGATTGCTGGCTCTGGAGTCTGGTCCTTGCTATCTGGGGACTCAATTTGCCTCCATGCAGACATCAGCAGTATGAGACAGAAAAATATGTCCTCAGGGATATCCTAATGAGCAGAGTCTCTTTCACAACATTTCCTTTTCAATTCACTTTTTTCCTCCCTCCTCATCCCCCTTGTGTCAATATTGTCACTTCATGAACACACAAACACAAAACCATGTTTCACCTATGGTCACAAATAACCACACACACACAGAGAGTTGGTGGGAGCTCATACTCCAAAAGTCCTATTTCAAAATTAATCAATTATAATTATACTACCTACTGATGCCAATAATTTAAGTGTTTTCACAGAACTTTAACTGTTACAATTAAAACTCACACAACAGTATCCACCCTTTTATCAAGTGCCTAGAGGGGGGCCAATCTAAAGAGGAGACGCTATCAGTGAGAAATGAGGACTGGATCCCAGTCGAGTATGCATTTCAGGGTACAAACCAGGGGTGCCCAGCTCCGGTCCTTAAGGGCCACAATCCTGCAGGTTTTTGATGTGTCCCTGCTCCAAAACCACCTGACTCAAATTTCTGAGTAATTGTGCAAAACTTAATAGGTTGTTGGATCTATTCCGTTTGAGTCAGGTGTGTTGAAGCAGGAAACATTGGAAAATCTGCAGGACAGCGGCCCTCAAGGACAAACTTTGGGCACCCCTGGTATAAACCTAACTCACAGGTGTTTAGTGTTGAACTGCCTTTTCTCTACACATATAGTTCACATTCAGTTAGAATAAGAAATTATACATCAAACATGGGATTACATGTATGTGGGATCAACCTTCAGGTGACCCCATCATAGCAGACTGTTTTCACAGGTTAAACCCCAGCTGTTATCAAGTCCACTGCAATAAATCCCTACAAATCACAGCTCAACCAAAGAATTACAATATAGCAAATATAAACAATGGATACTACTCAGAAGAGATAGCATTTAAGCTATCGAAGACTTATGTTTAAAGTGTGGTTTGTGAGACTCGGTGCCAAAAAATTCTGATCAGGTTGCAGAGGGGAAAAAAAAAAGGATACTGTACCTATTAAGGTGGATTTATACTCATGCAGCATCCACATAAGGTCAGTTCTGTCGTCCCCGCCATATGCTCCACGTATGTTCGCAGAAGCTCAACACACACCTCTTCCAGACCTGATATGAACTCGTGCAGACACAGCACGAGTATAAATTCAGCTTTAGTCTCACACAAAAAGACAAATGGAGTCACATAACTATAGAAAAACAAAAATTTCAAGCAAAAATTCTTAGATCTGTAAACTTAAAGTTTAATTTAGTCAGAATTGAGATAGAAGAGATTAATTATATACAATTATACAGATGGTAACATGTTTAGTGTGGTCCCACACGTTTGTGAGACCACACGACAGACAGACAGATAGACAGACAGATAGACAGATAGATAGATAGATAGATAGATAGTATTTTTTTTTTTTTTAGATCAGTTAATCCTGCCTACATAGTGGGGGTACTCTCTGCAGTGAAAAGCTGAGAAAAGCATAGGACTGTGGAGAATAACTGTTTCATCCAATAAACTCTTTACTCCTTAGAGGTCCGTCCATCCATCCATCCTCTCAGATTTGAAAGGTACTAACTGCAAACCACTCAAGTGTATGCTTGAGATCATAGCCCAATATAGCAAGCATATGTACACCACATGTTCAAGGTACTGATCCAGTACTGAAGACAACAAACTGAACTCATTTCTCCCCTTTTTTTCTGTATTTGAATCCTGTCCATAAGAATCAGGAACACATCCCAGTATGAGGTACTGTCTAACACATGCATGCTCCAGCCAATTAAATGAGTAAAAGTAAGAGGTTATTTGTTTGTTTGAAGATCAAGGAGATGATCCTTCAAAAACTGTACACCTATGGGACTCAACAATAAACTTGCATAAACACTATAGTAATTACAGGCCTAAATTATAACCCACTTATGTTAAATGCAGTTTTCTCGTAATTTCGAGCACCGAAGTGCAGACGCCATTACAAGGCAGTTGGTGTACCAGCGGCACCAACTCAGAAAAATTTGCCTCCAAAATAGCCAATTTGTGAGAATTTACAATGATATCATTTAAATCTAAAAAATCACAAACTAGTTGTAGAAATGTGCAACATGAAAACACCAGCCAGTTTTGGTGATATTGATTAATAAACCAAACATATTGATGCAACATTTCACAAACAACCCCACATTAACATCAGAATTATCAATAACAACTCTGTGCTGTTTACACTAGAAACTTAGTGGATACAAACCATATTACAGAGACATTTGATAAAAACAACTAGAGTTGGTACTGGGTGACAGGACCCACATTTAAAGATGGCTTTAAAGATGACCTTCTCCGTTCCGAAGAACAAGGTCATGTCGTCATTTCTGAAATATCTTCAGATGACCATCAAAGACAACTGGAACATATGATTATGCCAAAAATAAAGTTGTGTCAGTCCAGTCTTCGCATCAGAAAGGTTTAGTCAGAAACATGTAAAATAAGCAAGTCTAAGTTTTTCCTAACAGAAAACAGGACAGAGGAAAATAAATATTGAGACGTCCCTGAACTAAAAGCTTTCAGATTTTCAATATCTGGAAGAATTTTCCAGAATATTTCTCAGCAACATGTTACATTATGTATATATTGGCTGCCAGTTCAATTATATTCCTCCTACCTGATGTAGATGCAATGAGGACCTCCTAAAGACAGAGCACAGCAGAAAAAACAGGTGTAACTCACTTCATTAATGATGGTTGACTTGTTCCGTTTAGCTGAGGTCGCAAGTCCTGTCAGAGAGCCAATACACACTATCACACCACACCAGCACCTCAGAAGTAGTAAACCTAACATGGATCTGGTTGGACTGTCGACCATATAAACCAACCTTTTAGCCTAGAATGTAATAAACTGTTGTAAAAACCACTGAGCTATCTATTCAAACATCTGTGATCTCCAGATAAGAAAGATGATTAACTTCAAAGATGAACTTCATTGCTTCACTTGCAAGTGATGTGGCTAAAAATAGAAAAAATATTTTGATACTGCATAAATTGGAACTGATCATGAATTGCAATCACAGCAAAGACCAAAACCAGCAGCAAAAGTAGCTGTTTTAGTTTAAGGTCACCATTCCAAAGACCTCTCTCTGCTTTACCTACATGCAAAATAGCTTTTTCTGTTTTTGTCAGTGGAGTCCAGTGATTTCAAAAAGAGTATTGATCAGTCAGCTTTAGTATTAGAGAGAGCTACCTGGCAGCAATGCAAAGCAGTGAAACAATTCTAAATGTAGAGTCTACATCAGTTTGTTCTGGAGTAATGCTTTTATCATCCACAAACTCATAACAGTCAGTTCAACTGGGAATTTATTTTCCCATGTGGCAGGCAGATACAAAGAAACTAATGCAAAGGAGGGATTGGTGGATGGTGCTGCTCAAATCATATAAAACAGAATGGACTTAATAAATACAAGAAAAAAACCAGAAGCAGCACCAATAACTAATAATCTAACAAACAAAACTACTGTGATATTTGCAAATCTAAGTGGCCCAGTTTCCAAATAACACTTATCATACAAACAACATCAAGGCTCAATACTTGACTTCGGTGTAAGCCCAGAGATCATCACACGGAAACAAGCAGAGTCTGCATGAAGTGGGCAAGCTGTAAGCAACAGAGCAACACAGTAGCTGCTGAATAAAGGGATGCCACGGCCTTTTGTCCTTGGAGAGAGGAAGCAGCAGCAGTGATAGGTCTGAAGGGCAACAAACCAGGGAGCAGGTGGAGAAGGTGTGGCAATGTGGAGCCAATCCCAGCTATGTGATGATATATGATGATGTGCATACGAGACGGAATAATTAGTGCAACAGATGACTGCCTCAGTCCGAGTCTCCGGAGCAGCAGCAGTTGCAGATTCTCTTTCTGCAAGCTGGTGCCATCCCTTTCACACCACTGCTGTTGGTGGTTGCTTGCTCTCCTCTGGCTGGCCTCCACAGTTGTATCATGAGGTCATCGCTACAGCTGCATTAGGAGAAGGATCACTATGATGACTTGACAGTTTTATAGTTGAAGAAGTATAAACAATTTAAAAAGCATGCTGTTAGTTTAGCATTTAATGGTTTGGGACCAAAATACATCGAAGACCTTGTGGTTTGCAGTGAACCAACAAGATTCCTTTTAGGGCTTCAGGGTCACGTCTGCCTCTCTGTACCCAGAGTCAGAACTAAACATGGAGAGGCAGCATTCAGCTTTTATGCTCCTCACATGTGAAACAAACTCAGAAAACTTTAGATCTGCTGAAACTCAAGTTTTATATCAGGATTAAAAACTTTTCCATTTGCCACCTTTTATCAAAGCAACTGTTAATTTCTTGCATTTTTTTTTATTTTACTTCTTTTGTCTTTAAAAGTTCTTTTATTTTTAAAGTTTGTTTTCATAATTCTTCTGCACCCTGCTGTATTGCTTGTAACGTTTTATGTAAAACACTTTGAAATGTCTTTTACATGCAATATGTTATAAAAAATAAACTTGGCTTGCCTACAATTTATAAAACAGTCCTGAGTAAAAATGTTTGTTGGCAGGTGTGGTTTAAAACAGTTTTACTTGTTAAAAAACATAGCCAATAAAATTTAACATTACAAACAATAACATTTCCATATGATGTATTTTCATTCTCTGGTGTTTAATTAGTCAGTAAATTAAAAACTATGTTTATTTACGTTGGTATTTATTCAAAGTCTTACTGTCAGAGTCAGGCAGCAAGGTGACTGAAAGACTTGTAGCAGTTGTTTTGTGTTAAAATAACATTTAGCTGTTAAAAAGTGGCTTTTTCGATGATCTTACTTAGATTTGACATCAGCCTGTAGTGGCTCATTTGTGTTGTGTCTGGATTGTCCCTTTTTGGCGGAGGTTTGATTACAGCTGTTTTTAGAAGCTCTGGGAGGATGCCCAAAGTTAAAGACAAGTTCACAATCTGTAACAGATTGCTCCAGAGTCTCTGAGACCTTTCTAAAAAAAAAAAAAACCTGTGAGCAGGAAGTACAAACAGCAAGAGGAGTTCAGCTGATGTAAGATGTCCCCCAGATCTATGCTATTAATGGGATTAAACTGTGTCATGGTGTTTAAACTGGTTTTCAATGGACACAGAATGTCTCTTTAACCTGCTGTTGATGAACCAACTGCTTGTCTGATATTCTGGATTTTATCTGTCAAGAATTTGGCAAACACATTGCAGGCCTTGGTTGAATAAAGTTCAGGTGTTACTGACAGTAGCGAATAAGGCCCGAGCATTCTAACAGTTTTTGCTAATTATGTCAGAGAAATAGGACTTCCTTGCATATCTATATCAAAAGCATAATTGTCTTAAAAAAATATAGTGCAGTTGTTTTTTACAGGAACCAGGTGACCTCTAACTCCCAACATGTTTTCCAAATCTTGGTTGAAGTTTTTCTATTTTCATACACACCTGGGTCTGTTTTTCCTTGTCACTCTTTGTATCCATCAAATATGAGTGTGTGTTATGGTAATCAAAATAATATCCATATAAACCAGACAATGCTTGATGGCCCAAAGATTTTTTTTTAAAAAGAAAAAAAAAAAAAGTGTATTACAAGAAACGAAGGCCAGTTAATCTACAATCTGGTAAGATCTTGGTTTTTATCAATGTTCACATGATGATTTAGTTTTAGGAGGCAATATTTTGGGGGACTTGAAGGGTTTTCACTTAAACTGATTTAATAAAAGTAAACAAAATACCTTGACAAAAAGCCAAATCTGATAGCCGATGGTTTCAAGATTGCATTTTAGTTAATGCAAACACTCACAAAAACAAGCTTTGCTTAGCTATCCTTATACACCAAATTCCTTACAGCCTCACCCTTTACCCTAACCTCAATTCACACCAAAGGACCCCTGTAATAATCTTCCTTAGGCTATTAAGACTGGTCTTTGGTCCAGAAGGAACTACTGATGCCAACAAGGTAGAGATCAAAACATAAAAACATCTTAATAATTACACTTCTAACGGTAACACCATCGAAGTTCTGTTTAGCACATTTGACAATATGCATAAGCAGCTTACAAATGAAACTTGTACAGTAAATATGTGTACAATACTCTCTCCTGAGGTTTCATCTAAATTTTTTTTACTTGGACACAACACAAAACAGCAACACTAGAAACCAAAATAGCACAGCTGCACACCTGTAGCAAAAATTCCCATACAGAGGAATAATTGGCGGTTGATTTGTCCCATGGTTGCCTTTCAGTATTTGGATTTTGCTCTTTGAGAAGGACATTTAGCAGGTGTATTTTGTGTATTGGGATGGTATAAAACTATTTAACCATCCCCAAACTCAATCCTATAAGCTCCCAAAAAATTTGCATAAAAATTTTTAAAAAGGAAATATTAGCTCTAGCTACTATTAAATTACCAGTAAGATGTAAGCACAACGAGTCCTCCACTTAGCTAACTGGACTAAACTTGTAATCAGATACCCTATGAGATCAGAGCCTTTAACATTTCTTTAATTCATATTGTAATTAAAATGGCAGGATAATATAATTGGGTGTCTGACGAGCAGGGCTTGTCAGTTGGAAATGGACAAACTGTTCTCTGGAGCATGTTTTACCAAAGCAGAACAGAGCTTAATATAACATGTATGAAGGAAGAGATGGTGCTGGATAATGGATAGTCCAAACACTGAACATCTCATGATGAAGACAACTCATTCTCCCTCTGCTTTAATGACAGTTTTTATATTACCGAAAGGTCTCCATCTTTATCCCTGTAAACACAAAAACTAGACAGGGTGAATTAAAATTTGCATAAGCTTACAAGCACTACTTAAAAAAAACAAATCAAGTGTTTAGATATGAAATTCAAAACCACTTTATTTACAATGATTAATACACTGGGAGCTCTAAAAGTAGGTCATTCAGAGAACCCCCACTGACTTAGGAGCTGATATTAGCTTTGAGTAGAATTGTCCATGTTTCTTGTACATATAGAAATTTGAGGCATACGATTTTTTATCACTTACATTCAACCTTAAATCCCCAAAGAATGTTATGCATCATTCTTGCTTTTGAGTAAACATGTAAATATGCACATACAAACATCTGTGTTATTAAGTGTGTAAAGAAAAACAAAATCACTGTAGAAAATCATGGAAAAGTTATTACTGTAGCAAGAATGACCTCCTCTGCCAATCCTTACTGCAGTACAGCTGAAGAAACGTTTTACTGAGGACACATTGTTTAAATCAGTATATTATAGTGTAGTTTTGTCTAATCTTTTGAGAACTTTATACACTTTTCCTTCCAAAATCACACACAGGACCCTCGAATGGTTCCCAGAACAGATCCAGCTTTCTTCATCAGTATGTTCAATTTTATTAAGTCACAGACTCTGTTGTTACAAAGACAACTGCATCATCTACCCGAGACTACGGGAAGATATTCAACATCTTCTTGTAAATGAGTGTTGCATTTTCAGTCAATTTGTACACCCAGGCATCTGTAGACCGCAACCACCTCAAACTTCTCTTCAAGTATGGAAATGGGGTTTGACTTTCTCTTAGTCATCTCCTTTGTCTGTTTTATGAGCAAAATCAGGCAATGATTTCCACACCAGCTGGGAAAGTGGTAGATCTGTACCTTGTAGTCAGCCTTGTTCACCACTGCCCAGTCCCCCAGCTACAGTTATCTGAATAATTTGACAGATGACACAGCTGAACTGTACAGCAAGTCTGAGATGTACAGAGAGAAGAGAAACAGTGAGAGTACAGTTCCCTGTGGTGCTGCTGACCATCCTGTCAGACATGCCACGCTTCAATCACATAAACTGTAGTCTGTTCATCAGGAGACATCCACATGTATTTTCTGTAGGTTGTCACACAGAAGTATAGACTGAATCATCTTTAACAAAAAGAGAAACCAAAGAACACAATCATCACAGTGATACCTGCTTCATTCAGATGAGGAGGGGCTTGCTGAAGCAAATAGGTGAAGATATCATCAAAATTGTAAATGGTAAATGGTCTGCATTTATATAGCACTTTACATTTATACATCACATTCACCCATTTACACACACATTCACACACTGATGGCAGAAGCTGCCATGCAAGGCGCTCAACCACAACCCATCAGGAGCATTTTGGGGTTCATGTCTTGCTCAGGGACACCTCGGCATAAGCTTGACAGGCTTGACAGGCAGAGTATCGAACTGGCAACCCTCAGGCAACAAGATGACCACTCTACCCACTGAGCCACGCCGCCCCAACTCAGACCCCAAAATAAACTGCAGAAGAATCTGAAATGTGCTGGCTTACTTACTGTATTTTAAGTCACATCAGTCATAAAATGAAGAGGGAAAGAACATAAGTCTCACTGGACTCTAAGTCACATTTATTTTTAAATTTATTTCACAAAATCCAAGACCAAGAACAAACATTTAATCTGTAAGTTCTTCAACTGCACAATAGCACAAGAAACAACAAGCTGAATGTGTGTCCGGTATGTTAACACCAGAGTTTCCTCCAGGATTTTTTTAAACTGAGGGAAAACTAGTCTCCTTATTACACTTAATGAACAGCCGATTGAGGTGCTGAGAAAGTAAGAACATGTATACATCACATTTCGCATTTAAAGACAGACACCGCCGCGTGCAAAGTTTCATGGTAAATATGAAGTAGCCGGGTTAGTTGTTCATTGCACATAAAGGTAACAGATATTAATCTTGATTAATTGTATTTTAAACACATAACAATATTTGTCCCAAAAAGCAACATTTTTTAATTTAAATGGATTTTAATGGACAACAGACACAAATATTGAAAGTTTAAATTCTAGTAATGTCTGGAAAAATGTATTTATTTGCATTTCAATTCAAAATAGTAAAAAAAGAAATAGAAAATATGCCTGGCCAAAAATGAACAGACCTAAAATTAAAGTGTCATTTTAAGTACTTTAACAACAGCTCCGGCTGCTCTCTGATTAAGAGTCTATGACATGTTACAGTACTTTTAACTTATTTAATGTTTTCGTCCCCAGTTTTCATTAAAAGGCATTAATAGCTGACAGTAAGCCAGGACGGGATCAGCCAGCAGCATCTTTGAGGTGAACATCTCCTGCTTTGGAGGCTGAAGCTAGAAGCTGGGAATGAAGCAATCAGTCAGAAGAACAGAGGCTGTTTAGTGTTTTTGGACGGGGGAGGGGTCTGAGTCAGCACCACTGCCTATTGAGAACAGTAAACATTGTGTGCATTCACGTCAGTCTCCAAAAGTCTCCAATATCACCACAAAAGGTCTCTAGATTTGCTCCTGGTCGCTTTTTAAAAAAAAAAAAAAAAAAGAAAAAAAAAAAAAAAAGGAATCGCTAGAGGGGTCTGA
The DNA here is from genome assembly GCF_017639745.1 of Melanotaenia boesemani. NCBI lineage: Eukaryota > Metazoa > Chordata > Actinopteri > Atheriniformes > Melanotaeniidae > Melanotaenia > Melanotaenia boesemani. The sequence continues at coordinate 10,476,423 of NC_055695.1, read as the reverse complement.
CAACTTGCTAATTGTAGCGCCCATGCTCTGACGTGTCGTTATTGGTGTACTGAAAATCAAGCACTGACAAAAGTTCTCCGTTGTTTGGAACACATACTGCAATTAAATGCATTGGTTTTACAATTAATTAATTTTTTAAAAAATTAATTAATTATTAATTATTTTTTTGTCACACCTCACTATAAGTCGAAGTACCAACTGAACTATGAAAAAAAGTGACTCATAGTCCTGAAAATACAAAAATATGAAAAAGATGTCTGAATAAATGATTGCTTAGATTTATGTTGTAAATACAATATGCAAACAGAATCACAGTATGGCAGCTGAATTACCAGGTTTTAATCTGTGCCAGAGAGGCTTCCTAAATTAATTATCCTGCATAATACGAATGATCCATTGTGATCAAATACTCTTGCCACTTGCTGGGTGAAAGTACAGATCATGACTGAGAGCATGCTGATTGGCTAGCAAGCATGCCAAGTGAGAAATTACAGAATGTACAATTACTCTAGTGCCTATATTCTCAAACTGTGGTACGTGTACCACCAATGGTACGCGAGAGCCCTCTTGGTGGTTCTTAGAGGAAAGTCATAAATATTTTTTAATAAAATTATTAAACATTAAGGGTCGCGGGTAAGCTGGAGCCTATTCCAGCATTACCGGTGAGAGGCAGGTACACCTGGACAGGTTACCTGTCCATCGCAGGGCCAACACATAGGGGACAAACAACCACAACGGTGGGAGGAAGCTGTAGAACCTGGAGAGAATCCAGGCATACACGGGGAGAACATGCAGACTCCACACAGAAAGGCCACAAAGTTCGAACCTCCCTCTCCAGCTGAGATTCAAACCAGCGACCTTCTTGCTGTGAGGCTGTGGTGCTAACCACCACACCACCGTGCAGCCCAGTTTCTTTATGAACTGTCCATAGCTAATAGCTATGTATGTTATAGCTTAATATGTTTGCTACTGTATGTTCAGGTTTTTCATGATGGTGGTACTTGGTGAGCTCGATATTTTCTCATGTGGTACATACTGTAAAAAGTTTGAGAACCACTGCTCTAGTGAATATCCAGAAGGTGAATTGTGCATGCAAACGCTCTGAGTAACCCTCACCAACACTAAATACATTCCATGTAGTCAGACTAAGGACATTTCAGAGCACTTAATTAAAGCTTTAACGAGGGTCAGTACAACAGTTATAGGCAAAATAATGATACCAGTTAAATTTATGCAGGTACTCCCAGCCAGTTTGGACAGAGTTACTGAGGCAGTGCTTATCAACAGGTATAACAGGCAAATGCTTGGGGCCCTGAGCCCAAAGTGGGCTCCCAAGCTTAAGGGTCAACCAACTTAGAATTGCAACAAAGCAGTGACAATGTGGAAAGTTAGCTATGACAGTGGTCAACCAGCACAGAACTTCCTGAAGGGGCCCCATCTCGAGCTGTTGCTGGGAGTAGTAGTCACATTATGTATGTGATAAATAAAAAAATAAAAAAATAAGAAAGAAAGAAAGAAAGAAAGAAAGAAAGAAAGAAAGAAAGAAAGAAAGAAAGAAAGAAAGAAAGAAAGAAAGAAAGAAAGAAAGAAAGAAAGAAAGAAAGAAAGAAAGAAAGAAAGAAAGAAAGAAAGAAAGAAAGAAAGAAAGAAAGAAAGAAAGAAAGAAAGAAAGAAAGAAAGAAAGAAAGAAAGAAAGAAAGAAAGAAAGAAAGAAAGAAAGAAAGAAAGAAAGAAAGAAAGAAAGAAAGAAAGAAAGAAAGAAAGAAAGAAAGAAAGAAAGAAAGAAAGAAAGAAAGAAAGAAAGAAAAGAAAGAAAGAAAGAAAGAAAGAAAGAAAGAAAGAAAGAAAGAAAGAAAGAAAGAAAGAAAGAAAGAAAGAAAGAAAGAAAGAAAGAAAGAAAGAAAGAAAGAAAGAAAGAAAGAAAGAAAGAAAGAAAGAAAGAAAGAAAGAAAGAAAGAAAGAAAGAAAGAAAGAAAGAAAGAAAGAAAGATAGATAGATAGATAGATAGATAGATAGATAGATAGATAGATAGATAGATAGATAGATAGATAGATAGATAGATAGATAGATAGATAGATAGATAGATAGATAGATAGATAGATAGATAGATAGATAGATAGATAGATAGATAGATAGACAGATAGATAGATAGATAGATAGATAGATAGTCCATAAGCTAATTTAGCTCAGAGCAGCGCAGTCTGTCCTGCTGTTGACTTCCTAGGTGTCATTAGGGTGAAAATAAAACATAACTTGGACAATGTCAAATTAAAGCCGTGTCCACCTGAGCTAAAAAGGTCAAGCTAAAAATGTCAAATTATAGCATTTATTGGCAAGAAATGTACTAAGATGAACAGATGGCAGGTACCTGTACTATGTCCTGTACTATGCTGTAAAGGTCATCCAAAAGATTCGTAATGGGGGTTTCAGCCGCACAGTTTAATCTTTTATACTGGAGCCATGTTAAATAATATCGTCCCTGTTCAATTAAATAAAAATAGTAAATAATGAGGAACTAAGAAAACTAAAAGCTATCCTCAAGAATATCAAAAAGTTGCATTTGAGATATTTAACACTAATAAAGCCTTTTAAGATTATATTAATGTTATTGTTGTAGGTATATGATATAAAAGAAAAAAGGGACATGCCCCTATGAAATTTTGCTTGGGGCCCCAAAAGATAATAGAATCGCTTTTGCAGATATATTTGCTCACATACTAAAGGACCGAATGCACTAGTACCTTACCACCAAGTGCTCTGCACACGGATCAGTGTGTTTCCACATTTAAACATTCAGTTTAAGCCAACAGATCAATGGACTGAATTTTGGACAGAGCACTCATACGGACAGAGCTACATAGGACACCTGTCGAGTGAGAAAGTGAGTCATAAAAAGAGGCAAAGGCTGGCAACTTTGGCAGGTGCGTGAGAGGAGCTGAGGGACTCAAATATGAAGGAGTAAATGGCATAAATAGAGTCAGTCATGAAATGGAGAGCTAGACAATGACGTAACTGGTTATATGAGAGGGGAAGTTTAAAAAAAAAAAATAAAAACGCTTTATAAGGTGTAGAAAGAGGAAGTACTCCCACCATAAAGCTCATGAACACGTTGATTTTTCCTTTTTCACAGTTTCATTTACAAAGCAGGACGCCCTGCTGATCTGGATCTTTCACTCCCGGGAGTCCCAGGAGTGGGAGTTCCTTATAGACCTGGGGAACTTCCGATTGTACAACAATCTCCATTTCAGCTCATGGTCGACATAAAATCGAGGTCTGAAAGGTTGTTATGTGCCACTTCATACTGAATATGATAATATCTAAAGCGCCTCTTGGCATGCAGTGTCTGCCATTTGCTCAATGATAAAATCCTTGATGGATTAATCTCTAGGTGCTGTTATTCTATGAAAAATATGCTGCTGGAAATTAAAACGTCACGTTCACTGACAGAAAGATTTGTTAAACGACATACAAAAATAAACCATGTAGGTCAGTCATAATAGGGTTCAAAAGGCATTTTGAAAAACTATAAGGATTATTTATTTAATGCACTTGCAAGCATACCTTCATGCCCTATGTGTACTTTGGGAGCTACGGAATATGCAACATAGTGAAAACTTCTCAAATAACGATAAATAGCCAAAGTTACACCTCGAGAGTAGATTCTAAAAGAAGTCAAGCTAGAATTGCCTAACATATATGTAAATGGAATATTAGCCTACTACGATGTACAGGGAACTCTTGACTAGTTGGAGCGGGTGCACGATGCGTTAATTAATAAAGTGGAAACATCTGTGATTAATGCCTGCGCCTAGGCTGAACTTGCAGTATTTAAACACAACGGCAAACAAAATCCAGTGTCCATCTTAAAACAGGCGATATATTCAGTCCCTTCTTTCATTGTTGCTTTCAGAACTCTACAAAATAAAATAATTTTAAAAAATGGCGTAAGACCAGCAAATAAAATGTAATAACCGAGAAATACCTCGCGTCTTCTCCTCAGCTCATCCACACGTGGGGACAAAGGGAATCCCGACGCGTCGCGCGCGTTGGTTTCGGATGAGAGAGCGCAGCTGTCACCACATTTATTCCCTATCAGCAGGTGTTTTTCTCCATCCTCTGCTGGGATATGTTTACTCCACAGTCGTCCACCCTCCGAGGAGCGTAATCCACACTCTCCAGTCGCTTTTAGTCTTTTGTTGTTATTTACATCATCACTGGGTTCTTGCTTGTCCACTTTTTTCTTAGATAGAAACAAAATTCAAACCAAACTGGAGCGCTGACCACACTAACTGTCTTTTTTGCCAGCTGCATGTCATTAAATCATGAACAAGCCACCTTTAAAGACCGAGCAGCTTTGTGGTTTGAGGACGGAATAGCTGCTTTTGCGCGTAAAATAGCTGAAAGTCGGAGCTCCCCTCCGACCATTTCTCCCTCCTCTTCCTCCTCCTCCCTCAGTCTCAGCAGACGAGTAGCTTGGACCAATTGAGAGGCAACGGAGAGAGAGAGAGAGAGAGAGAGAGAGAGAGAGAGAAGCGAACAGAGCTCGTGAGTGTGGCGCGGGACCGGAGAGCCATCAATACACAATGAACAGCTACAAGCAGACTTAAACCTGACAATGTTTGGATATTTTAAACTAATAATGTAATTAGCTCAATAATGCTCACATTTTTGTTACAATGGCAGCTATAATTTTTTTACTGGAACAACAAATAACAAATATTTCTGTATTTAAATTAAGTCATTCTCTCACACATTGTGAGGATGTTTCAATCAAAGCTTATTTATTAAATTCAGCATAATGCTATATCAAAGTTATGAGCAAAGGATTACACCCGTATTTGAATAAAATGCTGAGTAATTGCAGCCAGATGGGTAATCACGCTATCACATGCTCTTTAATCTGTAATATTACATCACAAATACAAACAGGAGGAGCTGAGGATTCAACACTGACGGATGAGCAACAGCTGCCCCTGCTCGTCTGTTTAGGTCTACATGATGTCAGATGTGGTCACATGAATAACCAACAGTCCAGTCCTAACTTTAATCATGTGGTCAGAGACTCCATCCACTTTCTATTCCAGCTTCATCCCATTCATGATCACAAAGGGGAACTGCTATCCCAGCCTCCACTGAGCAAGAAGCAGGGTACAAGCCGGAGACAAATGAGACAAAACACAAAAAAAAGGTTACATTAACAGTCACTCCAAGGCTCAAATTAGAATCACCATGTATTTGGACTGTTGTAGGAAGCCAGAGAGACCTTACACATGCCCAGGGAGTATGAAACAAGAGATTCCCCAATGAAAACAATAAATAATTTGTGGTTGCTTATTGTTACCCATAATGCTTTCGTCTTACATATTCAAAAGACCAAGCCCTTGTCTTCTTAGATGGACAGGAAAGTTTGTTTTAGTCTATTGAGAAAGATAAATTGTTTGGGAGCTAAATGAAACCAGAGGGAAAGAACAAGCTTACGGTCAAGCTGGTTTAAATAATCAAATTACTAAAATAACAGGCACAAAAACTTCCGGAGCTCTACTGTTGCAAGGGTTGGGAGCAGACTGTCCAAGAAAAAGAAAAGAGAAGGAGAAGAGAGAAGGATGAATTGTTACAATTTCAGAGAATCAAGTGGTATAAATTAATTAAGTTTTAGGGAGCAAATGGTTACAATAGACAACCAGCCCCCTAAATATATCAACAAAATAGGTATTTTTCCATACACAACTCATAACTATAAAGCACTGCCCCTACAAGAGGCAAGTCTAGAGCATTTTCACATTAGAACAGTTGTCACTTTCAAGTGATTCTTCAACAAAGTCACAAAGTCCTCTAATGAAGGCAGGAGGGGCAGCTGGACGACAAGCTACATATCGTGTTTTCAGCCATTTATTTTCATCTGTAGGGTGTATATTTGTGATCAGCATATTACAACAGTGTTTTTCATTGACTTTATGTCCAGTTAAAGGTAGAGTAGGAGATCCCGGAAAAACGGTTAGAGCAAGCTACATTTTTAAAATACACAATCTAAAAGTTCAAATCCCCTTTCTTCAGACTTCCCCCCCAAAGCCACATCTCCAAAGCACAGAAATGAGGGTTCAACAGTGCTGGGCAGCATCGATATGCTAACATTGTTCTGCTCTTGTGCTGCTCTCCTTCATTTTTGTTCTTGGAAGTAGCATTTTCAAAACAGTTTTTCTTTTCTGACTCGATAAAACCACCTTTTCTGACATAATGTACCTTACATTTAAGTGTGTATCATATTTTGATGTAGTGAGCTAGCTAATGCTCCAACCCTCTGAGAGCAAGCGAACGGAGGCATGCGCAGAAGGGTTTAGGGGCGAGGGACAAATGACAGTTAAGTTTGATAGACACATCACTAACCAATCTTTTAGAACAGGTCGGTTAAAATGATAGGATGGTGTTTTTTCAATTCAATCAGTGTGTGAAGGGGGATTAAGCAATACAGTAAAAAGTGCTCCTGGATACCATTTCCTACCCATGACACAGCAGCACTTTACTAAAACCAAAAGCCCTTCCTGGTTTAATTTAGGCAATGGTGTTGCTTAGTTACATTCAGAAAATATCATTATTACTAAAATAAATTCTTTTTACAATCCTCACCATCACAGGTGCCATTTTTGGACTTAAGATGCAGTTGCTCTCATGACCACTAGAGGTCCCATATTCCTTGAAAGCCACTAATGGTCATTTTGATACGTTAGCAAAAAGCCCATGGTGTTGTTTTTGGGATGCAGACAGTCTGTGAGGGAAGTGCTGCTTAAATTGCAGGAGTTTATCCCAACTATCATTGTGAGAATATCTGTTTTTAATGCTTCAATTGGTTGTTTATTTATACACATAAAAAACGTGTGTTACTTCACCCCTTTCCTGCTTGCCTTCTGCTAGCATTTGCTCTTCCAGTAGGTTATTGCTCCAGTTTGTGTGGTGGCGGAAAGAAGTGTAGGTATAACTGACTATAGGTAAGTGACTGTTCACAAACAAAAAACACAGTTCAATGTAATTCATTGGTTTTCCTTTGCTAGACAATCATGTTTTATGGATTTGGCTTGTATGAACACAGTTGTCATAAACTGGACTAATGTTTTAATTGTTTGTTTCTTTGTTTTAATCATAATGAATTGGCTTAAATCATAATTACGTCTGTAAAGTCCCTTGAGAAGACTTTGTTGTGAATTGGCACTATACAAAGTATAAATGTTAATTTGTTCAGGTATATACTGTACAACTAAATATAATAATGCTTTAAAATGAAATGCTCTTCTTTTACCAGCTTTTTCTTATATTTTATTTTTCTATTTTAAAAGGGTTATAACAAAATAATAAAAACATTTTACAATGATAATAAAAAGAAATAAAAAAAATCATTATAAGCATAACAACAAATAAAAATAATAATAAAATAAAAATTTAGCAAGACTGCCAGATCCTCTAAAAAAAACACGTGTCTCTTGTTTTTATGTGATTTTCCTCTTCCCTCTTCCTGTCTCCTTAAAAGGATCTTTTAGTTTGTCCGTAATGTGTTCAGGTTAAATACAAGCTTCCTGTATGGCCATAAAGATCTGAGATGTAATTTCTGACTCATATCTTTCTAGTTTACAGCCTTAATTATTTGTTTAAGATTATGTGAACTTGTTTAACAAACCGTAATGTTTACTTAATGATTTACAGTCCTGTTAACAGTCTTGTAAACAGTGAAGTAGGGCTACAGTATGTAAGCCATTACCCTGTGGCTCATATCTACTGTTCTCTGTCTTGCTTGTTGCTTTTGGTTTGAAAAGGGCACAGTGAGAGCAAAAATGTTATCAAATGATTGGTATTAACATGCATCCAACTTTTACAAAGCCTCAAGTTTCTGACAAACAGACTGTGTGGCATGTTTAATTTAGGACGACTGAAAATCCAGTTAAATTGCTCTTTGCAGTTTTCAGTCACTGTAGGCAAACAAATGAGATCTTAATCTCTTAAATATTCTCCTCGCCTTACATCTATTTACTTAATACACGTTTCTACATAACCCACACCTGTGACAATATCACTCTAATAGTGAACAAGCATGATTAGTGAAATAAAGGCTGTTACAAGCTTTTCTGGAACACAAGGTAACTGAACTTTCAGACCCACAGTCATCAGGATGAAAATGAAGTTGAAAAGAATCTGTGTTCAAACTTTGAAAGTGTGACTGAATAGTGTGTGTGCATGCACTATGCGTGTGTGTGTGTGTGTGTGTGTGTGTGTGTGTGTGTGTGTGTGTGTGTGTGTGTGTGTGTGTCAGTAGGTCATATTGTATGTGATTAAACCATAAGCCCTGTGATACTCCACCACTCTCCACTGACTTTTAAACATTTGAGTCAGTGAAACACTAGCCATACATTTTATACAACTGAATTTTTTTCCTGACATACAGCCGTTTGTGACATTTGTGTCATGTAATCTATCAGAGCTCCATTCACTGACCTACATTAAAGAAGTTGAAAGAAGCTTTTCCTGCAGCCTTTCTGAGCAAGCAGATAATCTGCATACGGTCAAAATGGAGCTGCAAATCGTCAAAATGAGATTAGAGCATGCATGCTTTTGTAATTAAACACTACAGGGCTTCAACTGTTTGTTCACCTAAACCAACAACAGAAAATCAGCAAAAATTATACTTTTTGTGCATTTTGTTTGGACAGAAATTCAAGTGAGCCCTATAAACCTGTCATGAAATATGTTAATGACTGAAAAGTCTCACTATAATGAATTTCTGCTTAAATCCAAATATAACATTTGTGTGGCATTTCAGTCAAATAGGCCTGATGCAAAGCTGCTCCATGACACACTGATGAGCTGAATGAGTTGACTTTTGTCCATTTTTAAACCGTTTTTCCATCCTTGAGTTGAGGTTGTTGAGGGAGGCTCCAAAGACCTTGCAATGACATTATTTTGCCATATTAGGGCTCATTGTCTTTGTCTTTTCTCTCTATACAGAGAGAATGTTTTTTTTTTTTTTTTTTTAGTAAATCTTCCCTTTCAGTGCCCCACAAAGCATGTCTAATCTCCTCTTGCAGGAAGTGCAGGCTTCTGCTGAGATGGAGAATTGGAAAGAAGCAGCTGCCTTTTAACTGTAAATTTCCAGCAACCACAAAACACATAACTGACCTTTGCACTCTCTTGTGCAAGTACAGAATATTTGTTATTTTGCATAAAAGATGATCACACATTTGAGAGTGTTTTGCATTAAAACTGAGTTATGCAAATATCATGTTTAAGACTTAGTATAGAGGCAAATGCAACGAGATGCCAGAGACCTATTTGGAAGAAAATTCTCTGTGGTGACGCCCATCATAAGATCATTTTGTGCAGTCATGTAATAATCCATCTAGTGCATTGTATCTTCTCGTTATTGCCTCTTTAAAGCATCAAAAACAGATTTAATATGAAGCAAGAATCACATCTTTTATGCAACATTTGCTAAGCCATTTGTACATTTTAAGCAGCACTTTTCACTGGAAATCCTTCATAACTGAAACTACTCCACTTCTTCCTCTTTACAATGTCCTCTGTGTACTAATCTGGGAGAGCAATTAAGACTTTAGGTCAGTTGAACAATTTCTAAACTCATGAGTCAAACATTCTTATGTGGGACACATACAACAGTAGATTTATTCATTTTACTGGAATTAATAATAAAATACCTGTATTCTAGTCTGTGTTCTACAATCCAACCTTGTTGCAATATTTTAAGTCTTTGTCACAGTATATTGTCTTTGGAGAGCATTATTAAAAGCTTTGGAGATCTACAGAAACAAGATTCAGGTCTATCCCATCAGGACAGAAATATTTGATCATGTGAAGAAAGGAGATAATTCATAGAATATTTGTGATGGATGGCAGTGGGCCTTTCTGTTATAGAGATAAGTGGATCCATGTAATGTCATTAAAATAACCTCCAGCAGCATAAAAGATCCTGATCCTTCTGATCCTCTGTGTATAGGTGTAAAGTGTTCATGCACACTTGTGGAGAATATGGTGAAAGATGACTCATCCGACTTGTCAGATGGTTTTATTACACAGAATCATCTTTGAACTGGAAATGGTTTTGCAAGGACATGCAAAAGAATGACTGGACCCACCATCTGTCTCACCACATTTCATGAGCAAACTTCAGCCAACAAATCAAAGAACAATATGGCAGAGTAGTGAGTGCTGAAGAGACAAGACAACAGCAAGCCACAGTCTGAGAAGATTTGATAACTAACAAGCAGTCAGAGCTGCTAGCTACAAAGATAGCATTCTGTTTTTAGACACATTTAAAATAGGATGATATGCTTCAGGCACCAACATTTTGTTTTCAAGAACAAATAGCCTCTTGTGTCTAGAAGCATCTGGATTAACTTTATTGTTTTTTGGGAGAGGGGTTTCTAATAAAGCAGCTGTACCCAGGAACTTATTTAGCACTGAGCCGGAGTTGCAAGTCAAGCTTAAAATGTGAAGTCTCCAGGAAGCAAGACTGGCCCGGGAGTGATGTCACTGGATGAGCCATGAGATATTCCTTCCCAAACTGTGTTTAACTTTTCCAGAATGTTTCCTCTCATCGCCTGACACCTGCCCTGACTTTTTTCTTTTACCTCATAAGTCTGACAAAAAAGCCATAGACCAAGTAGCAGGTATGCCATCGCCTTGTTGTGTTGTGTTTGTGTCGCATACAAATGAAATCACAGCACTTTCAGGTTGCCTTGCTATCACGACCTTACCCATTTCAAGGTGGTACTCATTTGTAATGGAAAACAACCAAACAAAGTTGAGTCAAGTAGAGCTACATAGCTAAATAGAAAGCTCATATGCTGGTTTAAACTGAATTAACTAGTCCCCTGCCTGTATTAAAACAAACAGTTTGCATAAGAAATAAATGAACAAAAGTAAAATGTTTGTTTTAAATCAAGCACCCCAAGGCTTGGAATATTTCCTCCTTTTACATGCAAAAAACACACTCACCACTAACAGTCATGAGCGGGGAGGAGAAGGACGACAATGGGGACCTCTCACACCCCTCTTCCCCGGGGCGCCACCGGGGGTGGGCAGGGGGAGGTGGTCGAGCTGCCCTGGGTGGCCGGTCCCTGGCGGGGCCGGTGGCTGCCAGTCTTGGCCCACTGGGAACTGTGCCCCAAGACCGTGGGGGGCTCTTGCTGGGGCTCTCCTATGCTTCCCTTCGGGTGGGGCTGGAGTCGTCTTCGTGGTGGGGTAGCTTGGGTTAGTGCTCTGGGGCTGTTGCTGAGGGCCCGGGTCTCTGGGCTGCCCTGGTCAGCCTCTGACATCCGTAGGGGCGTGGTCGCATTTGGACAATCTCACTCACCACTCTTCATCACTGATCACTCCTTATTCCTCATGGCACAGTCACTGAGTTGTCCAGTGAGTTTATACACTAAGAGATAATTCTTTTTTTTCCTGTGAGTTAGTATCTGGTCGCTGTTCTGCTACTTTCACGATATGTCTCTGTGATCTGGTTATTATTTAAGAACTCTTACTGACTAGCAGCTCTGTTTTTTTTTTTTTTTGTTTTGTTTTTTTTTTGTAAAAGTTGTAGGAAATTTTCTGGTGTGTTCATGTACAGGTGTAACAGTTTGTTGTCTGGTGATGGTGTAGATTGAAGGGTCATTGCCTTCTGTCTGTGATGTTTTTGTCTCCTTTTTTCTTTCCCTTTTGCTTCTTTTTTCTATTTTCCATCTTTTTCTGGCCCCTCCGGTTAGGTCCAGCAAGATTACATAGATTCCGTGATTCCAAGTAAATAAATGAATAAATGAATCAGATTATCAAGAGGAGCCTTACCCATAGGCCTCCCCTTGGCAGAGCAAATTTGTTCAGCGCGATACAGCAACCAGATTATCATTTTACTTGCTATGATGCTGGACAGGACAGGTTAAAAAAAAAAAAGGAATATTTCCTTCTTCCTATTTTAGCCTCCAAAAGTAAAAAAAAAAAAAAACACATTGACATTATTTTTCTGTGTGTCCACATGACAAATTACTTGCTTCCTGCTGGTTCAGACTTTACAGACATTTTATAGTCAGTCTGAGTCTGTCCAGTCCAGTTCATGGTAATAGAAGAGAAAAGCAGGGTGAGTGTGAACATGTGATTAGCCTTTCCTTTGTGGAGCTGGGGGAAGTGAACACACGAACACATACACACTGATGAGATACTCACCGCTACCTGCACTGTAGAGATCCTCATCTGTCATGCTGCAAAGAATAAAGTCTTACACAGGACAAATATGCTTACAAGAGATAAGCCTTTATTTGCCAGAATGTAAGCATCACCTTTATGTGACAGAAGATTGAGATGAAATGTCATTTAGATCTATTTATATTCCGAAGCTCAACAGCATTTTATTTGCAGCCACAAAAGAAAGAACAGGATTATGCTGAACGAAACTGAAACAAATAGAAGTGAATGCAAATCAGTCATCACAGCGAAATGACTGAATTTGATATTTAGAAACCCCTGCACTAGTTAAAGTGTAATATCTCTTGAAATAATAAAATGAAACACAGCCCCCAAGGCTATGAAGACCCTGCTGCTGAGATCAAAGTACGACCACTACAGCGATATGAGTATTTTCATGATGCCTCCAAGAATATCTCATTTTCCTGATATAATTCCCTCACTGTGTGGAATATTAGTAGGGGGCTGGAAAAACAGGTGAGGATTGGACTCCTTCATATTGATGAGAATATGCCACTCTGTGTGACTAATTGTGTTGAAGCAATGACACAGTGCGTTTGTACTTGTAATTGGATGCTCTAATTAGACTTCTTTATTGTTTCCCACTTGACTAGTTTCTGTAAACCACAAGTCCCGAGACGTCTGTTTGTTTTGTGTTTAACCGATGATTACTGTGCTTTATAAATATTAAAGGCAAACAAATAGGAAGAATTTCAAGCTGAGTGTGTATGTGTGTATTTGGTTTTTTTTCTTTTTTTTAATCTAGGGGATTAACTACTTAAGTAATGCAACCATGATTAAGAAAGATTGCCATCTGGTAGTTTGACAGGGTGCTGAGACTTGTAAAGAAGGACATGTGTGCTTTTGCATAGCAGGGCACTCAGAGGCACAGGTTGGGAAAAGAGCGGCACCTGTAAATGACCTGTAATACCTTACTTAAAAAGTAAGTAAATAAAAATAAATATTTATTTATTTTTAAAAATATAAATGGGTTAAAGCAAAATGTGTAAAAAGCAAATCTACCCTTTTGTGCTCTTGTGCAAAGACTTGATGACATTCTTCATTTTAAGTTAAAAATAATTATAATGGTGATAATATTTAAAATAATCTTATTGGTGTTTCTTTTAGTACTGTAGGCCATTTAACTTGGTTTAGTCAATACCTGATGGTATTATGGATTTTATATTTTCTCAATAAAATGTAAACAGTCGGGACAGACAGATTATTGCCAACATAAGCAACTGATAACGTAGTGTTGTGTGAATTCTGCATTATGGATCAATATCTGTATTTCCAACAAGTGGGTAAAATAGACAATCAGATATATTAACAAAATGAAAATGATAAACAGAAATAAAAGGATTACAAAAAAAAACCGAAGCAATCTGCATGTTCATAAAAGAGTAAGAAGTAAAAATTTAAAAAGTATTCATTCTTACACCTTTTCTAATATTTATTGTTACATTTAACACATTTAACATACATAAAATACAAATATATAAGCAGCTATAAATACATTACCTGTACATATTTACTTAATTATTGATATATAAATATATATGGTATGAACATAAAATATATGATGCCATTACAGTTTTTATATTTCAATATAGACTCATATGTCAATAAATAGACATTTGGAATTTGAAAACAACAAGTATTACTATAAAAATTTCAATCACTATAAATATATAGCAGATTTATATATTATATTATGAATCAGTACATTTGCATATATTTTTGAGAATACAATTACACATACCACAGAATATGATAAACTGTATAAATAAATAATAATGTTCACATGCATACACAATATAATATATGGTACATGTACCCCAGATAGGTGTTAAGCCCCCTCTTCCCTGTTTCTTGTAAAGATAAATAGTTTAAATTTTTTTGATGTATGGACATTGATTAAGCTTTATTTTCAGTCTGTTCCAAAGTCTCGCTCCACTAATGTTTATACAAAATCCTTTCTTGTTCGATATATCTTCATTTTGAACAATGATTATGATCAAGAATGTCATTGTAATGATGTAAAAATTACACAGAACTTTATAATAAAATGTGCTTATTGGTTACACTGACTGTGTGATCACCCGAAGCCACATGTGTAGTTGTTTCCAGCTGTGTCTTCTTGGTCGACTGTTGGTCTCAGTATAATGCATGATGCATTCACTTGCATATGAGGATCTAAGGTTTACCCAAGTGAAAATTAGTTTACATGGATATTTGCAAGAATTCAGTTGTGCTAATGTTGGGGTGGCACCTGGGGAGACCATACAGATTTTAGGGCTGGCCTTCTTTCTTACATATCATACTGTGCTCCCTCTTATTCTTACACACTGCAGACCTACTTTCAAAGTTCCTCACAGTTTATATGATGCACTCTGATCTTCCTTGGGGTGGGACCAAAAATTCCTCATCTTTCGTCACAAGTGACCACAAACTTAAGCTCCATATATATGACCATTTTCAGTTATTTAACTGTTGTCTCACAAACACAAAACCAACTGTGTCTTACTATTTATGTTAACATGATACTAAATTAGTTTGACCTGAAAGTCACTGAGGCACATAAATAATGTCAAGCACAGTTGCCCGCTGTTGTGTTAGATGACTTTTGCTCAGGACTGTAAAAATAGCTCCTTCTGTGTGGTTTCTGAATAGTTCACAATTTAGTGTTGAAGGTCAAGAATTTCAAAAGCTGCTCGTATGCAGTAATCAAAGGGAACAATTGTGACCTTCTCTGGCAAATGTGTGGCATTTATCTCATCTTATCCAGTAGTTTTCCTCTCAGATGAATAATACAAAAACTGTAACACTGGAGTCTGAGCCAAGAGCTGACCTTTACCTTCTCTTGCATCTATTGAAAGCAATACTGTCCCTTCACTCCAAAAATGTATTTCTAACACACCTTGACCTATGGATACTGTCATTTTGGACCTTTGTTACAAAAAAAACCCCACATTCCCTGGGTGTGTTTACCAAACTTTGAAGCTATTCTTGAAAATAATTCATTAAATAAATAAATTGGTTATTCCTAAAGGTATATAAACTTTCTCTCTAAAACAGTGAGTTGACTTCTTTTCTTTAGATGACTGAATTCAGACGAAATGAAGGTTAATTCTTTTTTTTTTTCAAGCATATTAAAGCCTGTAGTTTATATAATTTTTATAAGTAACTGAAATTTGACATTTAAATGTCTTACCATTAACAGATTTCATTTCAGAAAACCCAAGGACATTTTACAATTTAAATTGACAAATCAAAGTGGATATATACAATACAGAAGGAAGAAAAATTAAGCAATTCAAATGCAATACAAAAGAAAGTAAAATATAAGTTAAAATGTGGCAGGAACACAGCAGTTTAAACAGATGAACTGAAAGAGATTCAAGGTTGTAGGCAAGTTTGAACAGATGAGTTTTGAAATGAGGTTTAAAAAGGGGGAGAAAGTCGATTTTACGCATGTCAGTAGTCCATACAGAGGGCATTGCACTCCCAGAGGGCAAAATAACAGATGTTGAGGAGAGCTGCAAGTACCTTGGCATACCACAAACTAACGGCAACCAAGAAAAAGCCACAAGGAAAGCTGCCACAGCCAAATATCTGTAAAGAGTAAGGCAAGTCCTGAGAAGTCATATCAATGGCAAGAACAAGATCCAGGCAATAATCAGCTATGCCCTGCCAGTGATTAGAAACCCTGCTGGGATAATAAGCTGACCAAAGGAAGAAGTTCAGACCACAGATATTAAAACATGGAAGCTGTTTACCATGCATGGAGGGTTCCACCCCAAATTCAGTGTCCTGAGACTTTACACTGTGCAAAGAGGGAGGCAGAGGACTAGTGAGTATCAGGGCCACTATCCAAGATGAAACATCCAAGCTCCATGAATACATTCGGAAGATGACCCCATGAGATGAGGCACTTAGTGAATGTCTCAGACAGTGGTCACTGGAGGAGAATGAAATTGAGGAACCATATTGGGAGGGCAAGCCCCTGCATGGGATGTACCACTGATAGACAGCCGAAGTGGCAGATATGAAAGTCCTACCACTGGCTAAAGAGGGCTGGACTGAAGGAATTACCATGACAGCACAGGAGAAAGCTTTGAGTAACAGGGCAACTGAGGACAAAATTTACCATACCAGGCAGGACTCCAAGTGCAGGCTGTGTAAAGAGCACTGAAACAATCCAGCACCTCACAGCAGGATGCAAGATACTGGCAGTCAAAGAATACATGGAACACCATAACCAAGTAGGTGGCATAGTGTACAGAAACATCTGTGCAGAATATGGAC
This sequence comes from Melanotaenia boesemani, assembly GCF_017639745.1. Classification (NCBI taxonomy): domain Eukaryota; kingdom Metazoa; phylum Chordata; class Actinopteri; order Atheriniformes; family Melanotaeniidae; genus Melanotaenia; species Melanotaenia boesemani. The sequence continues at coordinate 10,459,895 of NC_055695.1, read as the reverse complement.
TGGAGACTTCTAGGTCACAATGGAAAACAACTCCCAAGGTGATGGAGAACGAGAGACCCAATATCCTGTGGGACTTCTGGATACAGACCAACAAAATGGTGGTGGCCAACCAACTAAATATAGTGATCATGGATAAACAGCAAAGAAAAGCCGTAGTGATCTTTGTAACCATCCCCAACGATAGAGAAATACCAAGGACTCAAAGAAAAGCTGGTGAAAGCCTGAAAGGTGAAGACAACAGTAGCAGCAGTGGTCATCAGAGTACTTGGGGTCCATATATATATATGTGTGTGTGTGTGTGTGTGTGTGTGTGTGTGTGTGTGTGTGTGTGTGTGTGTGTGTGTGTGTGTGTGTGTGTGTGTGTGTAGATAGCTCATGGTGTTTGGAAAGGTTGTGCTCCTCTCCTTTGTTAGTGAGTTTGAGAGATATATTCACAGGCTTTGCCTACACATTGTGAAATCTCACTCTCCACTTTATGAGTTTAACCTATCAGTCCTCACAGCATGATCTGTGGACATGACTCACAAGGATGTGTATGCAAACCCAAACACACACAGCTGCATTAGCAGCACTCCTAACCACCAACACACATGCAGGTTATACAAGGAAATGTGGGTGAGAAATTTTTACACACGTTGCTTGTTTTCATTAATACATAATGCTAAATCTGATTACAGTATGTAATATTCTATGAAATATATGTTTGCTGTTCTCTAAACTCATGTTTTAAACTAGAACTGAATATGCAGCATTGTGCAAGTTCCCCTTGAGAATCTGTCATGTTTTTTTCCCCATTAGTCTCCAGGCCACTCTAACAAAAATATGCTACTTTGTAGTAATCTAATCAAGCATTAACATGCATCCAGCCACACAAATTTAAAAAGAGCACACACTTATTTGTATACAGGCACAGGCTCATTTTAAAGCACATACGAGAGTATATTGTATGATCAAAAACATAATTGCAGTACTAGCTGTGATGAAAGCTAAGAACATTATAAAGCATGTTATACTACCTAAACAACATCTGTTTGAGTTCCTCTAATCAGGTTGTTTTTCTTCAACGTGGACATGACATAAGTATAAACTCAAACATTTAACTGGTACTTTATATGTTAGTCTTTATACATACATAATAGCATTAGTAATGACGAAGCTCTTGATGTTAGAATTGAACCTTTTTTGCGTCCTTGTTTGACAGATCTTCCTTCTGAGAGAGAATTATGGCATCAACACACACTCTTGAAATGACCTTAAGTAATTTCTCAAGCAACACGCACACATCATTATACAGAATCTAAGTTTCTGAATATGTGCAGAAATCCTTCCGTCATCTAATCCAAGAAAATAAACAGATGAAATATTTGTATTTATGAGTGTCTGAGAATCTCCTGTGAAGCATGCAAGAAAATGCCTTTTGTCTGCTGATGAGTTTTAATGCTGGCTTTGTTATATCTGCTAGAAAATGAAGTCATGAAGGCATGAACACCACAGTCAAAAAGCTGCATATCTTTCACTCACTGCATCTACTGTCAAAAAAAAAAAAAAGTTGGGCTTTTTACCAAGATATACCAAGATATACTGTATATATATATATATATATGAAGGACAGTGTAAACTAATTGATAGTTCTATTTGCTACCAGTGAGGGGGATCAGTTAATATGCAATAATATCAGTGGTGTCCTGCAAATGCATCAAAAATGTGTTCTTTCATATCACATCTCTCTCTCCCACTGAACCATGAAATAGAGCCTCCTAATTTTCCTTTAATCTTAAGAACAAAAGGCCCAACCCCCTTTGCATTGGTAGAAAATCTAATAATAAACCAGATTCTGCTTTGCACCACCGTCAACAGCTGTTTTACTGTATTGAAACTCTGCCTGACCATTTTAATCCTGCCTCTGTCTCCTTTCAGACAGGGACGTTGTAAGAATTAGGGTGGTGCTTACAATATCAGCACATTTTTAAAGCTTCAGTTTTTATGTCTGCACAAACCACTAAACTGTATTTTAGATTAAGTTAAAATAGTGCAATGAATTTTCGTAAGAGTAGTCAGAGAAAAACCCTTGCAAACCTACACACTGCACTTTGTGACATGCGTGACAAACAGGACTCTTACCAGCAGCATTGTCAGCTTATCCATGGAAATCTTTGGAGACACTAAGATGCTACCTTGTTATTTATTTATTTATTTTATTTATTTATTTATTTATTTATTTTTTTGTAAAGTCCAGTTTAAGGTTAAACCTGGAAATGGAAATACTTTTTTTTTTAAATGATGGATAATTGGCTTTGGAGCCTCCTCCCAGAGTAAATAAAGCTTTTTTCTTGAGCTCTAGTAGCCTTTATTTTGCAGTAGAGACGCATAGCAAAGGGCCCCAAGCTGGGACTTTAACCTTGGCCAGCTGCAATGAGGAGCTGAAGTCTCTGTGCATGCACAGGTGCACTACATACTGCCCTTTTATTATTATAATTTTATGCAACATCTTCAAGACGGTTGTCTTTGCTGAATAAGAATGTGGTTTTAGATTAAGTAAGCTACATGAAGAGGTTGAACCTAGCTTAAAGTCTTGAACAAAACAAATCAAAAGAAAACATAAACCTATATCTTATTCCACAGTCTTAAGTTGTTTAAATTGTGTAGCTTTTTGTCTCTGTGCTAAGCTCAGCTTTAAGTACATATATACACCAACACACTGAATGTGAAATTATCTGTAGGTTATTGAGATTAATATAGAATATAAAATATAGAGTCTGACTGAATGGCTAGAGTGGTAGAGACATTTTGTTTTGATTTGCCTTAAAGACATTGTCATGGCAATGAGGGCTGAAGTTGGAGACTATTTTAAGCTTACAAACAATAACAGCCCATGGGGTTAATAGCAGTCTATTTAACCTGATCTGTGACTTTTCCACTCTCCAGTTTCCCCTCTGGCTACATTTTGTCACACAGGATTTACAAAACAAACAGTCAAACTCCCCGATCCTTGTATTTTCCACATATTTCCTATTTTCTGCTCTAACATAAATAATCTGTAACCTTATTACAATATTGTTTTGGTGGTGAATATTGTAGAGTCAGTAAGAACACATGGTTGCACAATAATGGATTCCCAACAGAGGAGAGAAGTGTGTGGGTTTCATCTTTAAAGCTTTAAGTGAGACCACCACACATAAAAATGCTACAAAAAAGTTTAAGACTGACATTCAAATAGCAGCTGGTGTCTGGTTTTTAAAAGAAATGTAAATAAATCGTATTTGATGATTTAACTGTTAATAGTTCTGCAATTACATTGCACATTGACCTGACTAGATGAAAATAATATAAAAATAACACATAGCACCATTACTGAGCAGTAAAAATGTGGCATCAATGCACAAATAATGACCCAGTACATCATGTTTTTTTTATGCTTTTAGAGATAAGCAAAGATATCATCATTTACAAAGGTTTGTTTTCTAACCTAATTAACTCATTTGGTTTGTAGTGTTAAACATAAATGTCTGATTCAATCTGCTGTTTCAGTTAAACATCACAGATACCCCAATAATATGACAGAAGTGCTGTTGGAGGTGGGGATCATGAGGAAGATTAAAATGCCCGTCTGTTGCACAACAGTCAGTTCAGATCAGCATGTGGAGCAACTGATTGTTATAACGTATAATAATTGGAAATGGAAGCTATATGTGCATTAAATGAACAAAAGAAAATTGATTAAATGCAAAGATGTACTGCATACACCAGCATAGAGTATGGGTGATGTAAAAAAGCCAATAGAGTTCAGCAGGAAGCAGCAGGGAGGAGATCAGTAAATACTGCTGGGCCAATGTGGCGCTTACAGATGGTCTAACCCAGACTGACTGACTGAATCAATGCATGATTCAGTGTGCAAGTGGGTTAAGCTCAAGGTCCTTTGCTTCTAAAAGGAAAATTTTTTTTTACTTATTTATCGATCTATTCATTTAAACTGACTACCTTTAAGACGACACTGAACTCAGACCTATCCAGCTGGCTTAGTGTGCTACGATAAGCTTAACAAGACAGAGGACTTTGGTATTTTTTACTGAAATCAAATCAAAGCAAATTTTATTTGTGAAGCCCGTGTCACACAGGAAGCATCACAAAATGCTTAACAAAATAAAAAAGTATATAATATAATTTAAACACATATGATCCTACTTTCTCTCTCACATACACACACATACACACACACACAAGCACAGTGAATATTTACATGTTTTCTGGCTCATCTGTAGTGTTAAACTGTGTATCATCACATTAAACGTCACCAAATGCTTACAAAAGGGGATAACACCTGTTTTTGTGTGTTTGAGCAGAAGCTTAACTTAATGTAAGGAACTCGTTTGTAAGACTTTTTTCCAGCAGCTTGGCCACTATTACATGACAATCCAGGATTTTGCTTTTCAGTCAGCTGCTGCTTCTTTGTGCTTTTACAGTTCTTATTAAAATCTTCCAAATAACTAAAGGCTTAAGAATAATGTAAGCTGGCTCCACTTCTCTGGGTAGCATTTTACTTACACTCTTTGGCTTGTGCTTCAAAAATCTTTTTAAAACGTATCAATCAGCAGTGGTGCCTATATTTTATTTATATTTTTCATTTTAGCTATATTTTAAATTCTTTGTCCATTTTCTTATTTTAAGCTTTGACAGCCAATCAAGTTACCCTCAGGACAATAAGGCTGAAGTTAAAGTTGGTTGCAGACTGATAGGCATCATCAAGGTGAAAAATGGTCATGTTTGTGAGCCTGAAGAGGTAAGTGGAGTGAAAGAAAAGGAAAAGAAAAAGGAAAGCCCTATTAGGAGATGAAGTTCATTCTATAGCTTTTACCACTCACACAACGGGAGAGTACTTTTTTTCCTACCTCTTATCAGCTCATCCTATTAGCTTTGGTTTCCCCACATTAGGAGATGAAGCAGTCCTCAGCAGCACTTAACCTGCCTGTGCAGAGCTGAATTTGTTTTAATAGGAAAGGAAGATGGAGATAACCTCTGATGCTGCTGTATGTTCAGACTGCATCCAGTGGAAAGACTCAAAAAAGGAGGCAAACTAAAGTTCATATTTTCTTTTTGTTGCTGTTATTGTTTTTCTTCATGTGTTTCTAAGTTACAGTGACCGTGGTCATTTTTTCCCTCAGCATCATGGATTTTTTGTGTGATGTCTCAATAAATGTTGAATTGAGTGTTGTGAAATTTGGCTGTCATTGTGTCCATCAGGACAAACTGTAAAGCTCATAGCCAGTCTAATGTAGATCATTCTGATTTAATTTATCAGTGTCATTGGGCTGTTACAGTCAATACACAGCTGTAAACAATGTATTGACCGTGTAACCAAAGAAATATTCATTCAGTTTATTCTCTAAGATTCATGTTTCCTGCTTGGTTGATGATAAACACTCACCAAAAAAAAAAAAAAAAAAAAAAAAAAAATAAAGATCTTATAACCAAGAAGTATAAATTAAATACAAAACTTTGAAAGTATTTGGACTTCTTTAATCTCTTATCAGTCTCAAACAAAACCAGAACACCCCTAGTTGGCCTGTCTGTTGCACTTTAAATCTGTACATTTAGAATAAGTGATTCCACATACAGAGCCGATGTTTAAAACCTTTTCACATTTTATTGACTTGTTTTTGTATTTATGCTGACACCTTCAAAAATGAGGTTGAAAAAGATCATAGCTCTTGCACGGACACACTACATTGATTCAAATATTGGGACATCTGCATTTACACACATAATCTGAAGGGTTTAATATGGAGTTTGTCCACCCTTTGCAGCTGTAACAGTTAAAACTGTTCCCTCTGGGAAGACTTTCCACAAGGTATAGGAGTGTCCATCAGATTTTTTTTACCCTTCTTCCAGATGCATATTTGTGAAATCAGACACTGATGTTGGACAAGAAGACCTGGCTTATAATTCATCCCAAAGATGTTCTGTCAGGGTTCTGGAGGCCAATAACGTTCGTTGCTCATCTGTGTCTTTATGGATCTGGCTTGGAACATCCAAATTCATTATTTGGAGGGGTGTCCCAATACATTTGAGTGTTTGAAAAGACTCACAAATGACTTCAAGTCACTTTTCACTAAACAGAACCATGTGCAGTTGGCATAGCTAACTGTACAGGCTGTTACTGTAAAGTCTCCAGTATCCCTATAACTTAATCACAGAACCGGCAGTTCCTGCTGTTAGCTTAGCATCAAAGTGAAACCCTGCATTATCAGACAGAAATGGCACAAAATACTCACAAGACAGGCTGTTTACATTAAAAATATATATCTTTAAATATACTGCAGCTAAATGAATTTGGTTTTGGTAAACTGGTGAAATTTTAATCTAGCATATTTTCAATCACTGATGATAAAGAGGCGATGCTGTCTTCTGAGGTCAAGGAGGTATTTGATTTCTCTACATAAAACTAAAAACTTAGTTGAAGAAAATGATTGAAAAAGCTTATTTTATTTTATGTTATTACATCATGTTGCACAACCTTAATCTGCAGTTGCAGAGGATTTAATGTTTAATGCTTGCTTACTAATAGTAAGAGAAAAATCAAATAAAGCCAAATAAAAATTTTGAGATGTACTGAGCATTTCTACGTGACTTTTTTCACAGCCCTATATTGTGCATGTAAAAGCTCAAAATTTTTTTGTACTTATATTGTGTAACAATACCAACATATACAGCTTGAGGTCTGCTGCTATGGCCTGACCTTTACAATTTCTCCTAAATCTCATTGTGACACTCATTTCTTTTATAAAGTGGAGGTATGCAGCTTCATTTTTCCATGATGTTTCAGGCATCTCACCGTTGGCAATAAATCAGTGTTAATGGAATGATAAAGTGAACTTGAAGTCATGAAGTGATCTGAAATGGTAGAATACAGGTGAGCAACCAGCCTTTGTATTTCTGCCACAGCAATCTGCAAAAAAAAAAAGATTGAAATTAAATAAAATTTTAGGTTATTTGCATTAACCTAAAACTAGATCAAGGCATCACATAATGCACATAACTAGCATACTCTTGCTGTTGGAGCTAAACTAATTCACCAGCCTGATTTTACTTATGACATTACAAACAGCCAGTCTCTCTTAATGAAGAAAAAAAACAAATCTTTGCTCTGAGTAAAGGCTAGGAAATAAATAACAAGTATAGGTGGTATTGCAACGTCATAGTTGCTGTTATATGGCTCCATCTTCTGGAGACTGTTTAGCAATGCAGTCATACTTTATCTTCCATAAGGAGATGATGTCATTGTCTGGAAGAAAGGATTCATAAGAAGATAAAATCCTCTCTGAAGTCACATTAACACAGAGGCTGAGGTTTTTGTGGATCAGATTCTACATCAGGGACCTTCCAGGTGTCTTGGGTCATCCAGAATATGGTTGCTTTCTGTTATCAGATATAAACTGAAACACAAAGAGGTTGCATTCAGTTTTTATGCAGCTTCAGGTCTGCTGGAACTCTTTAAACCAAATCTCTTGATTTTTCTGTTTGTCACTGCATGTGATTGACCTGTGAAGGACTGATAATTACATATTGCACTGTATGTTTTGCTGTTTTTCTTTTTTTTTATTTATTTTTTAGCCTTCATGTTACATCTTGTTGAGAGGTATTTCTCTTACAAGCTTGGAGCATACTCTTTTAAAACTTCTCCTTATCTTCTTGACAGGAAGGTTCATGCTCAGCCAGGTTGGATGGGGAGCATCATCAATTTTTAGACCTCCCCAGCGAAGTCCAGACTCTAGCTGGGTCCCTCCTGGACTTTTATAGAGTTTTGACTAAACCCTGTAGCTTGAATGATCAAAGAACTTCATTAACCTAATGATGCTGAGACCTCTGGGATGTATGTTGGTGGTATTAAACTGCAGTGAGATAAAGGCTGCTATCAGGGCAGAGGAAATTACTTCTGTTCCTCCGCACTGCCCTGTCTCACTCATCTACACAAATTTCTCCGGTTTTAACTCACACACACAAATCTACTATAAGACTTTATACACACAGGCGTGTGCCTTATTATGTGATTTTATCAGGCACAAGCAGTCCTGTCAGTTAGAAACTGATTGTATATTCACAGTTGAGATATACAGTACGTGATAGTCTGTATAATTGTCTTAATGGTTTTTATGATAACAGCTGAATGAAAATAAGAGATATTCCACATTTCCACCTGTAAATAGAATTAAAAGATGTATTTATAGCTTATTGTATTTTAATGAGGTCAGGTTGTTCCACCCAGCTATCTGACATGTGTGGCTTTGGTTTGACCTGCAAGACATCCATTTAATTTTAAAAAACATGTGTCAATTTAAAACAAAGTATAGCTGCTATTTATTATGAGTGTTAATTTAAAATCATCAGAAGACCATTTTACAATGAAACCGGTATAAAAAATCAAAGAGATTTTTTTTATTTGTATCAAATAATCCAGCTACAAAAATTCCATTAACCTGATGGATGGAATTATTGTATTTATTGAATTATGCTATTATTGTGGAGAGCTCTTTAAAAACATTCAGTGAAACTATAAAAACTTAAGCGGTATTTGAATGTGCATCAAACAGAGCGGAGTTATACAGCTCTCCTCCTACCAAATATCCTCTTTCAGAAAGGCACCTACAATCAATATTATATACAAAAGATTATCGTAGAGAAACAAAACATGTCTAACCAGATCTTTAAGCCATCCTCAAGAATTTATTAACTGTAGATTCACCAATGTGATCTGCATGTTAACATGTCCTTGTTTTAGCCTATGTTGGATGAAACTAACCTTTAACACAGGTATCAGAGCTTATTACACAGACAACATGGATTATGCAAGTGGTTTGTGAAACTTAAATGAACAAGATGAACGTTTGATGGCTAGCTACATGAAGATGGCCTTGCCAGACTTGAAGAAGCTCCAATGAAAGGTTTGTCCCAAAAAGCCTAAGCCTGTTTTTATCTGTGATGTGAGCTGATAAAAAGAAAAAAAAAGCAAAGTGTGAATACTTTTGTCATCCTTAATTTGAAGTGTGAGATGAGGTTCTCTATTGGAGGTACTGAATCATTTTAAGATGAGCCTCAAAAAACAGGGGAAAAGTGGAAAACTGCAGAATGTGTATGCAATGTTCCGTATTCACCATAATCAGACAGAAATGTTTATGCTTCAAAGTTAATATCTTTCCACTATCTTTTGCATGCCCATGTGTATTTTTTCTTTTCTTTATGACTTTAAGTTGTTGCTTTTGTGTTTCTCTTTTAATTAAAGGTCCCATATTATGCAAACTTCCCTTTCTAAAGGTTTTCTAACAGTCATATGTGTCCACATAGCCTGTGTATGAGGCCCAAATATTAAAAAATTCTGTCACGCCTCTCACTTGCTTGCTCCACTTTTTAGTGAATGGGTGCTCAAATGGGTGAACCTGGGATCTTTCTCTTTGTGACCTCACAAGGGGAAATAACCACTTGCCCCAGTAGTGGATACTGTCATTGACCCGGTTAGCTGAGTCTGCCCTCTAAAATCACTGAGTGGGCGCCAGTGAAAGCCAGATCCTCTCCCAGAGAGGGGTGAGGACAAGGCACCACTCACGAACATTTAAAGGTTCAGACACAGAAACGACTCATTCTCAGAGGAGCTCACTAGAGCTACTTTTGGAATGGCTGAAATTAAGGACCAAGGCTGAATTTGGGGTAATACACTTTCAAAACAAAGCTGTTGGACCTCTGACACCCATATGAAATTGTTGAAAATATGTATAATATGGGACCTTTAAGCATTCCTACCTACTTGTGCACAACCTGTTCAAAAGAGTTACAAGAAGAGGCAGCAACAACTGTCCCAGCAGTTTTGGCCTTTTAATAACAACTATAAAAACAGTTTGAAAACCTTTGTAGATTTTAGCCAAAGCAAGCACAGCCAGTAAAGATACAATACAATCTGTAAATACATGAATATAACAATGAAATCCAGGTCGGACAGAAGAGCTGGACTAAAATATCCAAGGTTCATTTATTTCTCTGTTGAGGCCACTCTTGTCACGCATCCATATGAAGCACATTATAAATTTAGAGATACTACTTCACTAGGATGAGTAATGGTGGTCCTTATATCAGCAGCTACACATACAGCTTGACATGAAATTTACAAACCAGCCTGAAAAAAACTTAAGGACTCATTATAAGCAGAAATGTCTTTTATTAAAGGGCTGGAAAACACTTGCTCAAAACTTAACATAAGGATGTGCTGAAAGCAAAAGAAAATAAACTAAATATTTTAAAAAAAAACTGGCATTTTATTGAAAAACTAATCATAGGAAGGTGTTACAAACAAGACACCTTAAACTAAAATTATGCTGCATAAATTTGATCCTGGTTTGAAGCAATCAGTCTGGGCAACGGGAGGAAAACTCTATTCGGTTGATGTTTTAGACTTTGATGAATATTCCTCTAACCGTGCAAATGTCTTAAAAATTAAAAGAATGAAATCAACTCAAATCTTCAAGTTTTAAGTGAACAGGTGGTCCACTGTATCACATATGCTAGCTTTTAAAACATGTTAGAAAACATGCACATAACTGTAAGTATACTACAGCAGCAAAGTCCAGCATAAAGCCACCTGTTAAAAATGTCATTCAGTTTAAAATGGCCGTTTAGGAGGTAAGGCCACTCCATTTGGGATCAAAGGTAAATCCACATGTGGTACAGGTCAGTGTAACAGTTTCCTCAGTCAAAGTCAGCTCAATATTCTGTTGTTGTTAGGTCATTCAAATGAAATCCTCTCAGGGTGGTAAATGTAGAAAGCAGAAGCAACATGAAGTGTGCAGGTGCAAAGTCCTGACAGAAGACCTCATATAGTCTCTGATGGGTCCAGCAGGATCAGTAGGGGGCCACTTCAGTAGTTCTTTGCATGTTTGCAAGTAATATTCTGCTTAGCAACGAACTGACACTGAACTTCAAAAGTCATTAAAAGTCTCAAGTAATGGCCGCTCTGCTGTCAGTCAGAGGCAGATGGCACTTAGGGCTCCCTGGAATACAGATAACCAAGTTGTGATAGCTTATATTGCCGACTATGGGTGAAAAATGCTGTATGACAGACTTGGTCAGAACGTCTCATGTAGCCAGGGAGGCAGACGGTTAGTGAAGGCAACCGCTGTTCAGCTGTTCAGTCGGTGAGACGACAGTCGCACAGCTCCTTGTAGATTCTTTTCCTAATGCTCGGCATGTCGTCTTGACTGAACAGGAGAGGCTGCTTCACTGAGAGTCGTCGGCAGTACTGACCAAGAAAAGAACAGACAAAACTTTTTTTTTAAAAGAGCTGACACAGACTGTTAATGATATATTTAATCATATATTCATTCAAACAAATATGGTAAAAGAGAGGGGGGGGGGGGTTTATGAAATAATGTCTCACCTCAAGGACAAAAACTCCACAGTCGCTGTCATTTTTCTGCTGCGGGATACCCTGAGAAGTCAGGAAGTCACAGTCAAACATGGAGGAGGTACTGGACTAGAGGGTTCTCTATACATATTAGTAATTTTCATATTAGTTTACAATGTAAACTAATATGAAAATTACAATCATGGATCACCATTACCTTGATGATAGTGATTTTCCAGCCTTTCTGGAAAGCTGCCTGCTTCTTTTCTCTAGCTTCAGAGAGAAGATACTTCATAATGTTCTGACAGGAGAGAACAAACACACACACAATTATGTCACAAGAAAAAAAATGTTTGGCACAGTCATTCTTAAAGCTCAGAACTATCACAGGCTTAAGTTTCAAGTCAGGTTTTAGAAAGTGGTGCTGACCGTAATAAGAGCTTAAAAATTCATGGAAATATCTTCATCAAAAAGTTGAGTGTAAGAACTGAAACAAACAGCAACCGTCTAGACCAGGATTCTTCAAATCCAGTCTGAGAGGGCCACTGCCCTAATGTTTTCCTGCTTGCTCTACCTTGACCCAGATTAATGATGCAGTAACTTGTGCAGAGCCTGAGAATAAGGTGCAGATGAGAGCTGCTTCATTTGAAGCAGGTGTGATGAAGCAGGAAAACAACTGAAACCTGCAGGAGTTGAAGAGCCCAGTTCCTGAAGAACCCAGTTCCCAGATCTTTCTAGTGCTCAAACTCACAACTTTGTTCCTGCAAGCTATGGTCCAGTGGGAAAAAAACATTACACATCTAGTTTTACGCAGCAGGATATTGTCATTAATAATTAAACAAAAACAAGCCATAATGCAGAAGCAGTGATGTACAGCAAGCACCTATAAAACCTAGACCATCTATAAAACCAGACGTTCAGACAGGTTTCTGGTCTGGTGCATCCAAGTGTGCATTGCCAAAATATCTTAGAAGAAAAACATCAGCAATGTGTTATCTCAATGATCTTTTAGGGCTGGGCGATATGGCCTAAAAATAAAATCTCCGATTTTTTTTAACCAAATCCGATTTGTGATTTTAATCGATTTTTTTTCCTTTTCTTTTACAAAACATAAATAAACTTATTAAAACATTCATTTGTTTATATAGATGAATGCTAGCAAAAATAAAGCATATAATGTCATTGCTTTTCCACCATATAAACGACTTCATATCTTACATTGAAATATGCGACACAATGCATCCGTGATCTCTTTCCATCTGGATCCTTATCATACAGGATCCACTGCAGGAATAATTCCCCTGATGAAGGTTGTCTCTTAACAAGGGTTTGCAGCATTTCTCATTGCAGTTATACGTACAGCTAAATCCCAGGCATGAGTGAAGGGTCACTTTACTGAAAATCTGTCAGACAAACACCGTTCTGGTGTGGAGGGAGGGCTAAGTCTGCTGCTAACTAACTATGGGAAAAAATCCCGATTTTCAAAAAAATTAATCTCCAGAAATGAAAAATTCGATTTATCGATTTTATCGATTAATCGCCCAGCCCTATGATCTTTCCTCAAAATGATTCCAACCTAAAAGCATCATCAGATGCAGAGGCACTCACATCTGTGGTGTGTCTGAAGACAATGCCTTGGCTGTCATAGTAGCTGATGGTTTTGGTTGCCATGGTGACCGTCACAAGAGACCAGTGGATTTCTAAATGGATGGGAATTAACAACAGCCACTTGGAAAACAAGTCGACCTGAAATAAACCCACAAATTAATGCAAACATGATAAGATACAAAGGATTCAACGCATTGTAGAAATCCCCACAAAGTATATAAAACACTATAAAACAAAAAAAAATAAGCCTTCTCATGAGGCTATGAACACCGTAAACAACCTCAACGTCAAAGACAATAACAGTAATAATAAAAAGTCATATTCAGATGCAACACATCAGTCTAAACTTCTTCCTTACTTTTTTAGTCCATCTCTTCACACCATCGTAACCTTTGGCAACCAGCTGCTTGTGGAAAAAGCTGTTGAAAAAATGAACCTAAGAGAAAGAAGTTAAATGTTATTACACACTCCAAAAAGTCTTCTCCAGGGTGCCCGCTCTAATCCATGACAATTAGATATAAGACACACTAAGCTTTCTAAATAAGCAACATATGTCTGGAAATACACCCCGACCTACCTTTTGCTCTGTCGCCTCCATAATGAGCTCTCCGTACATGTTGATAATCTGAAGTCATAAAGAAGCAAGAAGTGAAGATGGTCTAAGACTGTGCAATATGCATTTACAAAAAGTGTGTTTTTTTACCCTCTGCAGACTGAATAATGATCAAAGTTTGGTGAGAAAAGTTTTGCAGAGCTGTGAACACCTCTGCAATTGGTTTACCTGGTCGTTAAGCCAGTTCTGTTCCTCCAGGGTGCCCAGGTCCTCCAGGCTCAATGTCTGCTTATTATACATGAGCATGAAGCCTGCGATTGGAACAGAGGCCAGCCCGGCCCTGTACCGAGTCATCTCCCCTTTAATGTCCAGTCCACTTCATCAGATATGAAACAGACATGCAGAGACAAGAAAAGCAGCTACATAAGAAGATGAATGTTAAAGGGTTGGAGAGTGAAACAAACACTTAGAAATGTGAAAAAGACTTTTGTCAAAGAAGTTTGAGAAATTAACCTGCCCCTGTGATTTTAATTCAGTGATTTCTGTTTCCAAACAGATCCATGCAGTTACAGTGGAAACTGATTTGATTAAAATGATCATCAAACAAGAACTTTCTTTTCTTTATATGGGCATAAATATTTGTTTTGTAATAAAAATGGCAGGCTAATAATAACACTGAAAATGCTCAGAACACAGCAAGTGATGTGTTTTACAGCTGTGATAAAGGCTGCATGATAAATCATTTCAAGATCATGAGGTCTCCATGTGCAATATTTACACTCAACAACAATGTCAAATAATCTCAAGAAGCTCTCTGGTATAACTGACTGGAGTTGAAGGTGTACACAGACGACGGAGTACATATAGCGAATGGTGTCCTGCTGAGTCAGCCTGTGTGAACAAACTACCTGATATGTCCTTTAAATTCACTTCAGAAGAGTAGATTAATCTTTTCCTCAATTATATGCTGGTATGCTTTAATGGCTTTATAATAAAAATAAAAATATGCACTTGAACTGCTCTGGACCAAGTTATGTTTTCTAGCATAAGTTGCCATGGTGATATGTCCCAGCTAGAAGTAAACCAGCTTTTTGATACTGAAAAGACCTGAACCTGAAATGACCTCGCTAAGTCAGAAATCCTGTTTCATAGTAAAGGCTACTAATGTTCTCACTCTTGTTTGTGTTATATTCAAATCAAACTTTATTCATCATGCACTTTTTATGTATAACAGAAGCACAAAGTGCTTTTTGTAATAAAAAGAAGTTTTTGCATCTTAAAAATGCAAGAAATCCCACACCCAAGTTCATCACAAAACAAATTAAAGCACCTAATCATACTCTCTCTCAAGCTTTCTCTCTCTCTCTCTCTCACACACAAACACACACACACACACACACAAACTAAAATTTGTAAGTTAAGAAAGAAAAAATAAGAATTGGGTATAAGCTAAGCTAAAAAAAAAAAAGCTAGGTTTCAAGCCTCTTTTTTATAAACAACAGTCTCTGCAGCTCTAAGGCCCTACAGCTGGCTGTTCCACAGGCGGGAGGTCCCACCTCAACCTTTGGTTCGAACTTTGGGGACAATGAAAAGGCTAGCACCAGAGGACACCGGGATCCGTGAGAGCTCATTGTTTAAAAGCAGGTCCAATAAATAAGAAGGCTCAAGACCATTAAGTCATTTAAAAACCACTAAAAGACCAGAAAGGTGTGAATACAGACAAAACTATAGCAAATTCTATATTAGTGCTCAAATAGTTCAAATCAGATATCATATGTGCTGACCTGCTGCTGAGGTCACAACTGCCTTTCTTCTTCAGGTGATCCAGGACATCAGACTCACTGAGAGGAATGAAACTGCCATATTTCATATAGAAGCTCTCCAGAAAATCTAAAACAAAAGAAGCCACAATCAACGTGACATGATCCAATAGATGATGAGTATATTTATCCATCAAACCATTAATCACAGAACTGTAATTCTATCACAGCATATTTTCTCTATTTAATGTTGAGAAATAGTAATTTAAAAAAAACAGTTTTAAGCAGATGCAACAGCCCATAAATACAGTTCTCACAATGGAAAGAAACTAGTTTAGGGGAAAGACAATTGCTGAGTGTTGTTAATAATGCATAAACTGAAGTTTGGATCAAGTCTGTGTATATAAATACTTCATGGTCTTAAATTAATACTTCATTCATGCCATAAATGTTTTAGAACAAGTTACAGGGAAAGTACTGATATCCTGAGCAGTTACACCTTTGAGTTTCCATGTAAAATCATAAACAATTTAGGATGCTTCATTAGACCAGACAGCCTGACACATGTTGGAACTGTGTCCTCCAGGTCACATCTTACCATGAATAGCATCAGTAAGCTGTTCCAGGCTTTCCTTTTTCTGTGTCTCTGCATCCATCTGTCTTTCTTCCGTCTGACTTTTAACCAACATTTCTTCCATCTCATCTTTTGCCCAGGTACCAGGCCGACAGTACAGTTTGTGGTCTCTTAATCCCCAGCAGTGCGGCATGTTGCTCACTGTCATAGGGCCGTGGTTCGGAGGGGGAACTGCGGCTGGGTGAGAAGTTTCCACTTCCATAGGTGTGAATGTGTGGTCATGGTCTGTTGGTGTGGAAATGTTTCCATTGGACAGAGTTACTGGAAAAGAAACTTGGTCTGTTCCATCAGCGATTTGGTCCACCTGCATCTCAGAGTCAAGGTCCAGGAGAGTTCTTAATCTTGGCTGAAATGAGACCGACTGTAGCCCATCTGTAGACTCGCTCACAATCAAGTCGTTATCCTCCATCTCTCCATCTGTGTCTGACAGGCTTACTGTGTCGCCATTTTCAAATAGACATCTGACTGAACTAGGGTCACTTTGGTCGCTGTGGTGCATCTGTAAATCTTGGTTTTCCTCTGATTTCTGCACCAACACTGCCTGAGCTAAGGCACCTGTTGTTGAGCTGATGGCAACAGTACCGTCACCTCCCTTTTTTGTTTTGACATTAATGTTCATTTTTAATGGAGTTTCAGCTTTTGCCTGTCCTCTTCCACGACCTCTGACTGCTAACGCTAGCCTGCCTGCTGTTCCTAACAAACTTGTGTCCACATCCCTTCTATCACCACCTCCTTTCTCCACTCCACCAGCAGCCCCTGAATGTGTTATCGACACATTCTCCTTTGTCTGTGCAGTCTCTTTCTCTGTAGCAACACAATTCCTTACTGGACCATCTTGTGAGACAACTGGAGCAGGCGTGGCAGCAGGGGCTTTTGACTGAGAATCCCTCTCTTGTGTTTTACCTTCATCCTCCACTTCCTGTACATCCTCCTTGGTCAAAACAAAGTTCTTGATAAGTGTAAGCTGTTCCTCTTTTCTTTTAGGGGTGTCCCCAAGGTCTCTGCCATCTCCCCTCCCTCTCCCTCTTCCTCTCCCCCTCCCTCGGCCCAAGGTTCTGACATTGTGTCCCACACTGTTAGGGCCACAGCAGTCACAGGCTTTAGGAGTCCTCTTCCTGCCTGATTTACGGCCATTGACAGGTTCTTGAGCAGAAGAGGGTGTCTGTGTAGAGGCCAAGACTGAAGCTGGGCTTGAGTTGGTGCTTAATGCTTTTGCTGGGGTTACAACAGGGGGTTTTGCATCAGCAGGGGTCAGAGTAGAGGGCTGGGTCAAACCTGAGCTGGATACAAAGTCTGTAGTGATGAATTTTGTGGGGGTTTGCTTTAGGTCCTGAGCTGTGCTGCCTCCATAGGTAGAGACTATAGGAGGTACTCTAGCAGGGACAGTTAAAGAAGGCAAAGCTGGTGGTGTTGTTTTCATTGGGGAAGCAGAGCCGCTGTGAACCATGACGCCCCTCTTTGGCTCCTCAACCCCATCCCAACACCCTCTCTCCACACAACTGTCCTCTCCTCCCTTTCGGTTGGCTGGCTTGTAAATACTGGAGTTTGCTTTTCTTTAGTTTTTAATCCTTAAACCATCCTCCAGGTATTGTCCTGGATGGAAATTTTGCAGTGTTGAAGAGCAGTTGTTCTGAAGCCTTTCCCACCACAGGAGTTCGCAACAGCAGACAAAAGCATGACAAGATGCAGGAGTTCCTCTGTGTTACAAAGAGTCCATAGTTTTCTGAAGTAGAAAAAACAGAAAAAAAAAAAGAGGGAGGGGGAGAGAGAGAAAAATCAATAAATCATGTTTAAAGGTGTGAAACATTACTTAAGTTTCAGGGGCTTACAAACACAAATCAACCATGAAATTAAAGTTCAAGCCAGCTTTGTCATAAATTCAAAATGGTTATATGTCTTTATAAAATCAAATTGTCCATTTTAATCTTGAGATTCTTTGCTGCAGACAAGATATCAATCATGGCAGAAAAATATAGCCAAAATCCATCATCTGTCTAGACAGATATCACTGAATCTACTTTCATTGTGTTTGGGGGAGATTTTGCAGTTAATTTACCTGTTTTAGAAAACACAATACAACATTACACCGCTACGGTTTGTGCAGTGAGTTGACTTGCATGATTGCCTATTCGCTCAGAATTTGTTCAATTGTGCCAATTATCCTCTAATATTTCATACACTTAATGATATTTGTGCTAAAAATGCAATGCAAGTTTAATTTATATGTGAACGTCTATACATGTCAATCATAATATGGCACCAAAAGAGTTTTCTTGTACTTTATGGGTCCTTCCTTGTGCTTGACTGCAATTATTGCAGCAGATTTAGTTTATATAGCATTTTAGCTTGAACTAATGCCATTAAGTGACTGTATTAAACTAACAGAAATGTCACAATGACATTATTTGCACTCCCCTTCTCTGCCATCATTGACTGGCACAAACATTTTATTTTAAGACAACTTTTTATATTTGATCAACGGCATTTTGATGAGCATCTCAAATACATTAAACCACTCATCTAAGATAAAATAAAAAGCAATGATCTTATGGATTCATTGTTTGTCAGACCATTGTTCTGCTGTTCAGAGCATACACTGGGATTAAGGAAAAGCATGAACTCAACATTTAAACCAAACTGTGCTAACTTACTAGAAGTAATAGATACGTAAATTATTTTAAATGCAAAAGATAAGGGTTACTTTACTGTCAATGTTGTCCAACAACAATGTTATTATCTTCAAGTAAGGCGTTATAACATTTGGATGCCAGTTATTTATGTGTATAAGGAACAAATAGCATTTTTAAGTATATAAACCACGAGAACACGGTAACAAGCGTTTGACTGACACAGCCAACTTTAAAACACGTTTTGACTAATAAAAAATATATATAGCTGAGCTCACTGTAGCATCATATAAGCATGCACATAAATTTGACGATTTCTGAACAGCACATTTTCACGTAGAAGGCTTAATCGATTATTAGCATCTTTGCCAAAGTCAACTAAATTTACACAATCAATAAAGTAATTAAGTTGATTTTAACTATATCGTTAACTCAGATTAAACGCCCTTGGACGCTGGGTAAATGGAGCATGTCTACGCATATCCACGATGGTCTAACGTACCATCAGATAAATGAACTAAATGTAATATGAAATTTCTCAAGTTTTGCATGAGTTAATAATTTTCCTGAAGCTAACTGACTTAGCTAGCTGCAGCTAAAAAACAAAGCGGCGATTTCCTCCATTTGCAGAAGGAAGTTGAAGGCGCCTAAAGACAAAGAAGGAGTTGCTAGCCTATGATCGAATAAGGCTGAATTCGGATAAGAAATTAATGCAGGAAAAAATAAATAAAAAGGGAAACATAGTTACACATGCACAACCTTGTCCATGAAATAGCGAACTGAGTATCGTCTAGCCACGATTTGAAGAAACAACAATCCAAGCAGTTGTCGCTCCTTGATTGCGTCACGGCGTCAAGCTTCGGCTGCATCCGGAATCTCCCGAAGTAACTTCTGTTTTTTTTCTTTATCACCGTTTTCCATATTTTTGTTTACTAATAAAGTTACAAATATCATATTATTACATTGGATACTCGAGAGAATGGTAGAAAATGTGCTTATTTAGAAAGAAGAATACGAAATGAACATGGGCATTTGTGTGAATAAAAAATAAACACAGACTTATTGGCTTTTATGGAATTCTTTTAAGGACTCCTACTTCACTTACATCTAAAAATAAAACAAAATGATGTATTTATATATTTATAAATCTATACATATCTGGACACTCAGGAGTTATCAAGAATACACATTTACTTCAGTTTAAATGGACATTGTGTAATAATACTGCCATCTAATGTTGGAATAGTGTAACACATTCTAACGTATAGTGGATTAGCGTCTCACTTTCTCCAACACATATTGCAACAACAGTAGCTGCCGTGTTTCAAAAAGCCTGGACAACACAGATAAAAGCATGTCATCTGATAGTTAGTGTTCACTGTTACATACAATGAACTCTGAAGTTGAACATTAACTATATTCACTGTCCCCATATTTACAACAATGCAATTCTCCTACTTCATTCCTTTTTGTACATTTTGTTTTTGTATAGTCTCGTCACACATTTTTGCTATTTTGGAGATGGTGAAAATGGCTCCCATGCTGCTGCAGCATTATGCATGGTCCTACAGTTTTGTGACTAACAATTTAACAGATTTCCAACTTGCCAGGGTAATAGGCTGCTCTCGTTTATCTTCTCCTCCCACGTCTCAATTACTGTGTGCTGGCTCGCAGGGAAAACGTGTAGTTGGTGCCCTTTCCGGTGGCTGTAGATTCAAGATGGCAGATCATCATGGTGCTTATACCAGCTTACCCGACATATGTATAAACAAATCTAAAATTCTTTGCTTACAGAATGTGTCAGATCATTAGTGGAGGGCATAATACACCAATGACAACACATATATACACGCAGACATCGATTTTGACCAGTTGCTATGTTACATAATGTCCCTTTACTGGCATTAAATTAATTCTATCTCAACATGGCAATTACAATATTTACTTCTAATTGTCACAGCAATGACAAAACACAAAGTATCTTCATAGACTTTAATTGCAAAAACTAATACAAGAAAAACAATAAATAAAAACGATGGTAAAAGAGTAATCAACTGCAAAATTATTAACCATAAAAAAGGTTACAAATAAAGAATATTAACATGGTACTTATTGGTTGGCCGAGACCAGCAATTTCAACCTTTTAAAAAATATAACATGACTTTTGTGAGCACAAAGACTAGAATGATAGGACATATGAGTACAAAAACATAAGGACAAACTAAGCAAATATTTGAGCTTACATCAAGACTATTACACACCAAAAGGTAATGCAGATTATTCATTCAAACAGTGTGCTGCTATACATTACTATTTGTACATAATGTCAGTGCTATATCATTCTTTACTAGTGAGATAAAAAAACAAAAAACAGGCAACAATAGGAAGTCTCTTTACAAGGGTCTTTGGCTGGATTGATGTGAAGTTAAAAAAATGTAATCCCCTTCTAATCGATGGATACCTGTGAGAAGTCACATTTTTCATTTACACACCGTACAATACTGCTTTTTCAGTACAGTCTATACTAATGATGACACAAAAATCATTTGTCAAATGCTGCCATTTTTATGAACAAATAAGAACATCTTTTTACTGCAATGAGTAACTCAGTATTTAGTGCTGTTAAAACTGGATATGTACAGGTACAGTTCATTATATAATTTTTACTATTAAAAAATAAAATTAAATCAGGAACTACATTTTCTACGAGAGAAATTTACGTAGATTAACTTTATTTATTTTACATTTTTGGACACGTGTTCTGCTCTTGACACAAATGAAATCTTGCTGCCCAGTTGGTGAAAGTAGAAAAGCAGATGTTGGTAGATATGACTCAGGTGCAGCAGACAGCTGAAGCTTTGTGCTTACGGCCTTGAAGAGATGATTGGTAGATATAATTAGGTTAATCAAAAGTTAATATTATGAAACACAAAGAAAAAAACAAATTTATATGGTTAAAAAGAATAAATATTTGAGAATAAATGTGTATAAATCTAAAATTAAGCACTAATGACATAATTTAGTTACCTATGAAAGTGTGCTGTTGATAGCTGGAGTGTGTATGGTCTTTGAGACTGCAGCACCACTCCTGCCACCTGCTGCTAGCACTTGAAGCTGCAGCCGGTACACGCTGTCAGCCTGAAGTCCACCAACTGTCACTGACCGCTGAGACTAGGGGGGGATCCAGGGCAATTTAAAGAAACACAAGAGAAAAGCATATATAAGATAAAATGTTAAAAGATGAGAATTGATAAATAACATTTTTTATTGTGTTCACATCTTAATAAAGCCTTCTTCACATATTCGTTGTACAACATTAAATTGCTGCAGTTAATTTTGGGTAATGAACTCAGGAACTCAAACAGGAATGCGCTGAATGGTGACAGCACAGTTGGTTAAAGTGGTGAGCTCTGTGATGTGTGGAAACCTCTTTTACTACCTTCCCTTACCAGCTTGGAGAAGTATCAGTGGAGGATTGTTTCAGCTCTCTATTCCACCTCTTTACTTTCACAAAATATGAGTCCTGGCTAGAAAATTCATTTGTGAAAGAGGCCAAAAAGATTACTGTACTTTTAAAATAGCTAAATAGTGTTGGACCAGGATGTATTTTCTGAATCATGACATTGACTCAGTGACAGTAACTGAGATTATATGCATGACAATGAGGTCAACCAGTTCAATAATGTCACCAGTCTTTAGTTAACAGTGTAGCCCTATGGCAAAAAGTTATACCAGGCACTGGTCATGCTGTTAACATTTCATCAAGATTTTTATTATTTATTTATTTCATTTGTATTAAATTAGATAAATATGATTTGTTTATCTATCTATCTAATCAATTAATTAGTGTTTTGTTTAACAGTCTGAAGAAATGTTGGTGTCAGTGCTGTGACCATAAACTGGTTTGTTTCTTGAGACCTTTTCCTGGTGGACCCAGTCTGCTCAGGGTCCAGTATTAATTCCCACCTGCATTTGATCTTGTCTAGTTAGGATCAAAACTTGGATAAAGAAAAAAAATCTTCATCTCAGTCACATTCATCTTTGCAAAGATTCTTCAAACTTGGGTGGTATCGCCCACTATATCCATAAAGAGACATGAAAATGTCATATTAGATTTTTGATTGTCATTTGTCATAGTGCTTCATTCCTGTTTTCCTTTCTATGATAAGGCCTTTTCTCTCCTCTACCAATCTACAGTAGAGGCGGTCATCCATGTTGTTAAATATCTTGCTCTGAATGGACTTCCGCACTGTTCTAGTTATCAGCAATATAGACTTCAACCAATACAGAATGCTGCTGTTATAAACAACAAATTGTTTTAAACTTGTATAATTAATCTTTGATTTTATTTCCTTACTTGATTCTTTGAGCATTGACTCCATAACTTATATGCTTGTTAAAAGAAAGATACAGAAATCTGTTATAGCAGCACATATGTACATGAAAGGCATACTGACAAACACAGACTTAATCCCGCTCAGATTTTTCAAATTTCCTGCAGTTGGGACAACACACAGCTGTCACTGATCACCTTTCTCTTTGTCTCACCGGTGCGATTGTCTGCGACTGGGAGATAAGTGCATCTTCCCGAATTTCCCTGGCTGTGGTGAGCTCAGATTGCAGTGTCCAGGTAAACTGGAAACCCTCAACAGCTGCTGGATCCAGTGCATGCTGGGACATCCTCCAGCGAAAGGTTGTGAGCAGAGTGCCGTTAACTTGTTGAAAGTCTGCAGTCAGCCGTTCTGGTCGTAGTACCACCTTTCTGCCTGAGGGGAGGCGCTCTGATACAAAAAAAGAAAGAATTTCTTTCACCTACCAAGGTCAGCAAAACTCACCTTAACCGCTTCTCACCAGTTTATGATGACAGTTGTTTATGCACTCAGAGTTTGATCAAATTTGCACTTATTGGAAGTTCATTTAACTTTAAGTTTACAGTTTACTTACTACACGTTCAAGAGTATACTACTTTTTCATTAATATTAAAGAAAGTGTTAGAACACCCTTATATGTGTTTAGTTATTCTTACCTTCATTGTTGCAGGCCACAGTTTTGCCACCTCTGACCCTGATGGAGGAGCAAGTCGGGGTTGTAACCCAGGCAACAGCCTCTGACTTTGGATCAGCCTTCATTGCAACTACAACCCTGTATTTGCAGGCAAACTGCAGGCCTTTGATGGTGTGATGAGTGCCCTGCAGAAACCCAAGTCCCAGATAAAATGTGCTTATAAAGAGATTATATCTTAAACTGAACATGTAATAACTACTTATTAAAGTGACCTACAGCAAGGTTTCAATTAATATGTATTGTACTTCTCTTCTTTCTGTTAGCACCCATCACTTAGGCAGCTTGTTAGCTTCACGTTATGATAAACACCAGAGTTGGACACTTGGGCAGTTTTGCAAGTTGGCAGCTTTAAATGTAAAAAATAAATAAATAAAATAGTGTAATTGTTTTAGGAAGTTTGAACTCACGTTCTGTGACCTTAGCAAACTTCACACAGCCCTTTCATTTTGATCACCCAGCTGCCTTTGGATAACAGATTACCCCTAGCAGAACACTGGCTGAAGGTTTTTAGTCAATGAGTCCAGTTTTGAGCAAAAATATGCACAAAAATTATTTTAACAAGTTAATCTTTGGTAAAGCTCCTCTTTGCTCGAGCTCTAATTAGTAAAACTTAATAATTGGTGACATTTTCTGAAATGATTCTCCACATTATCCTTTTTTTTAAATCAAATTTATACATTTAAGGATTAACCCAATAATTAGGCCAATGTTCAGACTCTAGTACAACACGGCACATAAAACACTTTTGTTAAGTCCTTAAAGTTACTGTGAGATTGTTTTGTGATTTTTAACACCTCAACAAATGTGAAACCTTATGATGCATAAATATAAAACTGCTGAGGGGGATAAAACTGCTGAGAGGGAAAATGGCTTCATTTGAAACTAGAGGCATGTTTATTACATACATTAATTCATGTAAGGGGCATGTCTATGCACAGACATGAACAACTCCATTTCCAACAACATAGAGTTGCTGTGTAAAATGTAATAGCACAATGATTTGCAAATCTCATAAAGCAATATTTTATACACAATAGAACCTAGAAAATGTTAAGTGTTGAAAGCCAGACATTATACTATCTCATGAAAAACATTATTTCATCTTGATTTTAATGGTGGCAATTAGTCTAATAAGAGTTGGTATAGGTTCATTTTTACCACTGTGTAGAGTTCCCACTCATTTTAAACAATGGTCTGTAAACATTTGGAAACTAAACCAGCTGTTCAACCTTTGGGAGGAATGTTGTCCCATTCTTGTCTGATATTCTAGCTTCACATCATAGAAGACAAGTCCTTGGTTATCTGTGTTGTATTTTGCACTTCGTGATGTTCCAAACATTTTCAGTTGGTGAAAAACATCTACTGCGGGAAGGCCAGTTCAGCACCTGGACATCTCTATTACAAAACCATGTTGCTATTATAGATGCTTTGTGTGATTTAGCATTGTCTTGCTGAAATATGCAGGTCTTGTCTAAAAAAGACATCATCTGGATAGAAGCAAAGTTCACAGTTTCATAGACACTAATGCATCCCTCATACCATCAGCGATGCAGGCTACTGAACTGAGCACTGATAACAAGTAAGATGCTTCTTTCCACTACTCCAGAGTCTGCAGCATCCATGATTTCCAAAAACAATTAATAATTTTGATTTGTGTGACCACAGAACAGTTTTCAAATTAGCCTAAATCCATCTGAAATGTGACTACATAAAACAGCATTTCTGGATCATGTTCATACATGGTCTCTACTTTGTATGATAGATTGATTTCTGCAAATGTTTCTTAGCCCTTGCAGTGATTTAAATGACAGAATCCTCTCTATTTTTAAATGCAATGCTGAATAAATGCCTCAAAATCCTTCTTTGTTGTGGAAGGCTATTGTGAAATTGCTTTACAATGGTTTTTTTTTTTATGTTTTTTTTTTTGTTTGTTTTGTTTTTTTGTTTTTTTTTGGCAACACATGCCCTATTTTCTTCTGAGACTCTGTCCCTCTGAGCTTCTCTTTTGATTTCCAGTTGTGTTACTGACCTGCAGTAATGACAATGGTGTGAAAATAAAAGGTGTTACTGACAGCACTACCTGTTTAATCTAATTCAGTAATATGAGGGCTGCAATCCAGAAGGTTTTCAATGTATTCCCTCTTCAACACACCTGAATCAAATTAAATGGATCTAACAGCCAATCACAATGACTCATTAATTTAAGTCAGGTGTGTTGGAGCACACTTTTTCCATCGTTATAATGTGGTTACCGTTACTGACAATAAAATGTGGTGTTACTATAATTCTGCATATTCACTGGGGGAGAAGCAACCACATACCCCAAGTGATTCTGACTGAATGAGAAAGAGTAAGATGTGATGGCAAACTTGGGTAAGTCAGTGTGTGCAGCTGAGCACACATGCACACACACAAACGACCAAGAGACATGCAGCAATGTTGAGTCCAGAGAACACAAAAAAAAAGTTTTTAAACTGGAATCACCAGCAACACTTTTCCCCTCACAGAGGTAAAAGACAAGAACGTCATGAGACATGTTTACTATGACCAGAAACAAAGAATTTCTTTATGTTGGATGTGAGCAAATATAATCACATAAAACCTGTCGTGAGAAGGAGGCGGAGCCACGACATCCATCAGCCTAAGATTGGTACAGATGGTTTTTCTGTTTGTAATTTATTCTATAAAGTTTCAGTTTCATTCATTAGTCAGATCTAATATTCAGTTCTATAATGAGTAACTGAACATGCCATTTGAGTTTAAATTTCTTTTAAAGGGGAATATATTTGAACACGTAAAAAAAAAAGTACTTATTTTACTTATTTTTAAAATGCTGTAACTCTGTTACTAACTTTTTTTTTTTTTTGGAGATGTAACTAGTAACTATGATTAATTACTTTTTTAACCTACCACAGTCTAAGCTCCAAATCACTTCACATGTTAAACATTATTGGAAAACTCAGATTCTTGAGATTTAAATAATGTATACCATTCCAGGCTGCAATCACAACTACATGACATTAAACACTTATTTCTGACAAGTCATACTATACTCCAGCAGCAGATACTGTTACATCACCAAGGGACCAGTAAAAGTAGTTTAGTAAATAAAGGTCCATAACAAGTCTTTTATCCATAAAAACCTGTTTGGGGAAGATTGAAGGATTATAAGGGGTTAAAGTCATGTGCCAAACAGTGCTTAAAACTAATTAGTTGCAATATGTTTCCAGTCTTTTGCTGCACCCATCTCGACTTTTTGGAGATGTGATCCTGACAACAAAATCAAAATTAGAAAATATATTTTGGGAAATAGTAAAATGTCTTAGTTTTCAATATTTAACATGTTCCCTATGTTCAGCTGTAAGATTTGAAAATCATTTCATCCTGTTTTTACGTACATTTATGTAAGTAATTCCTTTGTTAAACCTTTTTGAATATGGGGTTGTGTTTGAGCCCCAGATCTGACAGGCATGGTAAAAGTGATAGTAGACAGAGACAGAGATGATGGCAAACAGACAAGGTTACACACAACACTCCAGACTGCACTGAATTATGATAATGAAATCGGATCACTATCCACACATACACACTCAGACACAATAGTCATGCTTACAAAGCAACAAAACGCCTTTTACATTATTTAATGCACACATCCTGTGTAGGTATACCTGCACTGTTATTGTTCTCTCAGTGTGGGTTACATTATTACTGCAGGTATGTGGACGCCACTGCAAAATGTATGGACCTCTGTGTCTCTGTCTGGCTGTAATAGAAAGAAACAAAAGAAAGGATCAGACACTAAATAGTCTGTTTTTGATTGTGAAGACAAGTTATTAGATAAGTCATGTAAAGTCTGAAAAAGGGTTATGATGCAATTGTTTTTAAAGTTTCTAGAATTTAATTTGTCCATATGAATAATAAGAGTGAGTTATATGTCAATTTCGGCTTCTCAATTTTTACTTTTTGCTTATAATTGCAATTAAAATAATCTAATCTCTGTTAATTCATTAATCACACATCTGCAGCTGTTTGTGTAGACATATATGTGTGTTCCTCATCATAACACTGAACCACAAGTTGCTCTTTGTAGTTACATCTTACTTGCTGCCATCATCATGTGTGATTGGGGAAATCTTTGAGCCAAGCAACCTTATCACTGTGTGACACGTTTATTAAATACATAGTTTTCCTCTCAGTGTTTTATTCCCCCATTTGATGTAGGAAAGCCAACTTACCGTGGTAAAGCCACTTCCAGAACACCTTCACCTGCAACTGGTTGTCATGGTAATGAGGAGCAGCAACCTCCAGTCGTAGGTTTTCAGAGACTGGGACAAGGAGGTCAGCAGAGGAAGGTGAGGAGGATGAGAGAGGAAGAGACAGTGAAGATGAGGATGAAGGGAGCTCGTTGGAGAAGTCTTCATCTTTGGTGGTGGAGTCTGATTCAGAGGATAGAAGACAAGAAAGAAAAAAGAAAATATTTAAAAATTTGACAGCTAGGTTGATCTGAAATTCTTTAACAGGATATAAAACAAAGAGAAGCCAGAAATGACAAAAGTGCAAAAAGCTCATGAATATCAAGCATATCGTTTCCGCCAAAATTTTCATATGACGATCCAATAAACTCCAAATGCAGGTGAGATGTTCTCTGTCCTGTGTGACTGTTGAAGAAAGCAATAAAAGTATTTCTGGGAACAAACATAAAACATGGACAGGACTGAAGAAACTGCTTCATTAACTGTTTACTATTGTGAATTTGCGTTTTTAGTATAATTAAACCTCATAC
Organism: Melanotaenia boesemani; assembly: GCF_017639745.1. NCBI lineage: Eukaryota > Metazoa > Chordata > Actinopteri > Atheriniformes > Melanotaeniidae > Melanotaenia > Melanotaenia boesemani. The sequence goes on along the minus strand of NC_055695.1, from coordinate 10,431,483 downwards.
ACAGCACATGGAATTCATAACTGTATTGTCCCAGAAACATCATAAACTACCAGGACTGTTAGCAAACCTTCCTGCTCTTTTATTAACTCAGAAACGCTAACTGGCTTCAGAGGACCTAAACAACCCCCATTAGCTCTGAGCGACAGGCCAATACATGGACTGTGTCAAAATTTAATAATGCTGAATTAAAAAGGTAGTATGTTCCATATAAAGTTGCTGGTATGTAGTTTGGTTGTTAAGCAGCAGCTGACTATAATCGTCTGCTGGGCTGACCGATAGGTCACCTATAAATACTGCTTTTGCCCAGACCATCACTAACATTTCAGCTTTCCACTGTTCTCCATGTTTCTCTGGATTTCAACTGTGCAGCTGCATGCAGACAAAATATGCTAACAGTCAGCAATGCAGCAGCTCTGAGCTAATGGGAAAATTGTTAATTCCATAAAGTATTGCTCTGCTAATAAACAGCAACAGTGGTATGTGCAGTACAACAGACGTAATTAATGTCATGACAAGTTAATGACATGTTTCAAATAAGTCACTAATAATTATTATTTGAGTTAAAGCTCAATAGCTGTGAGAGAAGACTCCAAGTTAATATGACCATTTGGTCCAGCACAAAGTGAACGGTCAATATACCCCAGTTTCCAGTTAATCTCTGATCTTAAACCTTGAGCCATACCCATCTACCTCTTTTAGCAAAAAAAAAGAAAAAAAAAGAATAAAATAGTATTTCTTTTTTGGCATTTGTATCATCATATTAAATAGGACATATTATCCTTCATGGAGTTTTCTCCTTTTAATCAGTGTGTTTTTGTAAATGTAAAAGAATCTACAGAATTATAAAGCCCAGGAAGCTATTCTCTGACACACAACATTGTTCCTTAAATATCTGACTGACTAAAGCAGTGGGTAGCTTCTCATGCCTTTAATAACATATCAGAAGACACATTCTGCAGAGATGTTTCTCTGCTTCAGAATGATCAGAATATTAATAAGCATCAAGTAAACCAAACAAGAAGATAGTTGAAACCACTAAAACTGTGTTTAGAACAGTCAAATGTCAAATGCTTCAGTAGGTCATGTGTGAGAAAATGATGTGCCAAAAAAGTGAGGTCATCTGATGACCTGAATATGATCAAGTTTTTCCACCAATACCTTTGTTTTCTTCCTTGATGGCATTGGGATATTTCAAGATGAAAATGTTGGTATTCATCAGGCTCAATTTGTAGAAGAGCAGTTCAGTGAGCATGAGACATTGAGATAATTACTTAAAAAAAAACAAAAAAACACAGCTATAAGAAAAGGGGGTGCAAAGTGTAGAAATGCACCCTTTATACAGTTAAGTATATGACTTTTATCCAGATCTACAAGGAATAAGCTTTGTTTTCTTTACCTGTATCAGTGATAGTAGTGAAAACAAGCTGTGCTCTGTGACTCTTCAGTCTCTTCTGACCCCAAAAAGCCACCGTCTGTACTGACAGGATGTAGGTGGTAGCAGGCAGGAGTCCCTGCAGCCACAGCTCACTCTGCGCCTTAACAAGTGAAGGAATATGATCATGGATTAAAGGAAGAAAAACATTTTACTTGTCAGTCTATATCATTGCTTCATTATTTTCTAGAACTGAAAAGGCTCTCAGTGAATTTGTACCAAATGAAACCAAAATCAGTGTTTAGGAATTATACAGCAAAAAAATAAAATAAATAATAGATGTCATTGTTATAACATTAGGATCACCACATTTACTGCCATAATCCACAATATCACTATCAACCTCATCTACATTATAGTCAGCCTGAGTGTAGCATGCCCTGCTTTGGGGATGACGGACCAGACCTGTTGTGCATTAGTGCGCTGTTTGAATGACAGCTCATTAACAGACTCTTAGTCAATCAGCTCTGTCTGTCCGTGCGGATCTGAACTAGTCACAACAAAGAGATGCTTGGATGATAAGTTAGTGCGTGTGTGTGTGTGGTTTGCTGTGTGTACACTTAGAATGAAATGAGACAAAAGCAAGCTGAAAGCAGTTTCTCAATGACCTACAGACAAAATGGAGGTTTTAAGTATTTCCATTACTCTCTAGATAGACAAAACACATGGCCTGTACAGCTCTACACGTGTGTGTGTGTTCGTGTGTGCGTGGGGGTGTGTGTTGTGAAACAGAAAAAGCAACAAAAGCCTGGCTTTCTATTTTGGTGAATAATGTCAGTGGATATTATATGTAAGACACTGATGTATGTTTAAAAGCACTGATTCAGCAGAGTTTTTTTTCACATTTGAATACTTCCCCATCAAATTTTACCATCACATTTAATGCTAAATTTCCCCAGTGCAGCATCAACTCCTGAGTGACAGAATATATGTTTTATACACCTCTTGGGGATGAATTATGCTTTCCCAAAGAAGAGCAATAAATTATCATCACTTTCCATGATATGAAAGCCTTCTTCCTCAATGGAGTTAAGTTGTTCTGGTTCCTTTATACCTGTTGTGATTCTGCTGTTTGTGTGTCTAGATGCAGCTGCAAGTTAGAAACACTAGTTAGGGGGCTCATTTAAATTCCAGACCTCCCAGCCATGCAGAACAGAGGACCAGACTACAGATAAATGGCTCCACCAGACACAGTCTGGGATCACCATCACTACGTAGGATAGCTAGGTCCATATGAGTTTGTTAGTTTTTTGTTTTTTCTTTTGTTCATATGAACAAATTCTGTGCAGAAGTCTTGAACCACCCTTGTGGTGTTTCTTTAGACATTCACTGCTTTTTCCACTCATTTTCAGTCCAGTCGTTTTACAGAAATTTGTTTGTCTTTGTTATGCGACTCATTAATGACCATTAAATCATTCAAGCATAAAAAAGGCACCTTCAACAAGCGAAGACCCATTGTTGTGTATACAAATAACAGAAATCTTAGCAAAGAAACTACTATATTGTATCTTTAGGCACTTTGTTAGCAGCATCCTGTCACAAAAACACATCATTTGTAATTTTGTAAAAAAAAACTGTCAAAAATAATATAGTTTGAAAGGAAATAAACAAATTTTCAAGTATTTCACATAAAAAAGGGATTTGGAAAAAGCTTTTAAAAATGTAGCATATATTCAGCACGGTGTGCAGTGTGTCCTGACATCTTTGAGACAACTGGACAAGAGAAGGAAAAAATAAGAAATGGCAGACCTAAAAAAGTATAGTGTATATCACAATGATGTGATATACACATACACAGTAAAAAAAAAAAAAAAGATCAATCATCTCACAGTTGATCTATCAACTGTTGAATGAAGCCTTGTCATAAATGGTCTCCATGGAGGGTGGCTGTCATGAAGCTGCTCTTAAGGAAGGGGAACAGGGAAAAAGAAGAAGGTATGCCAAATGACATAATAATTGGCCTGAAAATTAGTGGCAACAGGTCTTATGGAGTGATGAATCCTCCCCAGAGTCCAGACATCAACATTATTGAAGCAATGTGCAATCATATTGATAGACAGTGGAACAAAAGGCAGCCAATATCCAAAGAAGAGCTTAGGAAAGTCCTTCAAGAAGCCTAGAGAACTATTCCTGAAGAGTTTAAAGAAATTACACATACACACTCAAAAGCTTGCCCCAGAGGGTTCAGGACATGCAGCTGGTCTGAAAGGCAACAGAGTCACCATTAATCAGACAACACCAAACAAGTGATACCATGAGGACCAAGAAGCTCTCCAAACATTTTGGATTATATATATATATATATATATATATATATAAAAAGATACCCAAAATCTTGAAAATCCCATGGAGCATCAATAAATCCATCATCACAAAACAGAGAATATGACACTAGAACAAACCTGCCTAGAGACGGACATCCACCAAAACTTACAGAATCAATCAGGGCATCAATCAGAGAGACAACAAAAACATCAATGATAATCAGGAAGGGGCATAAACGCTCCACAACAGAGACTGGTGCACCTGACCATAGGACTACTATAAGCTGTACACTCCGCAGAGCTGGGCTTTATAGAAGAGTGGCCAGAAAAAAACCCCACTATTAACAAAAAAACTAAGAAAAATAAGAAACATGTTTATTTTGTGAAACAGCTTTTGTGATACTCTTCAAAAATATGAAAGAAAGTCTTCTGGTCAGATGAGATCAAGGAAACCATCAAGGAAAACTCAGTGTGAGGATAAACCCAACACCTCTCATCACCCCAAGAAAAGCATCCCTACAGTGAAGCATGGTGGTGGCAGCATCATACTGTGGGTAATGCTTTAATAGGCAGTACTGGGAAACAGGTAAAAATTGAGGGAGCTCATGCAGTGCCAAAGACAGACAAATTCTTTCTTCTAGGGATTTGAGATGGGTGAAGGTTTACTTTCCAGCAAGACAGTTTAGTATTATTTTTTGTTTGTGTGACAATATTACATATTTTACACTTCCAAGGGTGTTGGCATGTGTAAATCAAATGTTTACCCCTCAACATATCAATTTAAATTAAATTTTTTAAGGTAACAAAATAGGAAAATACTTTGCAAGCCATTGTATTTCCTTTCATATTTTTATATACATATCCAATAAATCAAGGTAACAATGCCCATATTTCCTGGAAAATATATGAAAATATGGGCTGCTGAAGGCTTTTGCAGAGTACTATACTTGTAAACAGAGAGTCTACGGGTGATGAATCCTGTCACTCACTAAATGACTTATTTACTAATTAAAAAAATTACAGGTTGAGTCAGAGCATAGGCTGAGTCTGCATATCACTGAGTTGTGTTAAAACTGTAATATGTGTGTAGTTTACGATGATTAAGGGTACATTTGATGTTCGACTTTGATGTGTTGTACACATATTACATCACCATTACACCTATTCAGAATAACTTTTTATGTGATATTGTTTCATCAAATGTAATTGTAAAAGTTCATAACTTTTAGAAGTTAGTCACTGGATGAAGTGATAAAGAGCAATGAGTAGGGCCGGGTACCGAACTTCTGTTCTCTTATAGCACCGACCGAAATGCTTCGATACCCAGTATCAAAACATGACTTGTCTTTCGGTGCCAGGTTTCGGTGCCTTAAGAGTTAATTACGCAATATTAAGAGCTGATAATGTTGCTGGCGATTGGCTGTAACGTTACATGTGGTTGAGGCTTGCAGGAAAAATGATTATGTGGTTACGCCCACAAACAGGATGCACGAGTATCTGTGTTGTGAGCCACAACATGTCATCAAAGCAGCTAAAAAAATGCCTCAGACGTCGAAAGTGTGGCTCCATTTTAGCAAGATTGATGCCAATAGTGCACAGTGCAATATCTGCAAAAAGAATATTGTTACTAAGTCCAGCAACACGACCAATTTGATGAAGGATCTGAATGTGCATGGAATCAATTTAAGAGCAGAAAGTTGCTCTGGGTTTGACTGCAAGAAGAGCGATCCGCATCCGTCGTCCTCTCAGCATTCAAGCCCGCCTGTGGTTGTTGCAGAGCCCGAGCGGCCTCCATCAAAACCTGCACCCATTTCATCCGAACGTACTGAGGACGGCACTGTCTGTGATTTCAACAGGTTAGTTTACGTCCAGCAAAACTCGGTCAACCGCTGTGACGTAAAACATGATCCATATAACGTTAACTGTACTGTTGTGTGGCTTTAGTTTATGGCTATATAGCTAGCTAAATCAAAAACTAAGAAATAAATGACAGTAACTGATATTAGCTTGTGGTTATCTATTGGGTCGGCTGGTTAAAGAGCTTATTTATCATTTACTGTTATGTTGTCACTTGTTTCCAATTATTCTTTTGCACTGAAAATGATGTTATTTACATTTATGTTAGAAAACTGCTTTGAGTGAAAGAATGCCAAAGCTGAAAAATAAAACTAAACATTTGTTAATAATGTGTAATATAATTTTCTTTTAGTTAAAACTGATTTTATAAAATTGATATTGAAAAAAATATTTATAAGGAACCGGTATCGAAGTGAAGGTATCGGTATTGGTACCAGTATCGAAAATTTTTTAAGGATACCCAGCCCTAGCAATGAGCTATTTTGTAATTAAACTTTAAATCCCATCAGGTCTTATACTTCTCATCACAAGGGCAAGTTATGCTTGCAGCTACAGTACTGCATCAACAACTAAATATCAAACACTTCCCTTGCACAGATCTGCTGTTTCACAACCACGATAACTGATATATACACAGTCACTAATGTCCTCATGCAGCACTTAGTGGTACACTATCAGTACATTTCCAGATGTTTTGAGTTAAAACATATTATCCAAATGCAGAAAAGCCATTTATCTATGTTGTCAGTTAGTCTACACAGCTAGTTGTCATAACCTATTCCAGTGCAGTAATATCAGACCTGCATGTTGTCATAGCACTTTAACAAAGTTATGTCCCATGGAGATAATAGTGTATCTACCTCCAGACAAGGAACAGATGCTAAAAGTCAGAAGAGGCCTTTAGTAATGAGAACACATGGCAAATTACAATTTCAGGTTAAAGTTATTTCATTTGTCTGCATGTTACACAACATGAAGTACACGTAAAGTATTTTCAGAATTATTTTTTAAATTCACATCCCGTATCAAGATGTCAGAGGAGCTCCTCCGTGGCTCCACCTAATTCTCCAGTATGAGATTTTTATTGTCAACAGGGGGTTCAGCAGGACATTGTTTAAGTTGAAGGATTATTACACGTCTCATTCTAAAGATTAATATAAAGGACAAATAAATGTGAGAACCATCTGTTCCTGTGCTGTGTGTCTGTGTGTTGTATGTGTGTGTTTAGAGACAGAAAAGTCAGTTTAACAACTAATAACTTTCACTATGGAACTACAATCATGTAACAGGTGCAGAATTTGGTTTAAAATTGTCTTCACATAAATTATATGCAGTGCCCCAATCTATTCGGAAATGAGGTTAATTTAAACAAATACAGTTTTATTTACATATTAAACTATTTTTTTTACACTGCCAATTGTGCATAGTAGGTGTTTACAGAACCTGCTCTGTGTTGTGAACAGCCACAGCTGGAGAAATAACTATTAATCAGAAGCAGAATACGAAGAGGAATGTATGTGTGGGTGTGTTTGTGTGTGAGGTACATGGGTTTACAGGCCTAGTAAAAGTCTTCAGGTGCAGCGACAGATCATGTGCACCCCACTGCTGTGTTTTAGATTGTAAAAGCAGTAGGACTTAAGTGTTTTTACAGCAACTTTTAGAGCTTAACACAGAAAAAGCTAAGAGACGATCTTCAATTCAAAGACATGTAAGGTCTTCAGAAAAAGTGATGGGTGAGACTTAGACTCTACAGGCCTTAATTAGAATAGTAACTGTTAAACTTCTGATAATGTATGGTTGGTAGCTGTCTGCTTAGTTTTGGTGCACTTACGTTTTGCTTCTTTGCATAGTGTTTTTGACTCTTACCAGATAGCAGACATAGATAGCCACACCTAAATTAAGTCAATGGCATAGATCAAGACCAAATTTTTGCCAAACAAAAATGCACATTTGAACCATATTTGGGCTAAATATTTAGTCCTTTTAATCTTTTTCTTAACTTACTACAGGCTATTGGACTATCAAATAATTAGTACACTTAAGTATAAAATTTAAATTAATTTTATTATTATTTTTCTATGAATTTATTTCTTAATATAAAAATATTTATTTTTTATATATCCTTATATCTATAAAAAATGGTTGAATGATTTAGGCCTCACTCTTCCCTCATATCATCTATACATAAAACCAGAAATCACTAAATCCAAAAAATGTGACACCTCGATAGTGTCAAAATACTCTGACGCCATATTTTCAGTTTGTCAAAAAGCATTTGTGACTCAATAAAATCCCATTATTTCATGCATACTTTAAAATATTACCATAATAAGATTTAAGGAAACCTCCATAACTACAGTATGTTGTTTTATTGAGTGTAATACAGGAGGTAGAAACTTTCCTTACCCCCTGAGTCAGGATGCTGTTGCTCTCCTTTTTACCCTGTTCCTGTGTATGTCTGTGTGCAGGTCGTGTGTGCTTGTTGTGTCCTGTATGCAAGTTTGGCTGAAGTGTGTGTGCGCGTCTGTGCACTGTAAGTGTATGTCGAGGCATCCAGGTGATCCGGTAGTTGCGAACAGGCAGGTCTCCCTCTCTGGGGGGCTTCCACTGTAATAAGACCGCCACACTGGCTCCACTTCCCCTCGACCTGAGGAGGGAAAGCTACAAGTCAGAAAACATGACAACATGAATGTAAACAAAGTCATGGTAATAGAGTTAGCATAGCAAGACTTTCCTTGCAGTCATGTAGAAGCCGATGTTTGTCATTTGCTTTCAGCTTTGACTTTACAATCTTTCATTAACTCCATGTAAGTACAGCAGAGGCGCCTCCCTTAACATTATGTTGAGAAGAAGCTACAATTTGAGCCATCACCTCTGTTATTAAATGCTATTAGAAAATCTGTGTTGATCCAAGACATGGTCTGAACTTTACATGACCTTGTTGTGCAGCTTACAAACTAAAGAGCCTGCAGTGCATAACTGATCAAGGATTAACTATAATTTGCAAGCAGATAGATGAACTGTGCATCCACAGACCATAGTTTATCGCTGATTTCCTGAAGTGCTGAAAGGCTGCATAGTAACTACATCAGTAAAGATAATAACAGCCACACTAATACATTAATATACTAAAATAAATCTTTAAATACCTTTCTGTGAACCGGGGTCCAAGTTGTGAACCCACCCAGTCTAGGGTCTGGTTGCTTACTCTGATGTTATTCGGGGGTTCTGGAGGTGAGGGGTCTAAATAAACAAAAAAAAAGAAACATTAAAACATAAAAAATAAATAAATAAACATCCTCATCAACATAATCAGGATACAGAGGCTTTTTTTTTTGCTTATTGCATATTTGCTTAACTTAGAAATATCTTTGTCAAATTGTGCCACTATGAAGAGAAACAAATAAAATAATTTAATAAAAAATGTATAGATTTTATTTTAAGCAACCTTATAGACACTTAGATACTTTATAGATCTGTTATACTTTATCGACCTCTTATTAAGTACCCTGTAAAATGGATTCTTGAACTACAATTTTTCATTTTAAGAATTGTTTAAATAAAACATTTAACTACTGCAAACAACATGTGAATTAATTTTTTTAACTTGGTGGCTCAAGTTTCCAAATCATACTTTGAGATTTTAAAAAAAGACAAATGTTTTCTGGTCTGTCAAACAACAAAATGATGCCTATACCCTCTTAGGAAGCTTGTGTACAGAAGATATCAACCATATAGATATATAGTTAATTTATCTGTTCACTAGTTTAGACATTTGACTAAATGACTAAACTCGATGCCTTTTTAATTTGAACTCCACTGAAATCCTGATTCCTACTAAAACAAAATGTGATCTTTAATTCTTTTAAAGAGCAGACCTTTGACTAGCTTGAGTGAATTGCGTGAATAATTAAATATTCAACGAGTTGCAGCAAAGAAAATGGCAGAGAAGTCGTTCTCAGGGGTGAAGTAATTTCATCCGATTCTAAGTCTTCAAAGTCAATTAGATTTATAGCATCAAAGGTCAGTGATACTGGAGGGGCCGGCAGTCCTTTTCAGCAGCCAGCAAACCAAAGACTAAAGATGAACTAGGCACTGTTTGCATTCAAAATAAAATCCTGAGGTCAGTGGTCTTTCAGCACTGAGTCTGTATCTCATTAGAGCCTCAAGTCCTAATGCTATGTGCGATTAAAACTACAAAATGTATATGATTAAACTACACCCCCCATGGCCAGCCGTCCACAGGCCCCAGGCTGCTCGGCTGACCCAGATGCAGAGATCAAAGTTAAGACAACATGTTGGGAGCTGCTAGACCTGGTCTGTTTGTGTGTGCATGCCTATGTGGTGTTTTCTGTTCTGAAGAGTCTCAGTGCCAAGGGTAATTGTTAGATCAGAGTCAAAACAGACTTTCTTCTTTGAGTGTCTGTTTCTCACTGAGTTTGTTTCTCTTTGTCCATTGTTTGGTGAAATGAAGACATCAAGACAAGTTTTCAGATCCAGACTTTCAGTTGTAATAATTACAACCGGATGTCTGCCAACAGCAATTATTACTGTTGGCAGATCCTGTGTAACCCTGAAAATGCCATGAGCAGAAAAGAGTTTTTCAAATAAAATTTTCCTCCTGGTTAGCATCAGGTCATTATGGAGGAACTACAACCATCTTGACATCCGCCAGCTTCCTCATTTATGACCTCTGACCTCCAGCCCCTGACTAATCAGACAAATGATCTAGAAACACAAGACTGGCTGTGGTCAGATTGTATTCAAAATGTTTGAGAGTGTTTTTAACCTTTAACCCAGCCCCTGAAAATCTGTTAACAAACACACACTCAGGGTCTATAACTGATATCAACCAGCAGCTGTAAGTGGTTAAACTCAGAGTTTGGTGGACAAATAATTTGTTAAATTAATTTGATAGAGAAATTAAAATCAAAATACTGTTGTTTTATTTAAAAAAAGGAATTAATATGTCCGCCGATGTTCACCGCAGCAACTGTGATGTCAGTGAGTTGAACCACATCAGTGAATCAAAAGCAGATTACAGTACATACTTTACAATGTCTGTACAGTAAACCTGATAATGGCAGACAAACCTAAAAGTTCATTTTAACCTTTAAACACTCAAAACTACATATAAAGCCACACTTAGATGTTTCATGACCAGGGCAATCTTTTTGGCTGCTATATATAACCAGCTACAAGTTTTCAGACAGAAGTCAGTGTGTTCAAGACCTTTTTACACAAGTAATTCAAACACATTCTGAATACATTATTGTTATTATGTGTATATAGACATATACAGGGAGTCAGATTGTTGCTATAGAGGTGATTTTTGCACAAGAAGCTGGTTCCATTGCTGCTGATTATTAGCTTTTCTTTCTAATTCAGGCAAATTCAAATAAACCTGCCAATTACACCCCAGATTGTACTACTGGGTAAAATCTTTGTACCTGACACACAAAAATCAAAGCAAGAAAAAGTGAGTGCTTTACCAGGTGAGCAAAGAGACAGTGAACTCTAACAGAAAATAGCACTGAAGGTCAGCATCAAGCAATTTATCATTTTTTACTGCTTAGATGTGTAAGCACTTCTGCACATACAGGATAGGAAAACACATTTGGAAACTACGTGCTGTAGTTCGTTGAGACTGGCCAACTTTTGTTCTCATACGGATCAACCCTGTGTGTCTATGTGAATGAGGATGTGTTACAGAGAGGGGGCATAAGACAAGCAGAGGAAAATTGTCTTTAATGTTATCTCAGACGCCTCTTTATAATCTCCCATAAGCTTTCAAATGATTAAAAAAAAAGCTATGTCCAACTTAAAGTCATTATTTACAATCAAACATGGTCTGGCCAATCCTAGCAGTGGATTTATATCACAAGTCAATCCTGGCCTGAGACCATTATGACCTAAGTCTGTTGAACATGAGATAAAGGACCTCATTAAGTGTGTTTGTGTGTGTGATAGCCTAACTCTCACTTTCACCCTGTCTCACTGACCCAACCCCGGGATTTCAGTCTGGCACTAAACCAAGTGAATGAACATGTGTGTGTGTTTGCAGTATGCGTAAACACGTCCATATGTAGTTGTGCGTACGCTATCTTCTGTTTCCTGTCTGTGTTTTATGGACTGCTGATAGTATTCTACTGAGTGTACCTTATCCATCAATTTTAAGTGAAAGGGAGAGAGAGGACAGAAGAAGAGTGAAAATATTCCTGGGTTTCTTACAGTTCCAAAGGGAGATGTAATATCTCCCATATAATGACATAAAAATGGACATGAATGTGACTCATGACGGATATCAAAATTCACTGGCACATCATGGAAACATCCAGGAAGGATCATCTGTGTGGGACACACATACAAGTTCTCTTAAGACAACTAAAATTTGTGTGCAGTGTGTTTCTGTTACCTTTACTGGAGATGTAGTGTTTGCTGGGTGTGGTGAAACCTCTGCTGCCGTGGCTGTTGATGGCTGCTACCCTGAACTGGTACCAACGCTGGGATCTTAGATCTGACAGAACCACATCCTCTGACAGGGTCTGAAAAACACAAATATGAGAAATTGCTAAGGTATTAAACACTTAATGTTTACACTTTCCATCATATATACTTATTACACCATTAGAATCAGAAATAACTATTTCCACATTATTAACCTTGCACCCCTTTCTCACGTAACTGTTTAAGGACATTATCAAAGATTCCACATGTGAGAGGTTTAATCAGTCATATACTGAGTCATAATGAACTATGTAGAGTTTAAAGCACAGCAATGACCTGGCCCATAAAAGCCCTGATGTCAACTTTCATAACATATGTAGTCAGAAGGCAACGAGAGCCTTGATTTGCAGAACTGTCAACTTGTCAAAGATGCCTGAAAGGAAAAAAAAAACAACTGCCTGCCAAGTTTATCGAACTTTACGCCTAGCTGTTTAAAAAGAAATGGCAGTAACAGTGAAATGTTGCTCTGATTTAGCATTAGTAACAAAAAAAATATGCATCCCTTATGATTTTTGGTGTCTAACATCAGCAAAAGACTTCTAATATATATATATATATATATATATATAATTTTAATCAAGCAGGGGGGTTTTGGTCACGTCATTAAATGAGTGCAGGTAAGTTAACCCTTGTCACAGGCTGAAATGGCCCAATGACGCTGTACAACCACAAATACCATAACTATTACCAAATATTACAATTGTTTATTATTGAAGCTGACTGTTATTATTTAAAATATTTTGTTTGCACTTATTTATTTAAGGACAGCTGAACAAAACTAACAGAAAATTCATATTTAAAGTTTGATGATTGTGAGCACTGGTCAACATCTCTTTAAAAAACTATTTAATTAAAGCAGAGCAAAATAATCCCTAAAAACAAAGACTTTTTTAAAATTCTGTTATGTTTACCTGTATAAGTCTAATCTACTAAATCTAAAAAACTAGCAACTAACAATTATACAGCAAGCAAAAATTCCTATCAAGCCAGATGAACACAGCCATAAAGGAATTTCATCTTATAATAGTAAAATTAAATGAGTCCCCTAAATTATGGTTAGAAATGCCAAAGATGCGCATGTTTTGTCTCCTTGACAGTGCAAACTTAATCGTTGCTTAAAAGCTGCTCATCCACACTCAATCACATGCACACACAGACACGAGCTGCCATCTATTTAAGTCCATAATAAGCGTTCAGTCATTCAGAGTCAGCCGGTGGAACGACTGTGGCTGCCTGTGGTTCCCTTTTAAGCTCTGCTTATTTACCTAACCTCACACAAGCACACACGCATGGATGTACAGTGCACACACACACTCAGTCAAACACACACACGCACACGTACGTAGGGTTTACCCTGGCAGAGTGGGAGACTAGCTGGAGTGGAGAGGTTTAGACAGCAAGGCAGCAGACTGATGAGGTGGAAACAGAGTCTAACATCCATCTCCATAGCTGAGAAGTTTCATCATTCAAGGCAAATTGAGAGTTATGAGGTAAAGATATGTTACAAACTTTGTGGTGTTGCTTCACTATTAAAGGTGCAGGGAACCATTTTTATTGCTCCTAGGACTCCATTATCATCATTTTTGTTAGTTACTATCTACTTATTTATATCATTATGCTTCTTTTAAAAAAGAAGAAAAAGTTATTAACATGCAAAAATGTTTTTGTAACAGTTGCTATACTCCTCACAACAGCTCTAAAGTCAATGATTTGTTTTAATCATGATGTCGACACTGACAAGCTGTTACAATAATTATTTACCATGGTAACGGTAGCCCATGGGGAGGCGTGGTCCTCACTGGGGTGAATACCGACGTTCCAACGGGACTGAAGCATGTAAATGACAGGTTCCATGCTGACGTTAAACTTCGACACCCATGCGACCTTAACGCGACCCTCTGAATCTTCCAAAAAACTCATCTCTCTACGGGGCTTCAGAGGAACACCTGCAAGAATAAGACAGGAAAGGAATGTAGTCTGTGATTGTGCCATATTTGCAAGAGTAAAACTGAATTTACTGGAATAAATATGAAACTAGGAACAGATGATATAGACAGCTCATGAAGAACCACTAATGTTGACAAGATGTCTTAAAAATTTAATTTTTTTAAATGGCCGAATGATGGTCTGGCTGTCATGTCACGCTGAATAAATGAGCTTTAACAAGGGGGAGCTTAGTGGATATAAAACACTTTACATGCTCTATGGATGTAACCCCCCCTTGACACTTAAGTATAGTTCTTTGTTTTGTTTGTTAAGTTATTGCGGAATTACAGGTAATGCTGGACTTGACAGGGGGAACAAAGGAAGGAGGAACGTGAGGAAAAGTGTGAAGGAAAAATCAGCTGCTTCATCTGCAAAAAAAACTTTGCAGAAAACTTTTTATGGTCTTTAAAAGAAAATAAAGCAAGGAATCATCAGGAGCACCGATAAGAATACAAACTTAGAAAAATACTACAGACAAAAACAAAGATGTTTAGACCAAATTTGATTATATTATCTGAAAACTTTGTTACTGTAACAATTATTTTGGGTTGCTCAAAAAAATGAATGTGGCCTCTTTAAACAAGCACAGGTCCTAGTTCGTCCTCATGTTAAGGGACCTGTCTCAGTTGTGACAAACACTCAGAAAGACAGATCAAAACCTATGACTGATATGCAGAAGAGAAATATTAAAGCGGCTTAAAAGAATGTATAAAGACACAAGCAGGCATGTGTGTATAGCAGGTTGTGTCCTGATTTAGTAATTGTAACACTGCTGCTTTTTTTTAGGATCTAAACAGCATTTTCCATCGCTGTCCGACACATTTGTGCTTAAGGAAATGAGTGTGTTTCACAGACCTGGAAGTGTGTTAAAGATTTTGCTGGATCATTTTGTTGAGATTGTTGTAATAATCTACTTGACCAGTTGATGTCAGTCATTTTTACACACTGTTCCTTTAAGTCAGGGATGTCCATTTCCGGTCCCCGGGAACCACTGTCCAGCAGGTTTTAGTGTTCCCTGCTTTAACACACCTGACTTAGATTTATGGGTCATTAACAGGCTTGGGCAGAAAACGAAAACAAGCTGTTGAAGAGATCCAACTAAAACCTACAGGACGACAGCCTTTTAGGGCCAACATTGGACGTCTCTGTTTTAAGTGTTTTTAATTTAATAACATTTGTTAACCTCTTGAAAGCCCCTTGGCTGATCATCAGCTGTTTTCTATACAACTTTGCTTTGTACACAGGTTTTATGTATAACCATTGGTAAGCTAAGATTCTTGTGGTGCCATTGATGTATTTTACAATATAATTAATTAACTGTAGCAGCTATAATTAATGCCAACAGTATCTCAGTGACAAGGGTCCCTACATTATACTTCTATAAAACATTTATCCAAAAAGAAACATTTTTAGGTTTAATCCTTTACTCTACTCTTGCACATGTGTACATGTTCCACTCTATATAGTGATTTAGCACTCAGTGTATAGACACTCACATGTAAGTCACTTTGGATAAAAGTGTCTGCTAAATGAATAAATCTTAAAGTAAATGTAAATATTCCAACTGGTTGCCGCTGCATCAACTTGCTAAATTAAAAATAGAAATGTCACTCTGTATTGTATTTGTGTTGAATTACTGTAGCAGCCAGATCTTAACCACATATAAGGCAGCTAAACCTCAGTGGGAGCACTCTGGGACTTGAGATGCAGTCAAGCAGGCAGTATGCAGAGATCTTTATTGCATTAAAATTTCATTTGAATCTTTTGCGAGACACTTTTGATCAAAGCAATTCACAATAAGCATGTTCCAAACACTATAGTTACCAGAGCTAGATGTCATGACAAATATTGGAAGTGTACTCTTCCCAAATGAACAAAAAGCATGTTCAGTGCTTTTCATAATAAGCATCAGCAGTGAGTTTGAGCATATCACCTAACAGAGCTCTTGTCTAAAATAACAAAACTCTAATCAAGTCATTTTAAAACACAATTTATTCCTAATCAGTATCATCTGGGCAGAACAGCCCAGTGTCTTACTTAATCAGATATTTAAAAAACTGGTTTCTTCAAGCCCCAAACAGCTGCCAAGGAATTGTCTTTACCTTTATATAAGTTGGCAGGAGCTTGACAAGTGTATCCGCAGCCATTAAAGCAGCACTTCCTGGAGGACGGGCAATGTTGGTCGGATGAGCAGCTCTCCACGCAGGCTGCAGCGAATCCTGTGGCTCGCTGAGGCGGGGGGCAGTCTCCCTGACGAGACAACCTCAGCGAGGCCAGGAACTCCCTGCTTGTCACACACTCTGTCTGCTTCTGAGAAAGGCAGAAAGCACAGTGGGGGGGGTATTATTATAATTATTACAGTCTACACACTGCAGAAATACTATGCAACATATAAGAATACACACAAGGCCATAAAAAAAGATTCAGGAGGGGTGAAAGTGTTTCCTTTGGTGACCTCAAGCTTTAGTCTGAAAGGTTGTGTGCAAGTGTGTATATTTGTGCGTTTCTGAGTATGTGCACATGGCTGCAGCTCAGCAAGATGTAAACACAAACTTAAACTAATAGCTCTAAATTACCCTGTGGTCCTAACCAGCCAGCCAGTCAGCCATTCAGACTGTAACATGCTTCAGCTATTGTGATGAAAAACTAATCTATCTGAAAACCGCAGCAACTGGCTCTACAAATAATCATTTAGGGCCACACACAAACACAAAATACACATGAAAAATGTTGCCACTCTCTCATGTGTACTGCAAAAAAAACTTTTAAAATGTTATTTGTGACACATAAATAGCTTGCTTAAAACACACAGACACACTCATTCATTTTAATGCCATGGAAACATCTTCATTATGCCAACAAAAGCACATTTCTAGAGCAGGAATGACAATGCCACCAAGGCTGCTGTAACTTTCACAAAAAAAACACAATGTATTTTCCGTCTTACCTCGCATGACTTTGAAGAAAGCACCTTTTTCGTTTCCCACAGTTCTTTGCATGGCTGAAGGCACTGTGCATAAAATAGAAGCAAACAATAAAAATCATCAGAAACTGGGTTTTACACTTTCATCCCAGCTGACTGCATTATCATATCTGAGTAAATTAGCACAAGCAATAAAAAGCTGAGATCAGCAGCCGCCTTAAATAACTCGCAAACTGATTTTATTTATCATCACTTTCCCAAAATAAATAGACAAACACACATTCTAAAACTCTTCACTCAAAAACACATAAAAAGTGTATTTCCGAGAACAAATAGCGATGCACTATATATAAGATTTGAAGCGACAGATCTCAATGCTGAAGCCAGACAAACTCTCAAAAGAAACACACACACTCCCAAAGCACACACTCATCTGGTTTGCCACCTCAGTGAACTGGTGAATGATGGCTCTTACCAAATTAAAACCAGACAACATATAAAAACAGCGGTTTCACCCTCAACCTCTTCTCTCTCCACCCTCCTCCTTTTCTCTGCCTGTCTGTCTCTCTCAGTTTCTCCTTGCGCCTGGCTTCAATCATTTCTCCAATCTATTCCATCCCACTGTTTCCAGAAGTAGAAACTTTTTTTTAAAGCATAAAAAAATTAATCTGTGAAACAACAAATAGACTAACGGTGGATGAAATTGGCCAAAATGACAGGTAGCCAGGGTTGTTTGTAAAAGACTCATCTGGACACTGGTGGGTGTAATTTGTATATAATATTACTGTATTGATCAAGAACCATTCAAAATAATCAACTAAAATGACGTATCATTGAACATATAAAGTACTTCAAACAGAACCCACTCAAGTGTTTGGTTGCTTAACCTGTTGGGCATAAAAGGAACTCTGAAAATTGTTTAATGTTGTACATATAGTTAATTTGAAGTCATGGAAAACAAAGTTTGGCAATGCTCAACCCAAAATCCCTCCGCTAAGTATGAAGCCCATTTATCTCAGGCTTGAAACGTGGCTGTACGTTAGTAGTTCATTTCTCCACAGGGGAAAAAAAGCTGCAGTCAGTTAAGATTGATAGTTTACAATGGAATTACAGAAAAATATGCAGAACTCTATTCAGCCATAAGTATATGCCAACATGTTCTGATAGCCATGTTTTTTTTTACTAAAATATTTCTGTAGTCCTCACAGTTCTCACACGTGTCAGTTCATGAGCAGACGGTTCAATAATTTACAGTTAAGTCAGTTGCTCTCGTTAATCATTTGAGAGTATATTTACTGATTTTTCTGTTCTTGCTTTATAAATAACTTATTAAAATGCACTCACTGGTAAATTATAACAATTTATACATTATGATAGAAACAGAGGCACTGTAATGTAAAAACAAAATAAGTGTCATGTACAGTATTTCTCAATTGCTAAAACACTGAGCCTCATTTGCTACGCTAAATTGCCAGAAACCTAAACACTGGTCATAAATCAGACCCCCTGTGGCCAAAACCTTCAGCACGTTTCACCTTGTTAGACACTACTTACGAACACATTTCCATTATGATGCACCTGTGGTGCAAAATGGTAAACACATGCAACACACCTTGATCACAATTAAAGCACAAGTGTCAGTGACTGAACAAGGACTCAGAATTTATTATATATATATATATATATATATACACAGTATCATACAGTATGTTTGCATGTGAGGAAGTTCTATAAATTTTTATTTGATGTTCTTTTACAGAAATGGGCAGGTTTTTGTTTGGCTTGTCATTCAGCCTAGTGTGAACATTAAAGCTTATTTCTACAACTTCTGAGCAATGTGTTTTTTATTTTTCTTTGTAGTGTGTACTAACTGCTCAGTAGTTTTCTACATGTTGACATACTTGGGGAATGAACTGACAACTGTGTTTGGCTATGAGCTCAGATAAAACAGTTTTGAGGTGATATCCACATCTGCAGCAATTGTCAGAAGTTTTGTGAAAGCAGTTTGAATTGTGGGTTTAGTGTTCAAAGAGAAAATTAGAGCATATTTCAAAATAGTGTTTTAGCAGTCGAGAAATACTGTAATTTGACCCAATGGTCTCTGATCTCATGGCCCTGAGGGTCCCATTTTGATAATTAATAACATAATGAAAAATAGCCCATTTAACCACTTCATGTGCACGAACTGGTTCGGGTAACTAGAGCTGTCACTTCTGTCACCATCACCATAATCGTTTTTATCCAGCTCTTTAAAAAGAGTTAAGCAAAGCAAAACTTAATTTTCTGCTGTTTGAAAGAGCAGCAGACTGGTGGATTATTGATGACATCAAATCTCTTTACGAGAAGAGTTTTACTGCCACACAATGTTTATTTCAAGGTGCCTCACTATCATTAAAGTAACTGAAATCTGGTAAGCATTTGTTGACATTAACTTTAAGGAGCTAATTTCAAAGGAAAACATCACAACACTGTTGTGGGAATTTAAGCCTAATCAAAAAGGAGATCTCATTAAATTGTAAGAGCCGATTTAATGGATTTGCAGCAGAAAGTTCGCAGTCAGAAATGCTAATAAAGCTAATCTGAAAAAATCATCTTCACAACCCCGGCCTAAACCAGCTCCTCGTTTCGAATAAAAGGAAAAATAAATACTAAAATACAAAAACACATCAGTTAAGTTACTACCAGACATACAGGCATACTTATGATTAGAATAGAAGAGGTTTTTCACTTGTCACGACCCCAATACCATCATTAGAAAGCGAGAAAAAAACAAAACAAAAGCGGAACCATAAATAGTCCTATATACGTGACTTTATACAATTATACAGTAGCCTATAATAACAGTAACAACAACGTCAATGTTAACAAAACAGGAATTTAGTGAGACAAATAATCACTTTGGTTGCTAGAACAATTCTTCCACACAATCTCTTAATTTCATATATTTTCAAGGATTTAAAAGAAACTGACATTTACTCCACATTTTTTTATGAAAACCAAATGATAAACTGGTACAATTTTAGTTCATGTTTGAGTTGTATGTTTGAGCCAGGATAGGGCTGATATTCTTCTTAGGAAGTTTGTGTATTATTATATCATAACTAGGCCAAGGCTATCAAAAGGTGACATAAGCAATAAAATGATTAACTCAAACAAACAACTTTATTTATTCCCAAAGGGGATAAGTAAATCATTACAGCAATCAATTTTTATGACAAATACTCTCAATTAAAATGTAATAATCCAAACAACCTGATCTGTAAAATACTAATAATACAAATAAGACACAATTCTATCCATCCCACAACTTCCTACCTGTTTTATGCATTTCAGGGTCACAGGGTGGTTGATGCATTTACATGTTTACACTCGCTGGCCACTTTTGCCTTCAAAGCTGTCTAAATTCATCATAGCATAGATTCAACAAGGTGAATTCCTTGTTGACATTCTTCAAGATGGGTAAATTACAATCAAGAACAACTGGTTAGCAAAAATAGATAGGCTGTTTAAACGATGCTCAACTGGTACTGTGGAGTCCAAATTGTTTAAAAAAATATCCCCCACACCATTGCACCACCACCAGTGGTTACTTGAGTTACTTGTATTCTTCTTGAACCAATCTGACCTGTTTGACCTGTGACCTATGACAAGGCCTTTTGGTCCAGACAGCTGCTGCTCAGTGGATATCTTCTCTTTTGAACCATGATCTGTAAATCCTAGATGGTTGTGTCTGAAAATCTCAGTAGATCAACAGTTTCTGAAGTACTCAAACCAGCTTATCGCCAATCAACAACAATCCCACATTAAATGTAATTTTTCTACCCATTCTGATGCTCAGTTTGAACTTCAGTAAGTAATCATGACCATGTCTAAATGCATACATGCATTGAGTTGCATTTTGTTTTCAAAATCTCAATTCCTACTGAGATTTTGAAGCATGGAGAAGCCAAGTCCCAGCCAGCCATTTATCATACGTCTTCTACACTGTCTCTCTTTGTCTCAGTTGATCTAATCTGAAGAAAAAGCGTACAGACAAGAACATACTGAATAAACACAGACGATAAAATATAATATGCTGCACTACCCAACCCAAGAGCCTCCATTAATTATAATTATTATTATAAACATTTTTTTTTTTTTTTTTTTGTGTGTATCGCTGTTTTTTGAGTATGGAGTCCTTAATATTTCCCTCGACCATTAAAATTTGAAGACTTTAAAATTTTGATGAATCAAACTGACTCCAGTCTTCATTTTTCATGAAGAGTCAAAGTGCAAACTTCTTACTATTCACCACAAAAATCACTTGCTCACTTTATTAAGAAGTTTGATTTTAAGTTATTTTCTCCTTTTCTATTTTGCTGGTTAACGATGTTTTCTTGTAAACATCTGGATATGAGAACACACATAGTATATAACACATAGTTGTAACCAGAGCTTGAAGTGTGATGTGATTCTTCACAGAGATCCTAAGAGTCTCATCACTCGATCACGTGATGCTGACATGTCAAAATCTCCCTGAAAGCACCTCACTAACACGAGCAAACATATCTTCACCATTTATATTCAACACAGCTTGCTGTGTATTCCCACCTACTAGTCAATAACATAAATGTTTGAAATTTTATTCTAATTGACTTTAATTATTCCATCCTTTTGGTTTTTCCTATTCTATAATTCTTCTTTCTTTGTTTTTATTATTTTATCTTCACATACATTTTCTTCTCTTCAGCTTCTGTGGTAACTCTTCACCTCTGCTATGTTTGATTAACAGTTCTCTTCTATTCTAAGATTCATTGGTGTGTGTGTGTTTATATAATGACAAATACTCTCAATAATGCAGCAAGTGAGTGTAGCCAGTAAAGTCATAAGATGGGCAAGTAGTACTTAATTAGATAATATATGGGGCAGCCAGGCATTTACATTGACAAAAATAGACCCAGTGCTTAGCCATCAACAATGGTAATAAACCATTAAGCCCCACTACTAAACTATTGCAGATTTTTGTGCATTGATGCCCCTTGGAGTTCTCTCGAACAAGTAAAAGCCAGTGCGATGTTTTGCTCCGTTACTTTCTCTTTTTCGCCACTTCCTCTGATAATGTCTCCCTGGGCTGAATCAGCCATGTTGCACATTCAAAACCAGTATGTCACTGGCGAATGAGTCATGCCATGAAGGAAAACCCAGCAGTCTCATGATGCCCCGGTCTGGGAAAAAAGTGGTGAAGTGTGGTTTCTCTGTCTCAGGATGCTGAAGGGAAACAACATCTCCAGGAAAGTCCATAATGAATGTCAGTGTGCCATCAAAACAAGTCAGAAGCACAGGCTTTCATGGTAGAAAAGTTATGTAGTGTTGCTTTAAAGTCACCTCTTCATTTGCATTACAAAGTGGCTATATCTGTCCTTTATATCCAGACTATGATTCTGAACAGTTTGATACAATATGCACATTTTGTTCCTGGTAAATTATTTTACCAATCTATAATTGAACCTTTTGAGTAAATTAGGTATTCATTACTATATATTGATAAAAGAGGGTTGAAGAAGGTGTGAGAAGAAATATGCTAGGCGAAGTAACATGGATGGATTTAAGCTGAAAATGTTAATGGTATGTAAAAGTTACTCACCTCACACACTTAAATATCACTTATTGTAATAAATCCCTACAAAGTAAAATTTTTGCATTTCTAAGAGGTGCTGAGAGACAGACGCTGTTGGACCTGAAGGCGACTTGATGAGTTATGCATGTGAAAAAGAGCACAACTGTGGTCAGAGGTCGGCAATGTTACTGTTTAACACACCAACACATGGAACAAAAGAGCCTAGATAAATTACTTTCTTCGTCTCTATGTGTGCACAATTTGCAGAGGAGTTCCTCAGATATCCCTAAAATAATTAATCACACAAATGTACACACCTTGTCTCTTAGCCTCCCTTTGGTCTCTCCTGCTGTTTTATGGCCTCACCTGCCACATTCAGCAACAGGGAGAAGAAGAAATGTGAGTGGACTGTGGGAAGGGGGGAGTGTGAGTGTCAGTTGAAAAGGAGAGAGGAGATGAAAGGCAAACGGTGAAACAGGTCCAGGGAAAATGGAGGATATGAGTTAGATACAGACAGCCACCAGATGTGCTCATTCTCCATAGACAGTCACTACATCTGTGGATGCAATGGGAAAAACTACTTCTCTTTATGTATATCTTCAGCTACTCAACAGCTGGTAAGAGTTGATTTGTTCTGTTGGGATAGCTTTCTACAATTCATCTCCTATTAAGAACTTTTCACATTTTCTTTTATCAGCTGTTTTATTTCTTTTAGAAGTCAAGAATCTTATCCTCGTTATGTTTTCTAATGCCAAACAATCTCCAGCAAAATATGATCAAGGGGCCCATGTAGTAAAATGTATGAATGATACCCAGAAGAATATGGGCAAACAAGTAAAGTCCATGCATTCATTTTCTACACCCTCTTAATCCAATTCAGCATTGCAGGGGAACTGGAGCCTACCCCAGCTACCCTGGACAAGCTACCAGTCCATTATAGGGCCAACACAGAGACAAATGAGACAAACAATCATCCACGCCCCCCTGTGGGCTGCCCTCCACTGGTGGCCCTAGCTAGTCGCATATTTTAATTAGCTATTTAGCTTTTAGCCTTTTTGTCTTGGAATAGAAATTGTGATTTGATTTAATTTGAATATTTAGATTTTTCTATTAAATATTTAACCTGCACCCACGTTTGTCTCTTCAACAGCCTGTCCCCTTATGTTTCCTGGGGTCCTACACCCCAGTTAGCAGTGTTAGTCATCAAAATTCAGCAATTTTAAATAAAGCATTAATAAGTTTAACATTCTATATTTAAATTTTTTTACTATACCACTTATTGTACAGTACCACTTTGCCACACTAACACGCATGTTTTTCTTGACTGTGGGATAATGCTGGAGTACTGGAAGAGAACCCACACACTGGGATAACACGCAAACTTTACACAGAAAAGCCTCAACCTTCTTGCAGTGAGTCGACAGTGCTAACCATATTACCACCACACAGCCAATCCACCAAGTAAACCACCATAGAGGTTAACTATTATAACAAAATATTCATATTAAACATCTGGATTGATGCCTTGTTAAAATAACTGAAAGTACAGTTACAACCCTCACTGCAAAAAAGTTGGGATGCTTTGAGTAAAGCACAAGGGAGAAACGGAATACATGTTTGAGATATGCAGTGTAACATGTCGTCCCATCCAAACCAAATCTTTGTCAGGAGCTTTGCATATCTCAGCAATACTATACTAAAACTCATTCAGCTTCTATTATTTCAGCTTGACTTCTTATTCGGGAACTTACTTGTGGACTGGCCTGTCTGCAGTCCAACTAAAAACTTTTGGAATGTCACAGAATGCAAAATATGGCAATATGGCAACTATATATTTAAAAAACAAAAACAAAAAGAAACAAAGCTAATCTATTGCAATACTTTGACAAAGATGAAAAAATGACCAGCAAATAAAAGAATGAGAGAAGAAAGTCAACAAAAATAAAGGTTTGAAGATTAGTTGTTGAGGTTCAGCAATGTAGATGGTAATGCTTTAATGTAACAATGAGGCCAAAATGGAAAAACTTCATTTTGGAAAGGCATCACAGTTTTAAGTCTGGCTTTAGAAAAGCTGAAAAACTGACAGGTGAAGGACATTCTTTAAACTGCATGAACTGTGATTTTGTTTTGTTTTTTTCTTCACTTTGAATTAAATTTAATTAAAACAATGACAATAGCCTCAGAGTTCTAACATGAATGATGTACATGATGTAGAGCAGAATCCCACCTACTGTTGTAAGTAATGCAAAACTGTGTGCAGAACAACTCTTTGGCAATGAATGATGAAGAGAGGATGATAGCAGGAAGAGCAACAGTGACTTGATACCTCTGCTCCTTTGTTCAGTTTCTTGTTGGACATCCTGCTGTCTTACACACCTGGTACACATTACTACATCTACTTTGGGGGTATGTGTGTGTGATCTGAAAGTGTACAAGAAGGAGAAAGAGATAAAAGAGGGAGGTGAATGGATGGAAGAACTGAGAGAGGGTTGTAGTTCAGGTTTTGTGAGTGTTTTCACTAGAAAGAGTGCACTGATGATGTGACGCAAACCATATGTGTGAGGGCAACATCTGCTTGGTTTGTGTGTCTTCATTAGAGACATCATCTTCTGATTTAACAAAAGAACATTTACAGTAGATGTTTACCACCTCACATCAGAAAAAGTTAGCACAATATGAAACATGTAAATGTAAGTAAACCTTGTCCGGAGACAGCATAGACTGCTCTGGGCTAGGAGTCATCTGGAATGGGCAGCACACAATAGAAATGTGTACTGCGTCAGATTAATCAGTCTCCCAGATGTTTTTGGAAGAATTTGTTGCTGTGTACCAGGACCTGGGATAATATGTGGCTGGATCAGTGCCTTCAGCAAAGCTCGACACTTCTGTGATGGTATTGTTATAAGTTCACTGAGAATTTAGAGCAGCATATGTTGCCATCTTTTTTTCAGGGACTTTGATGCTTTTCTAACCAAGGTAACACATTATGCACACATTAGAAAGGCATTACTGCAGGTGGACCAGTTGCACCTGAAATGCTTAACTGATTCATATCAGTGAGACAGAGAGTTCCCTTAAGTGTCACGAGAAGTATGACAAAATTACTAAGTGGTAAAAGTATTACTGATCCTAGTTATTTTGTTATGTGGTGCAGGTCTGACATACACAGAATCATGTATAACAAATTAAGCTGAGGCAAAAAGTGAAGCAAGTAGTCTAAAGTATTATTGAATAACTTTATTCTTACATGTTTTAAGCTCCTCAAGAGACAACATTAAGAAATTACATTAAATCTTTCACCATTAAACATTCTGTGTGGGTGGATGGGTGTGTGACTGTGAGCAATTACACTGACTATGTGTTACACATGCAAAAATCCAAAGAGAACAACTTTGAGCTTAGGGAAAACAAGTACAGTATGTGTCCCAAAAAAGTCTCTGTCAAAGGTTAGCCAGCATGCCACAAGCCTGAACATTTTATAAGGTCACGTGCTGGAAAACAGATTCAAACAAAGTCATATCTAGTAAAATCTGCTCCACTGACACCTCTAGAACTAGGTAAACAAAAGATGAATGCAGCTTTGAAGAAAAATAAAAGTCTAAAATCAAACTGTACATGAGTTGTTACTACCACAAAAAAGATTCACTCCACCTTTGTATCTCCTGCATATGTATCTGTCTGATGTTGAAAAGTGGTCCGGACCAGGACTGAGAACTGAAATGTACAGTATCAATCAATAATTTGATGTCAGCTTTTTAAAGATGCAGTTGTTATGAAATATATCAGATAAATGCATACAGGATTTTTGCGACCAACAATGGTAACAACATCCTGGACAATAGTGAACTGACAAACTGATCAACCATGTCAAACAATCTGTCTCTTTCTAGTTTACCACAGGCTGCCTCTGGGATCTGCAGTTAAACAAGTGTAGAATAGAGCAAAATAGAAGCTACATTAGTCTATGAAACAAAAATAAAGTGGTCTGTGCCGAGAATATAATGCTCCCAAGGTGAATAATCAATTAAAAAAATACTACTTTGACATCTCCAATATACTCTGTTAACAAATACACACACACTGAGAGCATAAAACACTGCTGGACTTCCTCTGCTGTACAATTCATTATTTTGATTAATCCAGGCAATTATGGCTGAGGACTTGGACATGTGCGTTTCTGTTTTAAGTTATTTTGATTGGCCTACTATAAGGTCTTTTACAAATTGGGCTGTATCCACTTTCAACAGACTATAAAACAGTAAGAATTAACAATTTCGCTATACAAACAAGAGACACTGCACATATCTGGGCAGTATCAGGCTGTCTGAGAGGAAACTTATTACTTATAAAGCTTCAGTCTCTGCTGGTCAGTTTTAGAGGCCGTTACTGGAAATCAGTATAGTGCTACACTACTATTCTTTAATGTAGGATGGCAAGAAATAAAGCCATGGCCACAGAGTTTATACATAGTACTAAACTTGTAAAGATTTTCTGTACAAATAGCAGGATTAGCAGGAGTAGAAGTAGAGGAAAGGAAGAGACGTAAGGGAAGAACATGTATAGGTTGGTTAAAGGTCAAATGAACTGTGTGTTTTTGTGGTTTTTGTTTGAGGTTGTGGGGGGGTTATACATAGCTGAAAGTAGATGTGTGATGTTTCACTTAGTGTGGTATCCCCTGCAACGATATGTTAGTGGAGGTTTCAGAGGGGAGTGTGCTTTTGGCTGCTGTTGACATTAACCCCTGCTGACCCCATTATAAATCCATACACACACTACTGAAATACGTGCTGTGAAGCTTTTACCGTGCCTGTCTCCACATCTTCCTTTATTCAACTGTCATGTGAATTTGTAGCAAAGCTTGAAAATGTTGTAAGACATAAAATATGACTCAGGTGTTTCCAGCTGGGTTGAAGGTTTTAGATGGATCTGACTTTGAACCTGAACAGGGAGTTCAGGAAAGAGGACCTAGACCAAGTCTTTCAAGAAGAAACTGATACTGAGTGAGATCAGACTAGTAAGTGAAAGGTCACTGTGACCAGATATTTAACAGATCACTATGGAAAATGTATTCATTAGTTTGGTGGTCATTGCAAGAAGCTTCTCTATAACTAACAAAACAATCACTTTCATCAAAATAGAGCCAGTGTGTCTGTATTTGCAGTGGGAGAAATGGTCTAAAACACCAACAGTAACACCCACAAAGCTGTAAGAAGCTGAAACAGCTTCAAACAGCTAAGTTCAAAACTAAAAACCAAGCCAGAAATCTGGGAGTTGTCATGGACTCAGACCTGAATTTTAGCAGTTATATTAAGACAGTTGTGAAGTCAGCCTATTGTCACAAAGAACATATCAAGGATTAAAGGACTGATGACTCAGCAGGATTTAGAAAAACTTGTCCATGCATTTATTTTTAGTAGACTGGACTACTGTAATGCTGTCCTCACAGGTCGCCCTAAAAAATCCATCAGACAGCTGCAGTTAGTCCAGAACTCTGCTGCTTGAGTCCTCACTAAGATGAAGAAAGTGGATCATATGACTCCATTCCTCCGATCTTTACACCGGCTTCCTGTCTGCCAAAGAACTGACTTCAAATCTCGCTGTTAGTTTACAAAGACCTGAATGGTTAAAAGACAGTCATGATCTTCTGGTTTGTTTTGAACCAACCAGATACCTCAGGTCATCAGGGTCAAATCTACTTCTGTTCCCAGACTCAGAACTAAACGTGGAGAGGCAGCGTTCAGCTTTTATGCTCCTCACATGTGGAACAAACTCCCAGAAAATATACTGGTCAACACTGACCCCGCGGTTTCGGTGTTATTGCTCCATTTGCTGCTTCAAGCAACAGATACCCAAGCCAGACAGACAAAAGTGTCCATCTGTCTGCGTATTCGTCTTCTGCATCGAGCATAAATTAGCCTTTAGACACACTATATATCTTTACCTGGTTTACCTGGTTACCTGGTAAATGGTCTGTATTTCTATAGTGCTTTACAGTACCTGGAATGATACCCAAAGCGCTTTACATTATACACCACATTCACCCATTCACACACTGATGGTGGAAGCTGCCAGGAGGATTGAACCGGCAGCCCTCAGGCTACAAGACAACCACTCTACCCACTGAGCCACGCCACACAAATTCATAATTAATGAGAAAATATACTATAGCTATAACTTGAACATGTTAGCATGAGTGGTCCAGCTCATTACTTAATTCCTAACTGAGTGTCGAACTTTGAACTATCCATCCTGCAGGTGGATCTTCCCTGGATGCCACAATCTAAAAAAAGGAAGGATGCTTTGTAAAATTTTCAAGGTGATTTAAAATGTCTCTTTACTGACTATAAACATGAGTTGGTAGTTACACAATGTGAATAGACTTTGAAAAAAGTCACATTGATAAAACACCTGCCTCTGCAGTGACCATTTCAATAGTTTCTTTACCCTGAGAAAACTCGCATAAGCCACTGTTACTGAAAAACAGAGCCAAACTGACTTTCTCCCTTTCTGATATAAATCCTGACATCTGCCACAGCATTGCAAGTAGATATAAGTTACTGCAGCTGCTCAGTTTGATTTTACACGTGAGTGAGAACATGGCTATAAAACAACAAAAATATGTTTTTTTTTTCTACTGTGTTTGTTGTAGATTAAAACTGTCTGGTTTAATTAAAACAAACTCAGGTCCTTTGTTGGGTTTTGTTTCTTTGGGTGGTTGTGGGAGTTTTAAATTGGCGAACAAACTGCCAGCATTTCAGAGCAAAAATCTCTGCTCATTCTTTCATGATTTAGCAACCTAGTGTGTATGCTTAGCAACTTTTTGGCTGGGTTTACTTTTGGTTTACTATTTTATATGACCTTTGAGTGGCATTTGAAAACATCCAACCATAGTGCATTTATGTCTGCTTTGTATACTGTATAAACTATTTCTATGTGCATGTGCCTTAGTTAACTGGTAAGAGGGAGTACAGACAGCAACTGGACCCCAGTCTTAACTTCCTCAACAAATAATTGGTAAATAGCAAATGTTATGATTGGATTTAGATTAAGCTAAGGAGTAGTGGTAACTCTGGGACTGACTTGAAGCTATGTTGTCCTCATAGTCTTAGTCCCAAGAGTGAGTTTATTTACCTGAGCACAGCGTCTGTGGTTGTCACACCAAAGCAGAACTTGGTCACTCTGAAAGAGACAGAGAGGATGAGGAAGGATTAAAATAAGCACACACACAGACAGATCATTGTCTCACAGAGAAATCCTGTCTTTGAGAAAATTACAACCCCCACCCCCCCGACAACTGACCTATTCATGTGAGATTTCTGTCTAACATTTAAGGAGACAGAAAGCAAAATATTGTTCATAAAAGGTCACTGACAAAATTACACAACCAGGGCAAAAACCTGTCATGCAGTCAGGCACAGACTCAACCTTTCTCTGATTTACATCATTATCCTCTGGGTGAAAAATGGTTCAACACACCGTGTTTGTGGCTGCAAAGCCAGACAGAGACCACATCAATTGGTAAGATGTATATTTATGTGTGCATGTGTGTGTGTGTGTGTGTGTGTGTTAAAAGTTAACTGGTAAGTGAGTCAAGACCACCAGTAAACATGACTGTAGTAACCACTGAGACAGACGGTGAGGTCATCTCAAGACCACAGGGACAGGCATGTACGTAGATTTTACCAAATCAACATGATTCCCTTATAATTCTTTAGTAGGAATAGCAAATTAATAAAAACATTCCATTTTTGATTGATTTGATATTTAAAGTAAGAGAGAAATAATCAAAATGTGATGTACAATTTATACTAGTGTACACACTGATATAAACACAAAAGCTGAAATGGAAACAGTTTATGTTATTGACTAAGAAGCTATATTTGCCTCATTATGCACTAACTCTTTCTTGGTTTGGCCTTATTAAAGCTGTTTTAATAGTAAATCATTTGATTGTTTTATGATTGAACCAATGCTTCCTGACAGCAATTAATTGCTATAAATGTCATATTATGGTAGATTTACAACGGTATATTACCACATATGACATATTGTTATATATTAATGGTGAGACTGATTTGAAAACAGAGTAATTCAAATACACATTACTATTCAAAGCAGTGGTGTTACAGTGACTTGTTACTTTTAAATTAAAATATGTTAATAAAACTTGTCTTGTTTATTTACTCTTATTGATCAGACTTACTGCCATTTGTAAATAAATAATAATGTATGAGACTTATGTAGAATTTAGTTATCCTTCACACAAACTGTAAATTGTAACTCAGAATACAACATGATACATATGTAATGACAAAAGCTATGCATAGAAAATGGTGATGAGAGCAAACCACAAGTTTCTTAATACACTTTTTCAACATAATACTTTAAAATGATGACTAAAATGATGCCAGTTGTTCAGCAGAGCTGCTGCTCACACTGAAATGCTTTGTCTTCACCAACACAATAATGATGCCATCATCTTACATCAAAACAACTATTAGAATACTTGTGTGAGCAGATATAAGTCTATTTTCATGGGTATACACCTTAAGATCTTTAATCTTCAGTGAGTACGTGATTATGTGAATGTTGGTTAAGCCGCCTTAACAACTCTTAAACCCTCCTCTGAGTGAGCTGTATTTAGCCTGAACCAAGTGCATCGCTTCCCCTCAGGGCTTCGCTTCTCAACATTGCATTTGTGCCTCTGGTGTGATGAGGGTTATGTGGTTGGAGTCTGAGTAACAGTGCTCCAGAGAAAGTTTAAAGAACAGGGTTAAGAGATTTTATGATGCAAGAGATTTTAAATGAACTCTTTTATTCTTAATATTCAACACAAATCCAAAGTCTTAATTCAACAGCTGCTGAACCAGGGTTTGATGAATGAAGGATGATATGCGAATCCAAAAAGCCTTACAATAAAGAATTTCCTCTCCCTGGACCAGCCATGGATATTTAATGATGCTTAAGAAGGAATTATGTCTGCAAGTGTTCAGACAGGTCAGCCAGTAAAGTTAAAATTTGTTTTCTGACTGGCACTTCAGACTTCCAAAACCAACAAATCTAAAGTCATACTCATGTTCTGCAAAGATCATCAACAATATGTAAGAAAATGGCCAGAACTCCAAGTTCTTGGCTAATTTTGTTTGTCACGTTCTTCTCATATTCTCACCCAGTTCATGTGCACTGATACAGCTGCCAACTATTGCTTTGGCTGCCCCGCTGTTGTCTGCAATGGAGATCTGGTCAGTTCAAGTGAGACCAAAGTAAAGAATTTGAGCTGAAGTCATAATGATATTAAGATATTTGAAATAAAGATTATGAGATATAGTCTTGTAAGAAATGCAAAGGTGTTGTTCATGCTCTTTATATCTAAATAAGTATTAATGGTCCACACACCTTTGGCCAGACAGTAATCTGTAATAGACATTAAAAAGGATAAAGCTCCAGCAGCTTCTTAACCAGCTTTCTACAAGAGAGCAGAGGACGAAAGGACCTGAGCATTAAAGCAATAGTTTTATCCCTGATGAATCAATCGGCAACAAGGATAAAGAGAAGTAAATAGGAAGAAAAACTCAGGACCCTGTGTTATTACATCCTTTTAGAGACAGAAATGTTTTTCCCAATCTAAAAAGAACCTGTTTTAGTTTAAAATGGTTCTGCACAGGTGGTATTCATTGCATAAAAAGATGCATTTCTACCATAGGAATATTTTCCAGGAACTAAGGTCTTTGGGGATTCTCTCATCTGGCTCCTAGATTTCCATGGCATGAACCAGCCATTAAACAGAATTTCAGGGGATGGGACGGGTAATGTTAAACATTACCCAACATTTTACTTATGTTTTCTGTCTCATCACAGGAGTAATACCAGAATTATCAAATAAAATATGTTAACTTTAACTGTGCTACAAGAACAAATTATTTCCACAATATAATTTTACACAACAAGTCTGCAAGCAAGTCAAAGAATTTCTTGTATTAGTTTGGGACTGTATAATGTATCGGAACTTGTATTTATTAGGCTAGATTTTAGTGAGAACTACACTAATACTGCCAAGAGTATGGATGGAAAGGTCTCACAGCTGCACTGCAATCTGGCCTGTTAAAAAGGCTGTAAGAATAAACCTAGTGAGCTCATTTTCAAACATTGCATTTTATTCAGCTTAGTGAAATGACACCAAATAGTTTTGAATCCCAATCATATCCATATTAAATATAACTAAATCCACATTGTGGTCTTAGGTCAAAAATTTTGAATGCATTGTGACTTTCGCAGTATCATTTTTCACTGTTCTGCTCTTAGATCTTTGTTCAGGATGAGCCGAACATTCATCAACTAGCAGCGGGATGGAGCAAGAGCAAGAAGAGGATCTGAGTGCAACACACAAATGGTCATACATGTCACATTCCCCCCTCCTTCCTCTGCTGCTGCTCATCCAGATTATCCTCCACTGGTCACTCTGTAACTCCTTCTGTCTTTTATTTGGACCGGCTAGCTCCATTTTTTTGCCAACTCTTATAAAAATGACAGGAGAGGACATGAAAATGGTGGTGATGATAAACTAGATGCTGCAGTCAAAGAACACGAGGAAAGTGAAGACACTTAAACACCTTCAGATTTTCACAGAAATCCCCCCCCCCCCTCCCCCCAATAGGCTTCACATCTTCATCTTCTTTCTTTTTCTGTTTTGCTTGCCAAAACATCCCTCCAGTCTAAGTCCCCCCAATGCATGTTAATGCTCACACATATGAATGTACACTACACTCATCCTGAGTCAATTTCATGGGACATATTTGCTGTCAGAAGCAATTAAGGCAGTTTAGATGGGTCTGTGTGCCTTATGGCTATTAAACGGTGGTCAAAGTGGGGTTTCACGGGGTCTTGGAGTGTGTGTGTGAGAGTCTGTCTGTGGCAAAACAGCTGCACATGTTGAAAAAAGCCTGAGAGGAAGAAACAGGGGATTGGCAGAGTGCGACTAGAAGATGAGAAAAGAAGTTGGACGTACTGAGTCTGAAGGTAAGCAGAGGGAAGGGTTGACACTGAAAAGACCAGAAAGACATAGTCAAAAGAAGATGAAATATGGATATAAATATAAGTTAATAGGAGCAGGGAGGAGACTGAAAATGGTGGGAAGTTGTAGTTGTGAAAAAGGATGCAATAAATTATGGCTCTCGTCTGGCTGA
The DNA here is from genome assembly GCF_017639745.1 of Melanotaenia boesemani. NCBI lineage: Eukaryota > Metazoa > Chordata > Actinopteri > Atheriniformes > Melanotaeniidae > Melanotaenia > Melanotaenia boesemani. The sequence continues at coordinate 10,397,735 of NC_055695.1, read as the reverse complement.
CTATTAGTCTTTAGGGTTATTTTATCAATGGGAGGCCAACATTAACAAGTGGGTTTTTTTTTCATCCAAAATGGAACAATTTTAAAATGCAAGTGTAAAACATACGTAAAAGATTTCCAACGGCGTTTTGTGCATGTCATGGTTCATGCACCAATGAAATTCCTACATTTTTGCTCATAAGGCAGCCTATATGAAAAATATCAAGAGAATTTCACCTCAGTTCAGGATATGATGTATGACAGAACAAAAACTTGCAAAACGGCCATTTCATTTTAATGATAGATTTCCACATGGTTGGATTTCATACTAAAAACACCCGGTCCTAAACTTCTTTTAGGTCTGGGATCCACGAGGGAAATCTGTCACGAGAGAGCCATCTGAAACAGAGCTGACCGACTGAGTAAGAAACACTTGCACTAAAGGACTTCCACATGGGACTGATGGCTGCTGAGTCCATAGTAATCATTGCTGAAGAAAAACAAGCTGATATTAGCCACTGACATAAACACACAAGGAGGAACGTGCACAGTCAACATGCATGCGCACAGCTGCACACACCCTTCAATGTTTGAAAGAGAGTGAGATATAAATCACACTTCATCCAGATGCAGCGGTAAAAAGTGTGTGTAGGAGAGCAGAATGAAGTATATGTGCATGTGTGTGTGTTGTGGTCAGTGTTTGTGGTGAGGTGCAGTAGAAAGTCTATTTAACATGAGGCATTAACTCTGCTAATCACACCCAGATGACCAGAAGCAAACAGCTATGGTGTGTGTTGTGTGTATGTGTGACGGATGTATCATGACTAACCTCCACTCAACATAATATAAAGTTTGTTTCCCAAAAAACCCACGTTGAGGACTCAGTATTCCCGTCAAAGACTCAGTAATTAGCTTATGTGTGCATTTAGATGCTCATGTGTCCACAAAAGTGTGGTCTCCCACATCAAAAAAAAAAAAAAAATTTAAACAGACGCATCAAGGTGACAAAAGAATGTTTTATGATAAAATTTTGTTAATTTGATTGTAGGAGCAAAGTAAGTTAGAAAGGTCATCATATCCACAAGCATTGGGAGTACAGAGAACCATGACTTGGACTACCTGGATGTGAATTGCTGCCCAATGTGAGTTGCACATGCAGGAGGGCAAACAATCTATTGCGCTGAAGGTCATCTATCTTTAGGCCTTAGCTTTCTTCTGTCTTACTAGAGGCACATGCTGCAGATGGACCAAGATCACCAGGGCACCAGAACACACACGAATGCTTGTACACATGCATTTGAACATACTTCATTCATTTATTATTATAATCTTTCATGTCCTCCCAGCTCTATAATGGGCTATGTATTGCTAATACATAACATACAGACAAAGATAATAATCACATGTCTGGAAAGAGTGTGACTGGCTGTAGTTAGATATTTAAGGTGCACAATATAAACCATTCTTTTTAAGCTCAATTGTAATGCCATAGAAAACTGTCACGAAGGAAATAAAGTGAGAAGAGCAGTGGATTTAGGTATCATATGTAATGTGCCAATACACTTTTGATGTGGTAAAAGTATATCGCTATCCATCTTTCTTAATGCAGCTAAAGGAACAAAGTACCTTCTCATTCCAGCTCTGATTTACTGCCTTGGAATTTCTTATCCTGGTTTCAGGTGAAAGTCAGTTCTACATCACCACAGTTTTATCACCATCTGTCGCTGGTTTTACTGATCAAATGACAGAGCAGTCACAAAGCTGCAGGGGCTTAATCTCCAAGGTGAATCACACAAGCCTTTGTCTCATGCCGCCACTCACCCCTATGCCTGTCTCTCTGCTTGTCTGTCTGCCTACATATCAGTCCAGTCCTCCATCCTGCGTATCATTTTGCGAGGGTGTCTGTCCTCATAAATGTCTATCACACCTGTCTGTGTGTCTATCTGCCTGCTCTCTCATCTTTCCAGGCCTCCGCTTGTCTTCATGCTTGACCAAATTTGCCTACCTGCCTTTAGCTCTCTCTCTCTCTCTCTCTCTCTCTCTCCATATATATATATATATATATATATATATATATATATATATATATGTATGTGTGTGTGTGTGTGTGTGTATCTCCTCATCTGTCTCCATGCAACCTGACCTGACCGTTGTCTTTCTCAGAAAGTCTTTCTCAGAGCGTGACTGACCTCTGGACTCATTTGAGTTACCTACCGCAGAGCAGCAGGGACACACAAATACACCCATATGAATGCAAACACACATTAACATGAATGCACAGGCGGGTAATTCAGCCTCAGTTTCATTTCTGGCTTGAACCTTAAACTATCGGCACATCAGCCTCGCAGACTTAGCGAGTGTCAAGGAGTCTAATCTGATCGACTACATATACACAAAAAGATCCAACTTTGCAGGCGAGGCTGGAGTTTTTTCTTATTCTTAGCAGTTTACATCAAGGAGGAATTTGGGAATATGACAACATACCAACATACACACATGTGCACTCTCTCACACACAAAGGAGCTATAATTACACTATTACACCATACAAGGGAAAGTAGTGGAAAACCCAGAGAACGAGGTGTAAATACAAAACTGGTGATTCACATTCTAGTGGCAACACACTAGCCACACACACACTTATACAGATACAGAGCCAAAAACACAGGGCTCACCCACATGAAACCAGAGGAAGCAATATGTGTGTTTGTGTCTTAGTGTGTGGTGACAGAGGAGGATGAGCACAGCTGTTTGCCCTTACTGATGGTGCCATTGCTGGAGCTGTTATCAAAAAGGATTTTTATTTTCTTTCCAACGTCACGCTCTTTAAATGACTGAATGCTCTAACATACAGTCTCTCCCACACATCAATCACTCTGCTCGCCTTCTGAACTGTCCTATAAAAGGATCAGGGAGTGATGATGTACTCCAGGATGTGGCTAAGAGGAATCTTTTTTGTCCGTGTTGCAAATATATGCAGAAATTTCTCTGCCTAACTTGACTCTAGAAGGATTTCTGAGTCATTTTTAGTTTGTTTTTTCTTTGTTTTTTGTTTTTTTATTTGTCTTTTTTTGTTTGTTTGTTTTGCTGCCCTGTTCATGAATTGAACTTTGTGTCATTTTAATATAATAATAATCTGATGTTTCTGTTGGAATTATTGGCCAAATGATGGCGGCACGATGTTGATATCTGACACATAAAAAACTCAAGAAGTTTCTCTACAAAACACAAAGTTGCAGATTTGATTTGATTCAATTCTGAATGGGTGAGTTCAGCATAAGTTGAGTTTTAAAACAGACAGATTTTCACCCAGCCTGCTCCACCATCCACTTTAGAGTGTGGATGCAAAGAGAGAGCGAAGACTTATAGTAGGATTACAGGGAACAATAAGATCTTACAGGGAGCTATACTATTTTGGGCTTTGAAAGGCATAAGGAGGATCTTAAATTCTATTCTAAATTTTAGTGGGAACCAATGCAGAAAGGCTAACACAAGGGAAATGTGGTCTCTTTTTGCAGTGTCAGTCAATATTATGGCAACAACACTCTGGATGAACTGGAAAACTAAGGGAGTCATTTGGACTCCATGATAAAATCAAATTGCAATAATCTAGTCTGGATGTAATGAATGTGTGGAGCTGTTTCTCTGCATCACTTTGAGATACTATGTTCTAGGGCTGGGCGATATGGCCTAAAAATAAAATCTCCGATTTTTTATAACCAAATCCGATTTCCGATTTTAATCGATTTTTTTTCCTTTTCTTTTACAAAACATAAATAAACTTATTAAAAACATTCATTTGTTTATATAGATGAATGCTAGCAAAAATAAAGCATATAATGTCATAGCTCTTCCACCATATAAACAACTTCATATCTTACATTGAAATATGTGACACAATGCATCCGTGATCGCTTTCCATCTGGATCCTTATCATACAGGATCCACTGCAGAAATAATTCCCCTGATGAAGGTTGTCTCTTAACTAGTGTTTGTGGGTTAAGTTGACTTCTGCATCTCATAGAGAGCAGCATTTCTCACTGCAGTTATATGCACAGCTAAATCCCAGGCGTGAGTGACGGTCACTTTACTGAAAATCTGTCAGACAAACACCGTTCTGGTGTGGAGGGAGGGCTAAATCTGCTGCTAACTAACTATGGAAAAAAATCCCGATTTTCAAAAAAATTAATCTCCAGAAATGGAAAATTCGATTTATCGATTTTATCGATTAATCGCCCAGCTCTACTATGTTCATAATTTTGGCAATAATTCACAATTGGAACAAGTCAGATCTAAGAACCTGTTTAATATAAGAGGTAAAGGAAAGTCCTGATCAAAAGTAACCAAAAAACATCTTCACAGTAGTCCTGGAAGCCAAAGCAAGGCATGCCATCCAGAGTTAATATCCAGTTGGATAGTAAGGGTTGAGGGCAAAAAACAATGACCTAAGTTTTGCGTAGGTACAAAAGTAATAAACTACAGGTCATCCAAACCTTATATCTTGTAGACAAACATAACTTTAGAGACACATTGGTTTTCAAAGTTTTCATAAATAGAGCTGGCTTCAACAGCATATCAGTATGTCTCATTTTGTAATATTTTCTAAAGGAATCATTTGGGGGAGGACACATTTGGTCCAAAGCAGTTTCAGTGCTATGATGTACTCTAAATCCAGACTGAAATGCTTCTTAAAGATCATTATTATATAAATGGGTGCATATTTGATTTAAAACAAATGTTTGGACTATTTTCAAACAAAAAAGAAGCTTAGATATTGGTCTGTGATTGGCAAAAACATCATAATCAACAGCAACGGTTTATATCATTCTGTGGTATACAAGTAGTAAGATGAGAAAAATGGATTTGATTGGGGAAAAGAAGTGAGATGCAAGACTTCTTTGAAAAGTCTAGTTGGGATAAAATCCAACCTACATGTTGAGGATTTAAAAGCCTTGATTGCAGACATCACCTCAGATAGACTAATATGGGGGAAAAAATGTAAGTAAGAAAATCCAAATTTCATCATTTTGTAGGATGAAACAACTGAATTTGCATCAGTTATGGGACAGGAAATGTTCATTGTTCAGAAAATCATTACAGTTCTGCACAGAAGGGGTGCACGGTTCAACAGCTCTATGGCTCATAAAAATAAGAAAAGATAAGACATCACAACCGAAGGGATGACGCTGCAGAATCAAGCTGTGTCTTCACAGTAACGCACAAACCAGTTTATGAAATACATTTCTGAATTCTTAAGCAGTTTCCCCACTGAAGGACTAATAAAGGTTTCTTATTCTTGAAAAAGAATAAACAATGACTCTGATATTTTCCCTTTTTGGTATAAACATATATTCAAGTTAAGTCAAGGTTTGTTTTCTGCAGCACATTTAAAACCAACCTCAAACGACTAAAAAGATGTGGAAGCAGAGTTTTAAGATGGTCGAAGGTCTGGCAGCCATTAATTTAAAATTTAGACTGTTCCACAGATAAGCAGCCACCACTGAAAAAGCTCTGTTCAGTTCTATAGTTATATATCTACATACTATATATTGCAGTGTGAAATGGTGCATGTATTTGCACTGAACAATTATGGTACAAACATAACTTCTCATAACTTCTCAGGTGCATATGAAGAAACACTTACAGCACACTAAGTCAGATGTTGGTGTCCTTATAATGTATTAGCAAAACAAAACAGGAAGATGACAGTCCAGTCCTTCTCGCTGCAGTATTTCAAGAAATTGAATCGACCGCCCTGCATATTGAGGCTGTGATTTAGATTTTCCCAAAGCAATAACTAGATGCTATAAACAATAAGTCTGTGTGCAACCACAATGCGCTGCCTTTTCCATATGGAATAGTCAGAGATAGGAGGGAAATAGCAAGTTCTGTTTTACAAATGTCTCACACATTTGCACATTATAAAACTGATCAGTCTAATACTTTGAATAAAAAATATATAACTGTTTAGCAGGTAAAGTGACACTTTTAATGTGATGGGGTTTTTTAGGAGGGGTGGGAATTTTGGGATATTTTCTCAAAAGACGCCCTCTAAGTGTAAAGACTTCACAAACGCTCATTAATGATTTTGAAATTTTTAAACAAGAATTTACAGTCAAACCTAACAGGAATGCAACATTTCTGGTTTCACAGTATTTAGGTCTGGCTTGCTCGCCACCTCCCGGTCTTCCTTCCCTTGCTGCTGTTTCATGTTGCACATTTGACTACTGCAATCCACTTAATAAAATTTTAAACCAAATATTCCCTTTCTCACACCTCAGTTCCAGAAAGCCCACCACACACATGCACACAAATACACTTATACAGATCTCAGTGCTGCAAAGTCATCCAGGGGCCACCCTCATTACCCAGTGTGCAGGTGGTGGAGCCCATGCTAGATGGACAAGGACCAGACCAAAACTTTGTTTTACACAAGATCATATGCAAACCCATACACACATGCAGACTTTCTTCTACACACCTCAGAGCCATTGGGGCTGAACTTTGTGGTAATGACTTTCCCACCCACTACACAGCATGCACATGTTGAAGCCGTTAACGATAAGTGGCTTTTCAAACTTGGTAACGTCCTAATGTCCCTGTTAATCTAACATTCCTCACTACAAAGCCTGCAGTACATGAGCCAAGAATTTCTATGAGATGAACAATTTTTTTTTTTTAACTATTAAACGTTACACCAAAAGATGTTTGGCTGTTTATCTGGTGAGCACTAACAGGGGCAACTTAAGTTTGAGCAACATCCAAACATTTGTTGTCCCAAACTTTCTCATGTAAGTCTAATAAAAATAAAAAAAAAACAAGATCTGAGGGCAGATCACAAAGGTCTCTCTGATTAATAATTAAGATATTAAGTGCTGCATTGAGCTTTTCGTTTGTTCAGGACACCTCTATAAAGACTTTACAGTGGCCCTAAGTGGCATTATATAAGTCGAATAATAGAGTAAAGCACAGTTCATTAAAAAACTTTAATACTGACTTCACATTTATAATTACCACATATTATATTTCTTCAGCAAGTAACAAGCTATTACTAGGAGTGCAGCTGGTGTGGTTTTTGACCAATCAGAACAGAAAACAAGAAATTTCTGGACGCAAGTTATAGCTTTTGAAGTACACCCATCACTGAATACAGATCCAACTTTTGTAGATAATGCTGCAAAACCACAGCATGATCATTATGACTGCGTATTAGCAATTAAGTTCAAGCCCTCAGATTTACACCCCTCACTGCTGACTACACCTGATTAATTCAAGATGCTCACATTTAGCCCTACTTCTGTTAGTTTCCCCTTTTCATATTATGATGGAGAATGGGGTGCTTCAAGTTTAAAATAAATAAATAATAGCTGTTACAACATTTAGTTGCTGCTGCACAACTGCGATGTCTATGCCACAAACAAAATCTCTCTGATCTGTAATATTACAGACCAGAGCTTTTAGCAGTGTTATTTCAAATAGTCTTTATAACCAAGAAAATACAGTTTAAACTTTTAAGAGAGGGTTTCGGGGTAAACCGTCAAAAATTGGAAAGGTAAACTATTTAATAGTTTACCTTTTTGGCGTTATTTAAGCACATGACTCACATTGTGTTTTTGAGATAGGTGTGATCACATTGTGTGTATTTTATAACACTGTATTAAACACCGTACTTTGTGTACGCAGGTGGTCATGATGTGGTCATGGCGTCTAGTAGGTAAATACATTAAATAAGATGTGGGGCAACGGTTGCTATACCTGGAGGTGTCTGAAGGCAACGGTAAGCTGGGTCATGTGCAGACTGAGGCACCTGGATGTGCATCTGGCGCTGTTGATTTTCTCCTGAACATCCTCGGGTTCCGGTGAACTCCTGCGAGCGCGAGCCACGGCCAACACTGCGCAGAGCAGCACCACACCGGTCCGACGAACTGACATGGCACCAGAAGTAAACGCAAGAACGAACGGACAAACAGATGAAACGGCGGAGTTTTCCTCTCAAGTCTTCGGCTTGGTGGTGTCCTGCTCTCGCGAGCCTGTAAGTTCAGAATAAGCCCATTTGAGCGCAGCTCCTGCCTGCGCGCGAGCAGGGAATGGAGCGGCTCTGCCCTCCTCGCGGACACTCCCACCACCGGTACGAGTGCGGCCACGCGGAGTCATAATGCTCTTCATCCTTATTATCCGTATTTTTTTTTTTTTTTTTACCATTTTCTTAACTCAAAGCAACTTATGCAATTGTCGTTATAACCATTTTGCGGTGTAATGCGTTTATCATTATCTTCTTTATGACTGTCATCATTTCCCTCCCTCACTTTCATCCTCATCATTTCAGTTTATTTATTTATTTGTTGCATCCTTGGTAATTACCCCCATCATAATTAGTTTTAGAATAGAAATAGGTAACGGGAGGTTTAAAGTCAGCTTGCAGTTGGTAGGTCACCTTTTTGACAAGTAGTTAAGGCACAGGTGAAAAAAAGAAAATTATTCCAAAATGGTGACCGGTCATTATACATCAAGCTTTTCTTGAGCGATGCTTCCACCAAGCCACAGTCTTTTTCTACTAGCTTGTCTTCCCTCATCAGTGATATGTTTTAATGATCTTGCTTTGTGTTCTTGGTTTGGCCTAGAAAATTATCTGGCCATGTATTGTCTAAATCTAGGGTCACATGGGGTCATGAGCCTGTCCCAGCTGTCATTGGGGAGAGGCAGGCTATTCCCCGGACAGCCTTCCACTCTATGACTCAGCTAACACAGCACAAATTATACAAGTGATATGAACATTATAATTCTAATTAATCTCACACTGGAATAATTTTCATGTCTTCAACTTCCACTGCATCTTCATTTTCATTATAGTGTCACATACATACAAAATTACAATGTTATCATGTTCTTTGCTTTATTTTTTGTTTTTTTCATGGGCACCTTCATACTTAATTCCAATGTTTTTTTCATTTTAATTTCTAGGCTTCTATTCTCACTGTCATGTTAAATGTAGCGTTCAGCCTTATAACATCACTGAGATCATCAAATTGCATATTGAATCCGTGATTTCTTTATATCATCATTCTGTTGCAGCTCAGAATGCAGGATAAAGTTCAGCCTAAGTAAAAGAGGAAAATATCCATTAACTGCAGGCAAACAGACACAAGAAAGCCCTCCAGGGAATACAAATAAGGGGTCTGAATGGTGAACCAGTAGTGTAAGTACTAAGGGAACTAATTAGGAAAGTGGTTTCAGGTTAGCAGAGAGACTAGAGAGATGAGCTAACGCCACTGGAGGGGAAACCAGGACAGGAATAGACAATGAAAACAGAAAGGAAAACCATGACACATCACCTGCACTTTTTCATGCTTTATCTTTGCACTTTATCAACTATAATATCTTCATCATCATCCTCACCTACAACATGGTGACCAGAAGCAACATGTTGATCCCTAAAATAAATCTGTGAAAGTTCAAAAGAAATCAAACTAATACATAATCATACATCAGGAGAGTCAGTGCAGTGAAGTAACAGTACAGTCTAATGTTTTGCTCGGCAGGCTATACTTCTAGGCCTATTAACACTTTACCATTACTGTTACAAAAAACAAACTCTCCTTTATAGTCTGGGAACCCTCTCCAAGAGTAGTTATTGGAGCAATAAAAGAGCATTTATTAATGGGAAAGAGACTTGAAGAATGTGTTGAGGTTGGTTCCTGTCACAGAGCCAGTCAGAGTGTTAGTCACCACTTTTTGACAGCAACATCAGAGCCAAGTGGAGTTTTGTAGGACCAGGGCCAAGTAAAGATGTTTAGGACACGGGACTGAAAGCCCTGTTTGTTTACATGAAACCGTAGCTCAGCAGAGGAGTCATCTCTGCTGGCAATGAAACGTAAAAAGAGTCACCTAGGTTTTGATTTAGGGGAAATGGAGTCGTATAAATATTTAGTAAGGACTGGCAGGACTGTTATTGGCCCTGCAGTGGAAACCAGACTGTTCATTCTGTTTTGTACAGAAAGGCACGTATACTGTAGGTTAGTTGACAGTCTTGGCTTGTTAACCCCCAACACAAAGAAATCCAGGTCTGTAACTTAAGATCTCAGTTAATCACATCATAATTCCCCTCATAGGCCACAGTGATGTGCTTCACTATTTAGCTTGATTTATTCAACCAGAAGATGAAAACCAAGAGAAAATTTTCACTCAAGTTCCATATTGGTGAAAAGCATCCTGACATTTGAGAAACATGAGCCAGCATATGTTCTGTTGATTAACTAATTCATAATTAAAGAAAAAGACTGTTTAAAATTTGGCTACTAATATACTCCCTCATCATGGACTGTGCAGAGTTAATGTGGACACATGTTTATAGAGCTTCAACCAGAGTGATTCCTCTTTCACTTTAAGTTTGAGAGGCCTGGTTTTGTCAGATATTTCTTGAGAAAGGGTCAAATGGGACACATGAAAAGATTGAAAAAATGGCCAAAATTCAGGGTAATGGACACATTTTCTTGACTCTATCACCAGTTCATCTTGTCAACTGATGTTTTACGACAGGACCCTGAAGGATCTCCGGCTTTCATAACAGAACTGCATTAAACAACCATGAGAGAAGCAAGAGGGAAGACTCATTTGTCTAAACTAAATATTTTTTTTTACACAGGCTTACTGCCTTTCATTGGCAAAAGAGAGGAAAAATATCATTAAAAGATTGAAATCAGAAAAGAAAAATCTATAATGCAGAAGATTACAAAATAATCAGTGAAGGAATGCTATTTATAGGCAGTGGAAGAAAAAATGTCTTAAGCTTAGTTATAAAATAAATTGGCTACAGTTTGAGAAATTCTAAGTCTTAAGAGTAGCAGAATCCAGCAGTGCAGCATATTGGCCAAAACCAATTCACATGGTTTGGAACTGGGCACCATTAAATTAGCAAATTCAGCTTTAACTTTTTAACCAAGCGAAACTTATACTCAATAAATAGTTGATAATTAGGGTGCATCGAGGAAAAAAAGTAAGTCACTGTATTCATGCATGCACACACAGTAGCAGCCCTTTATGTAGATGACCACAGTAGTATTTTTACATTTTCATAGAACACCCTGTTCAAATTTCTGAACAGACCATCTGCAAATAAAAAAAAAATCACCCAACTCATATTTATTATTAGACATGCATATGCTGCCTGTTCAGATCAGCCAGTTGATTGAAGCCAAAGGTCTTTGAATTCCCAGTAACAGGGTAGAAAGTGGTGCACAGACAGCTACAAATGAAGAAGGACAGAAAAAGAGTACACAGGAGACAGAGACTTAAAGGAATGACAAGACCAATAGACAGAGATGGCAACAGATATATGAAACACTAAGCCACAATCTAAGCTCTTTAGCTACATAATTTAGTAAAGCTAAATTCAATCAAACAGAACCTAATAATATTAATTCCCAAAGACATATTACATTGTTGCTGTATAAAATTGTGGAGAACAAATAAAGGCATGTTGGGAAGTGGGAATAGTGGCTGAGAAATAGGCATTAATAAATGTTTGCAGGCATGATGTCACATAGCACAAATAATCACTTTCAATAAACAACAAGACTAGAAACTCAAAGTCAGAAGTTCAATATGCAGATGTCAGAGATACAACTTTCCATTATAATGTCCAAGACTCTTTTCTTATCAATCACTGCAATCCCTCCTCCGTTCCTCTTACTATTCTGTTTGCAGTCCCTGTCTGGCTGCATGCTCTGAAAGCAGGAGAAGAGAAGCATTGGCGTGTAGTATGTTCTTACAGACGTGTCTTAGTAAAAAGCATAACTCAGCATTACTGATATTCTCACTGTCAAGAATCTTGCATTCCTGTGACAGTCAGTGGAAGAAATGGTTTAAACTTCCTCCTTCTTTCTCTCTGTTTTGTTCCTACATCCTATACATCTCCACTATTAACTCGGTTTCTTTTGGGTTTTATTCCAGGCTCAGCCAGTTACTCCAAGTGTTAGCCTAGTTACGCATCTTAAAAGACTTTTAAAAAATTGCTCAGGATTCAAGCCAGTTTGGAAAAAATGAAAAATTCAGTAGCAAATCTCAAAAGGTACAAAGAAAGAGAAAATCTGAGCCACTGAAACAGACTGCCATTAATGAGGCACCATTCTTCAACTAATTCTTACATTCTGAAAGCTCATTCTGTGGCCTTGAGGCTTTTAATAAACAGGTGAAGTTGTAGTTTAAAAACGGCAACACTTGCAAAACTAAAATCAAAAAAGTTCGTGTTTAATTCCCTTTCTGACCACTATCTGCAACTACACCAGTCCCCACAAGAAACGGATCATTACAAAACATGAAAGGCTGTATGGTTGAGAACATGCATCGTATTGTATACTGTAACTGCTGTGAGTTAATGTTTAATTTGTGAGCAATTAATGTGTTAATGTGTTATCTCTCCTTGAAAGAGATAACACATTAATCTTACATTGAACTGAAGGTGCTACAACCAACCTTGTGATCTCACTAATGAGATTACGACCTTCATTTGCATCTAAATCCTGCATTTTCTTTTCTGACAGAAGTTTAAATATAATATAGTTAAGGAAAATTGAAACAAAATAGGAAATTTACTACAATGATTAAAGTAACGACTTTTGGACAAGAAAGATATGAGTTTTTTTGGTTCACTAATAAAGACATATGCACCTGTTTCCACCTGTGTTGTTTAAAATTTACAAGAAAGATTGTTTAATGATTCAACAGTGGAGGCTATTCTGCTAGAAGAAGTTCTCTGATAGTGACACTGTAAAAAGCCTGTTTGAGATTTGACTGTTGGACTTTCACCAAACCACATAAATACTAAACCAAATAAATGAACCGTTTTCATGGACTCCAAAGCAGGAAAGGTGTTTACAATTTTGAATATGGTCTATGAGTATTTACTACTTTAAGCGTCTAATCCAAAATATGTCATCTACTGAATCCCCATGTATTTAGTTGTTTCAGTCTCAACTACGTGTTATCATTCCTGTCCAAGATTAGTGAGGTGGTCATAGATTATTCCTTGCAGCTGGTGCTACTCACAGCTCATCTGTTATTCATCTGATTTCTGTTACCTCTGAAGTCCTCAACAGAAACAGTTTTAAAGCCAAGCACAAGTTTAGCAACAGCACTAAAGGGTGTATAGTTTTTAATGTAAGCACTAACCATGCTTCTTTACATTAAAAAAATATTATTAATTTTTAAAATATCACTTCCAAGCATGTCTGAAGATATTCAGAAATACTGCATTGTGTCTGCTGTTGTTTCAGGACCACAACTTCACTGACTCCTGGTTAGGTCACAAACCTCATATACATTTTTCTAGTCTTCAGTCCCTTCATTCCTGTGTCCCTTTGTGGTTGTCAGATCATTCTGCTCTCATACTATATACATAAATCTGTGGCCCATAAGTTTGTTATAATACACCACACCAGCCTGAGGGCTTTTCAAGACAGAGCCGTTAGTGTGGAAGTCTCCCACCCCACCTTCAAAAAACATATTTACTTGTGTTACTATAGTTTCCCCTGCAGCTGTTGTCACTGTTATTTCCTGTTCTTTCTATATATGGAAGCTATCTTTGGGTTACTTAAAGGCCTTTTACATGCACAAACTGGCATTGTTATAATAGCAGTAGAATTATAAAAACTCTGAGACTTGAAGAGATGCAAAACTGCACAATACTGAAATACTGACCTAAACACTTCAGAAATTATACTTGAGTACGATAGTGAAGTTACCTTCCACCACGCCTCACCACATCTACTTCCAAAGTAGAGTCCTTATGTGTTGAGACCAGAGTAAGATGTAATGGAGCAACAGGGTCCCTATGTGGCACTAAACAGTAATTGCACTTTTAGTTAATCAAGCAAGCTAACTTTATTTATAAAAACACTTTACGACAGCAACCACCGAACAAAGTGCTGAACAAAAAAATAACTAAAACATTAAATAATAAAAGACAAGACAATTAAATCAGTACAAAAAAAAAAAAAAAACTAAGCAAGAAAACAATACAAATAAAAACAATACAAGCAATTAAAGCAAACTCATACTTGGTGAAACACCAATGAAAAGATGTGGGCTTTAAGAAGGGATTTAAAACTGGACAGTAGTGAAGCCTGTCTGACCTGCAGTGGCGAAGAGTTCCACAGCTCTGGTCCCGCCATAGAAAAGGCCCTGTCCACTCTGACCTTCATCCGCGTCCTTGTCATCTCCAGGAGCACCTGATCCGCTGACCGGAGGATAAATAATAAAGGAATATTCTGTGTACAATACTCAGTTGTTATTTTATAGGCAACTTTAGTTTATATCTAACAATTTTAATTCACAAAGACATCTGAAAGTCCTTTACATGGATCATTATTAACTCCAACAGAGAATATCATAGAAATACCACATTAAATTTCTCTGAAGACATACATAAGACAGTAAGACTGTACAGATGAGTGTGAAGTCCCGCAATGGTTCCTAATGCATGGGTAAAAATGCTAAAGAGGTAACTAATTGCATTGATTTTCACAACATAATGAAACTAAAAGTAACAGTAAATTTGTTTTATCTATTTTTCTTGTCTTTAGGTTAAAAAGTGTGTGTATATGTGTGTGTGTGTGTATGTGTGTTCCCCCCACCCCCACATGATTTTCCAAAAATCCACATCCACATCCCATAGAACAAAGTCTGTCTATCCTCTTTGGAAAAGGTTCATGTTTTTCTTTTTTTTAAAACCTAAAAACAGAAATAAAAAATATGGTTCTTCAAAAATGACAGCAAATTTCCTACAGTAGATATTTATCAAATATTATAAATAGTCTTCTTTTAGAAGGCCTCATAACATTTGCGGCTTTAAACGAGTTTCATTTAGCTGGTCTGAGGGGAAAACGGCTCATTGGATTGTTTGCACACCACTGTCCTAAACAGTAGATGGAGCTAAGAAAAATGGTACAAAAGCTATTGATCATTAGGGAGAATTCTGCACACCCTCTACATAACAGAATGATCAAGCAAAAAGGTGAGTTTAGTATGTACATGAGGTCACAGCAACTCCTCTAGACCAGAGGTAGGCAACTCCTGCAGAGCTGCAGTCCTGCAAGTTTTAAATATTACCTTGTTTCAAAAACACCTGATTCAAATGAATGAATCACTGAGGAGGACTTGATAAGCTGTTGGATCCATTTAATTCAAATCAGGAGCAGGGAAACATTTAAAACCTGCAGGACTGGGACTCTTAAGGACTGGAGCAGCCTGCCCCATTCTAGATAGTGAATTTTTAATGATATTGATTCTTTATGTTATAATATAATATCCATTTATGTAATTAATAGAAATAATATTTCATGGAATTTCCAAATAGCAGTGTGTGTTGTGTGGCCTAAAAAATTCATGGGAGAAAAAAAGAGACAGGCCTACAGCTATCTGTATCTGAAAGTGATGTTCTCAAGAAATAGAAAAAAAATCCAGCAAAGACCCAAGACAGGACCAAGGAGAGATGCTGCTGGCCCATAAGTTGATAGCTTTTAACTGAAGACACATCAGAAATAGTCTCAGTGGAAAAGTAGCTGCTGAAAAGCCATTCTTAAGGAAGGAAAACTGGGAGAAAAAGGCTGAAGTTTGCCAACTGATACAAAAACCAAAAATCAGTGGCAACAGGTCTTACAGAGTGATGAATCCTCTCCAGAGCACGGACCTCAAGTGCAACAAAGCACAGCTAATATCTAAAGAATAGTTTTAAAATGTCTTTGAAGAAGTCTGGAGAACTATTATTTAAGATGATTTAAATTAATAAATAAATTACAAGACAGCTTGTCTGTTGAAGAATGAATGTAGTCATAGAAAAAAAGTTACTTCCAAGCTCATCAGATTTGTACAAACTCCATTTTTGCCTTAATTACTAAATATCCATTCATGCTTGCACATGTTATAACACATCTCTGCACGTATTTACTTTTTCTTCTTCTTCTTTTAGTAATTTATAAAATGAGGGATGTATTTTCTTTAGTACTATAACAGAAACTATAATTTTTTTATCTGGCTAACAGAGAAGGTACCAATAAATGCTTTCCTGTCTAGGGTGCTTTTTCCAACAGTCAGTCAGTCAACAGGTTTTAGACGTTAGATCCTTATCTTTTTTTTTTAAAATTTATTTATTTATTTTTTTATTTATTTATTTATTATGCGTCTCCTTTTCGCTGCAACAGTCCTCCTCAGTGTAAAGACCAGCTACATACTACCTGTAGAGGGCAGCATTGCAAACTTGAACGTACAGACTGCCGGAAATATGGTAGAAGAAGAAAGTCCGGATGTTTTGGAAATCGGTATGTGTGAACTTAACTTGCCTTTCTGAAACTATGTAGTTAAACCTGTTAGTCTTACTTTATTCTGCTTAATCAATGGAATTTGCCTTTTTTAGACCTTGAAAGCAACAGTTAGCCAGTACGGCTGCGGTTTGCCTTGTTTAATTGTATGATCCAGCTTAAACAAGCTAACGGGGACATTTAACTTCGGTGTTTCGAGTGTTCTGTGGCTAATAAATGAGCAGAACACTTTTTATGTCTCTAATAAACCTTGAAATATAGAATTCTTTCGAATATTTAATATAGTTGCGTTTGTGTCATGACAGTATAGACAGACTAAAATAATCTGGGATTTAAAAAAGATAATCTGATTTGCTATTTGAAGTTGACAGAATTTATCAGCCACCTAGAGGGGGCATTTGATCATTTAAATCGTATGCATTGTGCATGAAATTTATTTTTAAGGCTAATTAAGTTAAATACAAATAATGATGTTTTGATGTGGAGAATTAGTCTTTATTTTTATGGAAGAGTTTGTATATTCATTAAGGACCATGTCTACTCTTTAAAAAAATTACAGGAAAATGTCTAAGCACTCAAAAAAGAGAAAGCGCAAAAGGTCTCCATCATCTTCTAGTGAAGAGGATAAGAAGGTGAGGAGAACACTGTCACTTTAAGCTGCAACACTGTCATAGCACTGGTGTATTTATATGATAGTTTATGTAAAATCAGCTAAGACTGTGTATATGGAAAAATTAAGAAAAAGTGCCCATGTTTAGTTAGTCCAACAAGTTAAAAACATTTTTTATTGCATTAAATGTAACAGTGTGACGTTGCTTTAACTCAAACTTGAAAAGAAGCTGATCTGTACTCATGGATTTTTTTTAAAAAAAACATGATTTTAGTTGCCCAAGAGAAAAGATGACAGTCATCACTGCAGTAGTGTCAAACGGAAAGAAAGTGTTAAGAGTCATAAAAGGTAAGACAGACTTATTTATTGAGATTGTTGAGACGAAAGCTGTCTGTATAATTTAGCTTCACATTATTCTCCAAATTTTATTAAATTTATTTTAATGATCTGTTACTGTGACCTTTCTTTTATTTCTCAACATATAGGTGTAGAAAGGAACCTCAAAAATCTGTCAAAGAGGATTCCCGATCCTCTCGCCATATCAAAAAGCCAGTCTACAGACGGCCCGAAACACCAGCAGCAGAGAAGCAAGCCATTCATAAAGAACAATGTACTAAACCCAGAAGTGTCTCTGTACCTTCCCATGGGGAACAAATCTTCAGTAAAGCAAAACAACATAGCTCTGAGAAAGATAAAACCATTCGTGGTAGTGAAAGTGCAGAAAGTGGACCCTCAAAACCTTTAACCACCAGAGTTGCAGCTTCAGTTGCTCAAACAGAAGAAACATCAAAAGATAGGTCAGATAAAAATCCATCTCAGGGGAGCCCATCCAAATTAAAAAGGCAGCAAAACCTAAGTCCGAGCTTCGGTGTTACCAAACAAGAAAGCCAGAGGCAGGTTGTACGGGAGAAGAAGTGTTTACCTGAGAAACCACAGAAGGATGGAAACGACAGCAGCATTATCAAGACTCTGGAAACTGTGTCCTCTTCCTCGAAGGATTCTTCACAGCAGAAGAATAGGGAGTCTGTCAAAGGCATTAGCAAGAGCTCTCCAGTAACAGAACCAAAGTTTAAAAAGAGCTTGTGCACAGGTACAAAAAACGACTCTGCCTCTATCACAGAGAAGTCTTCCACTTCAACCAAGCACACTACCTCAGAGAATAGTTCAAAAGCAATGAAGTATGTCATTTCAGCTAGTAAGAGTGACACACCAGTGCCACATGAGACAGCACAGTCATCATCTACTCTACAAATATATTCTCAAAAATTTGTGCCTTTTAAATTTAAGATACCAAAAAAAGTTCGCCCAATACCCTCTCACACCGCAGGGAAAACAAGTGAAAATCACGATGCTGTTACTACAAACACATATCTTAAAAAGAAGAATGAACACTCACATTCTGGGACTTTGATGAAAAAAGTAGAGCAGGATGTCATCCAACCAGCTAGCAGCTGCTTCAGTGGAACCCCAAAATTTCAATCTGTACAACAGGATAAGGAATCCTTGTCTGGCCAGCACCCATCTACAGGCGATACCAACACTAAGCCACAATATGATCAGGTAATGAAAAGCTCTGCGGTTTGATTGAAGTTATAAATACAAGCTATCACTTTCTATTTTTCATGGCATTTAAATAAAGCATTGTGCTGACATAAAGATTTCACAGTTTTTTTTAATGACTTATGTTTATGTATTTTTTGCTTTTGAAATGTGTTCTATAGACACAAGTGGTTGAACAGCTTTATCTTGCTCGCTCTGAGAAAAAGTTAGAACTCATGCAAGGCTATGGTGAACTCACCTGTATGGACATAGATTCTCCAGAAGAAAGACCCACAGACTCCAGTAGTGAGTTTTATTGTTTACCTTAAGACTTTTAAAGTTCTGGGTACTCATTTTGAGTCAAGTATAAACTCTGTGTGTATACTTTGTGTGATCTTATATATTATAAATTTCACAAGCAAGAAATGATTTAACCAAGTGTTAACGTGTCTTTACAGGCAGACAGCGTGATCAACAAAACCTCATGCTCATTTTAGACACCAACATTCTCCTCAGTCACTTGGATTATGTGAAAAAGATCATATCTCATGGCCTTGGAGGTGTTGAATATCTTCTATTATGACTTAATTTTCTGTTAACAAATGCATTTTTCACGTGTTATAGCCAAAAACATCTACTCCTAGGTTGTCCAGTAGTGAGAGAAAAATATAAAAGTTATTTGTTGACATGAGTATTGTCAGACATTAACTGAACAGTGACTTGCATTGAATTACCGTTTCCTACTGAGTGTATTTTCTGGTTCTCTTAGCATTGGGCAATCCTGTTGTCCTCATCCCCTGGGTGGTGCTTCAGGAGCTGGATTCCCTAAAAAGGGGACGAGGCCTGTCGGGTTCTGTGGCCCACCTGGCAACGCCTGCCATCTCGTACATTTATAACGCTTTGAAAAACGGGGAACCTCGTCTGTGGGGGCAGTCTATGCAGCAGGCCGCTGAGAGCAACTGTGAGTGCTGATTCATGACAACGACCTGATTACATCCGAGGATGGCATCTAGAAATGATGGCTGGATGTTGTCTGTAAAACCTCTTCAGGATATATAAATAAATATCATATATAGATGTGATAACTGACAAAGATTATATTGATATAGATTATATTATTTGGCACATAAGATAAAAGTTTTCATTCGTTTTTTTTTTTTTCAGGGTGAAATCATTACAGCAGAATAAGCTCCCCTTTATATCAAGGAGTTTTTTTTTTTTTTTTTTTTTTTTTTAACTATAAAGCTACAATAACTAATGTTAAAGCTGGGAAATGCAATAAGAATCACAATTTATTATTTGCAGTCTAAATCATTTCTATGGTGGTGCGTGATTGTTCACAGGATGCCACTAGGTGGCATTAAGACTCCACCGTTCTTTTAGAATTCCTTATCATTAGCAAACAGTGGGTGCAACTCAAGGGCAAGTTTCATCCATGTGCTCAGAGATTTTGGTCAAATGATACATTTTTCATTGTGATAAAAAAGATTTGTCATGTTTATTTTGGATGTTAAGATATTATGAAGCATATAAGCATTCTGCTGAAATAGATACTGAATTTCCATCTTTGCATCTCCCTCTGTCTTTAAAAGAAGATGTGGCAGACCCGGTCCTTTTGTACAGCTTTATGAGTGCACCATTTACTTTTAGTCTCAGTCTTGTCTGAGTCACTCTTGTCCTCCTGTCCTTTCCTCTTTTTCTTTGTCCCTCAGATGGTCTGAACGCTGAGAATAACGATGATAGAGTGCTGCAGTGCTGCCTGCAATACCGGAATATGCACCCAGAGTGTTCACTGATCTTATGCACGTGAGTTCCCCCTCCCCCCCTACAGTATACTGCTGCTGCTGCAGAGTGTGTGTCCTCTGCTAATAATGCACATGCATGTGACTCTGCTAGATAGTTCCAGTTCGGATGAGAGAAAGAGAGAGCCAGGCAGATTTGGCAAAGAATAGATGTGCTGAGCAAGGATTTCTGAAATGATTTATTTATTTATTTTTCTTTTTGGCTCATATTTTCAATGGCCATTATATTTTACTCTATCTAATGACCTACTTCTGTAAATGTTACTATTCCCAGTTGCTGTCCGCTATTGATTATTTTGCTACATTCAAGAGAGAAATTAGAATCAGTTCTTCACAGTGTCTGTGGTATGAGTTGTTCGAATGTTGTTTGTGTTGATGCTGCCACCTAATTAAGACATGCTTCCAATTTTTCCTCTCTAGTAATGATAAAAATCTATGCAGTAAAGCCCTCCTGAGTGGAGTGAGGGCTCTTTGCAAGACTGATTTGGAGGCAGAGGTTGAGAGGTCCAGACATGGCCTTTACATCCTGCAAAACGTTCAGTCGCCGATCCTGCCTCACATCACTCCCCAGGTCGCTTCACCAGAGTTGAAAAGGAGCTCCACACCAGCTCAGTCACACAGTCAAGAGAGAGGTTCTTCTGTAGGTGTCCTAGAGAAAGGTGAGCCAGGAATTAATGTGTTCTTCATGCAAAACAGGATGCTTTGCATGCGCCATCATCATGCTGTAGTTAATAGCACATATTATCTATGCACTCAGCATGGCCACCCACCCTTTCCTATTTTTTTTTTTATTTTGTTTTCTTTTCCTTCACTTATGAACGGCTGTATTAGGTTGAATTTAACAGTAATTAACGGTAAAGAAGCAATGACTCAATAAAAACAAATGCAATGCTTAAAATATTCACCACCTACACAAAGAGAAGGAAAGTTAGTATTACACATGCTAAAAGTGCATTTCTGATGAAATACCTTCTGCATTTCATTTAGTGTGAGTTGTGGTATTCTGTCCTCTCACCAACTCTTATACTCCACATGTGTCCACATACACCTGTCTATTTCCTGTTTTTCTATAATTACATATACAGTATGCATGCTTATAACTCTTGACAGATGGGAAGCAGCTCAGTAAAGCAGTCAGCGTGGAGGCAAAATGGCTCAATAACCGATGCCTTTCAGAGCTAGAAGAGTGTCTGCGGGAGGTGCTGTCTGACGTGTTAGAAGTGGAGATGAAGGCTGCTTATGATGACCTCTGGTTGGAGGTAGAATTCACCTGTTTAAATGAGAATTAGCTTCATTAGCCAGGTGTGTTTCTAGACAATATAATAAAAAATCCAAATGATCCAAGAGGCCAAAATTTCATGCGTAAATGGTATGTATATAATGCACTTATGTTCTGCTTTGTGTTATAGCGTACTTTCCACTAAGTAGGTTAGTATGTCTGTTGATGCATGGCGTAGAAAAGTAATGATTATTATTTCATTGTGTTCATTGTGTGTGTTTTGATAGATTGTGTATATAAAACCACCCTGGACACTTCAAGATGTCTTACAGTGTTTAAAAAAGCACTGGATTGCCGTCTTCGGACAGATCGCCCCACGAAGAAATCTGGAAAATGTTTTGAACCTAATCAACTTCTTCAACTCAGGTATGTGGGCATGTGAATTGAAGGAAGAGGTTACTTATATAAATTATGCAAGAATGATGCACAGTCTTCCTTGAATATAACCCTCGTGTGTGCTTATTTAGCCATATTTATCCAGAGCTAACATGTCTTCATCGCCTCTTAGGTTATTTAATATAGCATAACCACTGTTGCTGGGATTAGGAAAAACTTAAAGAAAGCCTGAAGATATTATATTCTCCATGTGAAAACATTTGAGTTTAGTTGGAAATTATTGGAATCTTCCCATGAGTGAGAATAATCAATTTTTAAAACTAGAGCTGATTAAAAAAAAATAATAATTAATTTATTTAAATTAAATACAAAACTGATTCATTAAACACTTGCATAGATTGTTTTATATAATTCTAAAGGTGGAAAACCATCAGAAACTTGATCTAATCAGGAGGATAAATGGTTTTTGGTAGATTATGTTCATAGCTGTGACAAGGGACCTGTACGGTAAAAATCAGCTTCTCTCACTGAGATAATGAAAAATTCAGATTTTTTCATTCAGCATTGGATTACATTTACCTGTAAACTATTTAACAGCTCACATTAGTAGCTAACGCTAAGACTGTGGGTTCCCCCTTTGTTCAGCAAACACTGAATGTTTTAAAAATGACAGGAACTGACATCACCACACACATACGAACTCAGAAATAAATCTGATAGAGGACTAGTAAATGCAGCGATCTTTGAGTTTTTCTTTTTTTGTAAAGGGACAGTGTGTAATAAAATACATATATAATGTAAATATGCAAGACTATATAAAAGCTAATTTCTATCCTTAGTCTCTTTGCAGGCCAACACAATAAAATAACAATGTGAATAATAATGAAAAGAGATCAAGGTCCATGATAATAACAAGAATAATAAGAAGGAGATAAGAACAAAATAAGAATATTATTGATCTGAAACCAGAGGGAGTACCCCAGTAATTAGGATCTAGGTTGAGATGTTAAAGTGCAAAGTGCTAAATGACGTCACATGATGTTAAAGTGCAATGTGCTAAGATAAGAAGGGACATTGCATAATACCCAGATATTGATGTATTGCACATTTCCCGTACTGATCCTATAGGTCACATGTGGTTTCAAATCTGATCTGTTTTCAACAAAAAACAAAAAAAGTTCCATGTTCCAAGTTTGTGAAGCATGATGCCCTAATAGACCTTTCAAATATCATATTTCAAAAGTGCGTGTGGACGTGTCAGATCAGATTATTACAATAACATGTTTACTCTCAGATATTATGATGGACATGTTAATAGGCTCAGTGTTTCATAAAAATAGTTAGAATGTTTTTAATATTCAAGAAAAATTGATGTTATACAAATATCTGAATGAATCAATATCAAATATCAATATCGAATCAGATTAAATTGAAATCGTATTGAATAAGGCAGTTGTGAATCTAATTGATTCAGAAATTAGTGGTGATACCCAGTCCTATTAAAAACAATAATAAACTTGACATGCAGTCCAAGCTTAGCTTCAGTTGTTTAAATTTATAAAACACATGGTCATTGTCAGAATATAAAAAAAACTCAACAGTACTGAGTCATTCCTCAGATTAAGCAGGGGGATGACGTTGTCTGCCCGGCCCTGCAATGCACTACAACCCCACAGAACTACATCCAGAATCAGGTCATCTGCTAAAGTGGGGGACTCAAATGTGTGTCAGAAAGATGCTGAGTAGCCCACTGCAACGTTCCTGTTCCAGTTTTCACTGCTAGATCCACTTATTAAATGCTTACACAGCTATGTGTGTCTCAGCCTGTCATGCAGGCTCTCTGTCCCCTAGTGTGTGTGGGGACTGCATCACAAGTGGTGCAATAATTTTAATCCGTCAAAGAATATTAATATGTAAAGTTATGTAGGGTATTTGCTAATCATATCCCTGGCTCAAACGCATGATTCTGGAATTTTTCTTTTGGTACCACGCAGCCTGGCTCTGTTCCAGGATGCTGAGAGTAGGGCAAGGAGGAGGAGGAGGAGGAGTAGGAGTAAAGGAAGAAGGGATAAACTGTGCGTGAGCCGAAGAACAAATCTAGTGGAAAAGTACTGCAGGCTGTGAGCGAGTTTGCAGCTTGTTGTAGCTATATTTGTGAGGACAGACTCTTTACATATGTCTATACATGCAGGCAAAGGTATAAAAAGCCCACATGAAATTAATGCGAACACATGAAAACACATCATCTATAAACTGACTTGCATGTTTATTAAGCAACATGTTAATGTGCATTATACCCATAAATACAATACTGGAAGTATAAAGTTGCAATCAAAAGTTATGTTTAATTGTCATGTGTGTTTGTTGTGCATAGTTTTTTTCAAGACTTTTCAAGAAACTGTCTAAACTGGCTGGTTTAGTATCTCCCCACCTGCATTTGCCCTCTGTCTTTATATCCACAACAGCTCTTTTCACAACATTACACAGCAAAACATCTGCTCATGAGCATCCACTCCCCTCTGCCTCACATTCATAGTTTTCCTCTCTACAGTGTGCATGTGCTTCCATTCTCACTTTCAGATATCAGCAACACCCAGCTAAAACTAAATGTAACTAAATGTGGTGTAACTTATCTGGTGATTAAATGTTAATTAGCTTTATGTGCAATTGTGTGAATGCCTTCTTTTCAGTGCAGTCATCTGATAACTAGTGTAGCATGCTTCTACGTCTTTTCTCAGGTCAATCAGTGGACTGTCGTGCAGCCTCCGCAGCCGTTCATGAGGCCAAAGATCTTGTAAAAGCATTTTGGAAAAGTTCAAACCATGTTGCCCCAGCCATCTCTGTTATGGAAAGCATTTTCAGCAAGCTACAACCAGAGGTGAGCTGGAGCACATTTAAAGTGTTCTTTTACTAGAAGGTCAAATTTTGACCTCTAATTATTTGAATGGGACAGTGCATATTAAGGAATGTATAATGTATTGATATGACAGATTTAGCAAGATGCTAATTTCCATCTCACTCCCATGGACAGCGTTTAGTTTGCACTAAAACTATTTATTAATTTGTGTTATAGCAACACCTGTCTGTGGAAGGAGAGTCTTTTGCCTGTGATGTTGTCATGAATGATGACGATGAAGAGAAATGGGTGACATCGGCTCAGGTGTCTCACCAGGAAATGTGGGCCCTCTTTGAGAATGTCTGGTCTAATTTGTATCAAACAAGGTGAAGATTTTAGTTAGATTCAACTTGTGATTAAACTGATGAACAGTGGTTAGGTTGATGTGTGTCTTACTTGTTTTCCACTTAAATCTAGATTATTTTGTAAGGATTAGTGATGAACTGGTTATAGCACCAGGGGCCAGTTGCACAAAACCAAGATAAGGGATTAAGCATTCATTTTAGATAAATGATTTTAGAAGATTTTGCAATCATTAGATAACTGACACTTTCTTATTGACATATCCCATAAAATACACATAGAGTAACATGATGTTCCTTTATTAAATGAGTCAAACTCAAAGCAATTAAACCATGAGCACTAATTTAAACTGTAGTTACACAATGCTCTACAACAGTGATTCTCCAACTTTTTGAGCCACAACACCAAGGATAACGTACACTGGTGTTTGGGACAAACACACACCTAACACATAACCCCAAGTTTGAGAGATAGAAAAGATACAAACACAACTAATTAACAGAGGAATGGATGCCTCCCTGCAGGCCTGCGCCATACCAATCATAACAGGCCAAAACCATTGAAAATTACACTAAATCTTCTGTCCTTCATATCATATTAACCTTATATTAAAAGCATGTATATTAACTAAAATGATGGCCACATCGTGAAGGGCAGCGCATGCCATTGTGACGTCCCATGTCCTGCCTGGGCTGACCTTTTAGTGGTGAAGACATTGAAATTGTGTCTTCAGTGCTTCAGTGTTGTCAAATGATTTTCTATTTACAGAATACCCATAATGGGCCTGAGGTTGATTTTCCTTTGATGTGATGATTTATTGAAATTTTTGTGCATTACTGTTTAATGTTTTCTAGTACTTGCCAGGCACACATTGTAAATAAGAATATGTTATTAATGTTTTTTCCGGTAAAGGTTACATAAAAAGTAGGTGCAGTCCATTGCACCAAAGACATTGCTATGGTAGGTCAGTGATTCTGTGATAGATCCTGAAGGCCTATTTCAGGAAGCCATGAGCCGGCACTTATCCAGGATACGTTTTATGATGAATCTGTGTCTGCTTATCCTCGCTTGCTCTTTGTGCAGCCAATGAAGTCTGGATACTCTTGTTTTGGATTAGATGAGCCCATCTAAGTTATTTAACCTGGATGTCTGAATCCTACAGGCCCCAGTTCACTAGAGGTTCTTATGTAGAGGGTTTAAGCAGCAAGTATTGAGCAACAATTAAAGAACACAAGCTGTCAGTTAGAGATGTGATTACAGTTCTTAATTGGTAAATTTCCTGCATAAACATCAACTTAGAAGTAATGTGATATCTGTTTTGCTTTTTTTTTCCATTGTAATGACCCTAAAAGGTCATTTTTTTCTGTCGTGTTTCAGCTTGGAAGTGTTCAAAGCACTGGGCTTTGACCCTCGCACCATGCACAGCGCTCCAACAGTGGGAGCTCATTTGCCGCCACAGGACACTCTGGCCTGTTTGCACAAACTGTTCTCTGTGGTCTCACAGCTGCTCCAAGCATTCAGCAGGTACATCAACCCCCTCACATAAATGCTGTCATGCTTATGTTTGTTATATTTGATCATTTGAGCTAAGGTTTACAAGAGGAACTTCCTGCCATTGTTCTGAATCCTTCTCTATTAGCACACTTCTCTTTGCCTCCATCCACTCAACAAGCTTCATGTGTTTTTAGTAGTTTCTCTTTACAATCAGTCCTTTTAAGAAGTCCTTTTGAACTGTCCTCTGCCTTTTCTAAGCCAGCATACTCCTTCCTGTGCCCTAGTTATCTCTGTGTGTGTTCTGTGCTCTTATTGGGATGTAGTGTTGGTCACTCTGTAATCTCTTTGACCTTGTTACGTTGCCTTATCACCTTTTCCAGTGACGCAACGGTGAGCACTGCACCTTAGCACTGCTAATTTTCTCACTGTGCCTTTGTGAAGAAAAATGCTAACCACCATCTCAAGGACAACTTTTTGCCGCATCTACTTGGACCTTTAAATCTACTAATCACACTGGGATAAAAAGTTGAGTTGATTACATGGAATAAATCTCTGCTTGTCAACCCCCCTGCCCTAATTTAAGATAGGGCAACTATCTTAAATAGATGTAGGTTAGCTGTCTGTATGACTTTCTGTTCTTATGTAGCATCCTACAGCAGGAAAAGCATGTGTAAATAATAAAACTGACCAGTTAATTAGCACCCTGCTGCATCATAACTCACAGCTGATGTTAATTCATATATTCTGGTTGTAAAACACCTGTGGACTCATAGAGAAATAATTTTGCGTCAAAGAATGTTATTTTTTAGTATTCACAATATAATATTTTTTTTATTTAAAAGTATGTTAAATGTTGCTCAAACCTCACGCCTCCATTTATGCCTCTTGCAATTACTTATTTACAACATCAGAGGTCACACAAACAGGTTTGTGAGTATCTCGGGCATTATTAATTTCCTGAATGAGATTTTCTTTTATATATTTGAGTAACTTTGAGGGTAAGTAACAATGTCCTGTCATTTAAAGGGCACAGAGTCTAGTTTATCATTCTTTTTTTATACACGTGCACTCTGACCTTCTACTCTTCAAATCTACACAAAAAAGCTAAAAAAAAAATAATAATAATTTTGATTGATTAAATCATTCTGAAGAAAGCATATTTTTTGTAAAATAACAAATGGAAAACATATTTGGGGATTGTTTATATCATCACAATTCCAGTCTTTTCCTGTTGGAGTTTTATTGTTGGAGTGTTTATCGTAATGCTTCTGTTAGCATTCTGTTAGCTTTTTTGTAGACTTACTGTTTTTGCTTTATTTGACTTGTTACTTTATCTGTTTTGCCTTAGACTGGAACTAATTTTGGTCAAGAATACCTTCAATCATATGTAAATGTTTGGGCACAAATGTTTTTTTTTAACTGTGAGACAAGACTGTCTTTAAATATATATCCCTGTTATAATGGAGGTCAGCTGTGGCTTTAAGTCACTCAAAGAAAACCACTATAAACACTTAATTCATAAATATGTTCTAGAGGGTGGCTAAATTCATTGTAGTAGCTGATGCCATACGATTTGTATGTTTTGTATGTTTTGCTGTATTGGCAAGGGGATATTATTATTAATTAGTAGTATTAGTATTATGTGATTGGATGGAGCATTTGACGGTAAACATGTAGCTCCCTTAGAAGGCCTGTGTTTGATCATTATAATGAAGACTAGTATCCTCAAAACATCAGCAAGTTTAGGTTAATTATTTTGTACTTGTAACATTTAGTATGCAAAATCTGTTGTTCTGTATTTGATGACTGATTCAGTCAAAATGTCAATCTGGTGACGTATGAAGATGTATCTATGTATGTTATCAGCCCTGACAAGTTCCACCACAACTTCTTCCTTATCCCCAGAATGTGCATTTGTCTGAGTGTGTATGTTCTTGTTTACGCGGCCTCATTAGGATCTTTTCTGTTACAATCACTAACCTCATCTGGGGTCCCTTATCACCAATCCTATTGAAGCAGATCATTCATTTCTAACATCCTGGCTAGGGCTAAGAAATAAACTGATGAAAGGTAAAGATTGAACTGAATGAACTGCTAATAGTTAAGCATAGTATAAGGATCTGGGTTAGACTTTACTGAGTAAATTAAAGGCAATGCCTAATTAGGATAGCTGCCCAAGCTTGTGTGTGTAAGTAATGTGCTGTAAATGAAATCCTGTTTAGCCCAGTGCTTTGAGTAATCTGAGGATAGAACACTTCTGCTAGCATGAGTGCTATTGCCATGGAGAAATTTCCTTGTTCCAAGCGTAGCACCTGGTATTGAAGCTGTTGCAGATGATAAAGAAACTTCTGATATTCACAAAAAAAATGTTCTTTTAAAGTGCTCATTGTTTTAAACCTTTGCTTCAGACTTCAGACTGTTTTTTTAATCCCTCTGGGAGGTTTCTTCAGAGAAACTGAAGTTTAGTTAAAGTTGATGTCTTTAATGTGAACATCTGACAAATATTAGAACATATACATGTTGCCTCTGTCTTCATATCCATGAAATGTGGTTTACCTTGCATACTTTGGATTTATTACTGCTCCTGTGCATATGAATGTGCGTATTGAGGCGCTTGAGTACAACTCTCTGTAATGCAGTAATAAAATGCTAAGGGTTTCATGCATAGTAAATGTGGGGATGCATGAAAGAATAAGTAAAGAGTTATATGCTCATTTTGTTTAAACTCCCCCTCAAAGTTAAGCAAGAGATGTTAGTCTTAAAGACAAAAACTTTTTTTTAGTGCAGATTTCATGAGAAAATGTATTGAGCTGGACCTTAGCTTGTTTTAAGCTTTATCTGAATCTGAGATCATCTCAAAGATTTATGTCTCATCTCTCAGTGTCTTGTCTTCGGCCCCTGGTTTACAGGAAGTCCAGGCTCTCCTCAGCATCATGCATTCTAATAAGGTTGGTACTATGCCACAGTTTTTGATGCAACATCAATTTGCTGCCACTTTAAATAAATTCATTCAACCTTTACTCTCACTGGTCACAATGAGCTCATTCTGTTTATTTTTTATCTCAGTTCATATGTTTTTCATTTTCAGATTATTAATGAAGATTCCAGATTGACAGCCAAAGACCTTCTGGATTGTTTCTCACAACCAGACTACAGGTAGGGCACATGAACAAACACAGTAATTATTATTTTAAGCATCAACTCTTTGTCTAACAAGGTTTTGTGGCTTGTTGATTGTACTGGTAACCTTTAGCTTGGTGTATGGATTAAGCAACAGTTTATTTGTTGGTGAAAATTGTAAACAAACCAGTTCATGGAATTGCAGCACTCTGTTGCGAGTTGCGACATGCCCGGGCAAGTATGTGCTATTTTCCAGCATTGTAGCTGTTACTAAGACATAATAGCTTTCCTTGTTGATGTTCCCGGGAGAGCTATCGCAATGACGGTGTCCCTGCCAACATCTCCAAACAATTGTGGCATTCATTATTAACACATTTCCTTGAAAAGATGCTATAGATCTTCTCAGTTCGGTGTCATCAGGCTGACGGATGTAGTAACTTGATTCTTGTTTTATTCACATGACGTGTGTGTAGACTGAGAATGTAGTTGTTGCTCTGACAGACTTCATGCTAGTGCTGCACCATGATAGATAAGATATTTTTTTTTTCCCCCCAAAAGGCAGAGTGAACATCAGATACACTGTTAGAAACCTGCTGACTTTAATTAAATAATAGCAATTTAACAGAGCTCAGACCTAAAAAGTCAGGGAAACAAAGTCTTAACTAAGGTAAAGTAAGTTATGTGTTAATTTACTTGACTATTATCATTGCCTTCTTGTTTAAACAGCTTATTTTAACTCTTTTCTGTTTCTCATTATCCTTATAGGGCTGTTAATTGTAAGTAGCCAGGCTTTGTCTTCCCTTTCTTATTTACGTTTAAAGCTATTCAAAAACAGCAACTGAAACCTGACTACTGTCTTGTGGAAGTAGTAATCTCATAGGATTTGTTGTCAGCACAAAGAAAGGCTCCCTGAAGGTATTCATTTAGGACCTTTGTGTCCCTCCCCTCATGTAATACAGACTTTAGTCTACACCCATGATATGACCTTCATTCAGTGGCAAACTTGAATATTGTTACAAGGCAGTACAAAGTTATCCTCCTCATCGTGCTTCTTTTTAGCCAGATTTTTCCGTTTGTCATTAAATTCAGACTGTACAGATTTAGCTGAACCAAGAAATTTTACTTCATCTAAGATAACTTGATATAAATGCTGCTTATACTTATGTAGCATTTAGGATTGTAAAAAAATTTATTATTTTTCCACAGCCTTAATTAAGGAGCAAGCAGTTTCTCTCGTGCAGGGATGAACAGAATCACCTGTCTGTCCATTACGATGTAGCTCTGAAGCTATGTTTACGCCTGAAGGTTGAACCCAGCTGCTGCCATGGAAACAAGCCACAGGTCCATGTCTTAAACAGATTATTTGTTTCCTGGCTGTTATGTGTCCTCTGTAGATGCTGCTGGTCTATCTGTTTAAATGACAATTTCATAACCTCTGCAAATTACTATCAGACTTTTTTCCATGCTGTAAAAGATCATTATTCTTGCATGTACCACATGGAACTGATCTGTTGATAATAAACAAGTCTGACATGATTACAACCAACATAAGTGCTTTATATAATTTGAAGAACTATTTCCCTGTTTTTCAAGCTGTTATATTATTAAGCAGTAATGGGAAGCCATGATGAACCGGTGGTTATTCAGTATTAAAGACAACATCTGCTGTGTTACTTTGCAGAAAAGCTTTGCCAGGCACTCAGCGGTCATGTCATTCTAGCCCTAGTTACAACAGCTCACCTCTGAAAGACACAGTTACGCTGACTGCGTTGTGATTATAAATTTTTTATTTGTGACATTCATTGCAAAGTGATCTGGGCCTTTACTTAGTATGTGCATTATCTGTGGCGTTAAATATTTGATCTGTGCGATTAGTGCAGCTGTGTGATGTCATGAGTTATGTAAGGCTTAGGAGAGACACTGAAGGCACATGTTTGGTCATTGACTGGCAAGTTCAAGTAGTAATCTACTAAAAAGCTTTTATGATGTCAGTTTAGTACTGGTGTTCGTTGTTGCTTCATATTCTTTGATAGCAGATGTGCCTGAGCTTTCACGTGTAAGCACATCTTTAACATGATCAAGGTGAGAAATCTTGTTTAAATAATTCATTGGCATAGACATACTGATTATTTTGCATTGGGTCTGTCTTTGTGAGTTCATTTTATTCATCCACAAGAAGGGCTAATATGTTCTTAGTAAGAAGGATACTCTGATAACAAGTCGTCACATTTTCTTCCTGGGAAAAACGTGTTTTGACATGCATGTTTACATAAGCTCTTTTATGATACCGTTTCCATTTTGTTTTTTTCAAAGCAGTAGGAGGATAAGAAACACATTTCAGTGGCTTGTTCTTCTGATGTCTCATGTCTCAGCTGAGTTTGCCTTCTGCTAAGACAACATTCAGGTCCAAGAAATTTTTAAATATAACCCTTCATGTGTTCAAATGTCTTCTCTCTAGATGATTGTGATATTGTCTCCATGTGAATGCTGCTTTATGTGGGATTTTTCCCGAGGTAGTTTGGAAATACCTATTTGTGATTGGGATGTTTTTGCTGCTTTGGATGTGCATGTGACATCAGTATTGGTGGCTAATGGCTTTCAGTGTAGCACAGCCGTAGCTGCTGGTTAGTGCTGATGCTAAGTGAGACTGGATGACTAATTTTCCCAGTTGCATTGATCTCTTTCATGTCAGTGTGTTTTCATGCTCGTCTCTAGTATCCATGTTAAACCTTTTCGCATAATTCACTGACTCAAACTCATCTTCATCAACAGGGGTCTTGCTTATATAAGAGTGCACAGTGTTCATGCTGAAAGAGGGTGTAGTTACAGCATCTAAAAATTATATATACCAAATAATATCCACATGTATAAAACCATGTGCACCCTTGATCCTGGGCTCATTTTTTTTATATAAATCCTAGTGAACATGAACTTGAGAGCGAATGCATGAGTCACGAGGATCAGCTAAAAACACAAATTGAGTAATAAGCACAGTGTTAATGAACAGCCTTGAAGAAAACCATACTAAATTGGATGTAAAGAGGTAATTGTGCAGACTATGGCTGACAGATTGAGGTGCAGTAGAGCCACAATTACTGGGTGTCTGTTATTCTGCGTATAAAGATCAAATTTATTCAGCAGGCTGGACAGAGAAACAATTTAATGATACTTATTGCTAGGAACTGTTAAGTGGAAACTATGGAGTCTGGTACAAGGAGATGCTACGTCCATCGGACTAGCAGCTGGTCAGGTCACTGGAGTCAGAATAAATTCTTAAGACATTTGCAATAAGTCATAATAGATTGATGAACTTGGACAAATGAATTGATCATTGGCGTAGGTGATTAAAAGGGCATACCGTTTTTTAAAATCTTTATCACACGTCCTAACAATGTTGTGACGCTGCTGCATATATGAGGGAGTCATGCTCTCTGGAGAGATGGATCTGTGTACCTCACCTGTCATTCATAGCTCTGCATGTCAGGAACTGTGCACTCCCTGACACAATATGTTAAATTATATGAACAAAGAAAGCTCTCTAGTTTACAGCAGGTCATGATGGTGGCAGAAAGGGATGGCAGGGCAGCTGGGAGACTTCTTTAATGAGCTAAATTACACATTATTAGACTAACTGTGTACCTGCTTCAATATGATGTTTCACGCATATTATAGTTAACTGAAGTGGAAACATCATTCTTCTGTGAATCAGGAATCATTTGGTAATGACAGCTGACAGGATCCAGAGCAACCTTTGCTGGAGGGACTGTACATTTTCACAACTGCACAAGACTTTGTGGCTCCGCCTGCATACCCTTACTCCACGCTAATTTATATACATACTTTTTGCATGTCTGTGCATATGTCAGGGAGCTGTAATGCAAACTCAGTGCCACCTTTTATTATTAACTGGCTTTTTTAAGCTTATCTATGTGGAATCAAGATGGAAACCATTCCTGCGATGGCAAGACATGATTGACTGGTTTAGAACAGTAGTTGGTTATGACATATTAGCTGAGCGTGAGCCGATACTGTCTCCTGGGTACATTCGTTAATTACCTGTCAAACATGTATAGGCTGTTATGTAACACACAGAAGCAGCACAGAACCCCTCCTTCATGTATACATCATCCATTTGGGTCAGTGACTCTGCACTATTCAAGTGCCGCACTGATTTTGTCACTCTGTCACTTCCTCATGACAGATGGATCATAATTGTGAGTGTGACGTTGTTGATGTAAATGCAGTGACAGGAAGTCTTTTACACAGTCCCTCTGTCCATGGAGAGGGCTGGATTGTAAATCTGGCTCATTAGCGACAGACCGACACATCCTGCGTGTTCCCTAAACACAACCTGACATTTGCGTGGGTTAAAAAATAAATAAATAAGAAAACACAGATGCATGCCTGTGTGAAGAAGGGGATATGGTTGGATGGATGGAGGGTGAAAACAAGGAGGGCCAACAGCCAGCAGATTCTTCTTCCATCATGTCTGCAGTTACGCAATGTTCCAACAGAAACAAAGCAGAGGCGGAAACAAACAAGCTCCCTCAGTGTCGACACTGCTAAGCAGTCGTTGCCAGGACTGTGGCAGTGTGTTTGTCTTAGTCATTTGTAACATCCAGGATGCATGAGGCAGTGTAACCAGAACTTTGTAGTTCAGCTGGAGATAAATGTGAATAAATAGTTGCTGTTTTAATCCAAAGCTTCTGGAGGCTGCAGCAAACACAGAAGCTCTTTTGTTTGTGGACATCTGTTCTGAGCATCAGAAAAGTCTGATTCATCCAAATGGTACAATGATAAATTGTACGTTTTTACCATAAGATGTTGCTTTTATAGGTTTAAAATGTTGGTAGTTTTAGAAAATACTGAACAGGGAAAAGAACAAGCTTGCTGTTTGTTAAGAACACCACATGGGGTCAACGAGTCACTAAATCATGAACCAAAAAGATAATGTGAGAAAGGACTTCATGATGTACAGAAGCGTAGAGCTGGCTTACAGTTGTTTCTTAAAAATTTGGGAACTTATCATGTTATAACATAATTTTTTTTTTTTTTTTTTGTAAAAACGTGAAACGTATTATAAGTTTTATTGTAAGAACATGAAACACCAAGTACTGTTTGCAGATGTTGTTACAGCCTAAAAGCAAAATACTTTTATATGGGGATTAAACATTTCAGTTCTTTTTGTCAATGATTACTTGTTCTACTCCAATTTATTGTTGTACAGACAGGAATGTGGGACAGTCATGAGCAAGCTGGTCTGCGTTGAGTGAGATGGTGCGTGTGTCTGGGTATGTGTGCTGGTTAACATTTACCAGTGGTTACAACTTTGGCCTAGCTGTCTTCTGAAAACCAAAATGAAAATTATTTAGGCTATGTGCACCGCTGGGAGAATTAAGTTGCTGACTCAAAGACGTAGTCCTGTCTGGTTTAAGGGTGCAAGGTCAACAGTATCACATTATCTAGTCCCTCCTTGTCTCATCCACGTATGTTTCCTCATTCAAAGAAGAATACGATTCATATTCCACGTTTGCAGCACAAAACACATCATGTTATCAAGTGATAAGGTGATCCGTTTCACATTTTTACAATAAAATGGATGTTATAATGTGAAATGGTCCCTTTGTTATTTCATTTGGGTGACAGCTTTATGCTTCCATAATGATGTGACAAGTTTGTATTACACTCAACATTCCTGTGGTCGAGCTTAGCTCACCTCAGACATTTCATACAAAAAGGATATTGACTAAAATTTGCAGCAAAAATGGTTTTCTGTCTTTTTTTTTTATTATTATTGTTTACTAAAACATATTTGATTTACAGTGATGTGATGAAAATGGCCTGAAAATGTAGGCTGTCAACTTTAATATGATGATATTCACATTCAAATTAAATGAAAAGTTACAACCATGACCTAAAGTAGTTGGACATTTGTCTCAGAAGTTGTTTCATGGTTTGCTCCTCCATTATTTCCCTAGCTGCTAAGCATGTTCACATATTCTCAGACCTGACTATAAACAGAACTTTGCATAGATAACTAAATAGTGACGTCCTAACTTCAGTTATCATGCTGTCTCTACAAATCCAACAAAAGCAGAACAATGTTGAAGAATAAATGTAGATCTTATTTTTATAACTTTATAGGCAACACATTACCAGACGTAACAGACAACAAAAAACCAAGCAGTCCACTTCTTGAGCTGTACGTCATCTCATTTGTCTGCTCCAGTCTTCATGTCCATTTTTTTTAATGTTTTATACCAACGAGATGTCTTTTCCTCTGCTTCCAGGGAGAAGCTCAAAGTTGGAGGGGGCCAGTTAATGGAGCTAAAGGAGGCCTTGGATTGTTGTGTTCGGGCCAA
The DNA here is from genome assembly GCF_017639745.1 of Melanotaenia boesemani. Taxonomy (NCBI): domain Eukaryota; kingdom Metazoa; phylum Chordata; class Actinopteri; order Atheriniformes; family Melanotaeniidae; genus Melanotaenia; species Melanotaenia boesemani. The sequence goes on along the minus strand of NC_055695.1, from coordinate 10,361,704 downwards.
CGACCAACACTTAAACCAGTTGGCTTATCTACAAACAAGCTGATTGTGATAAAGACTGTTGCTCTCTAAAGATAAATTTATGTTTACAGAACTTCTGCTGCTTTCTGAAGGTTTGTTAAACTATTTTAGTATCAGTCTGTTTCTCAGTAACAAATATTTTTCACATATTCATTTATTTTACACTTGATACTTGTCCTTACTGCTAATAATTACAGTTAAATTGTATTTTTTTTTCATCATCCTATGAAGGGCTTCTCGCATTTTAAGTGAAACTTAGACCACAAATATTTATGCAATATTTTGCAATATGTTTTTTTTAAAGTGATATGTTAAATCACTAACTGTTTTTGTTATTTGACGTGTTATAGTTATATTTTAAATTAATGTTTTGTGGTATTTCAGGACCGGATGAATGTGTACAATCCAACAATGTCTGCATGATATTTGTAGGACAATGATGTTGAGATTGTGAGTGTTGAAAGTTGTTTTTTTTTTTTTTTTTTTTTTTGTAGCCTGCTGTAAAGCTGAGATTTTTGTTTGTGAGCGGATTATTCAGATTTCTGAATTTATAGAAAGAAAAATACAAAACATTTGTGAACCTTCATGTTTTAATTAAACAAAAGTTTAGAACAACTGAACCTTGGCCCTTATGGGTTGGTTCCAGTGGCCACAACCAATGTGCCCACACAAGCTTTTAGGCAATAACAAATTCAACAAAACATTTTATTTAAAGCAAAAAAATGTTTATCCAAGTGTTTCTAACAAGAAAACTGACAATTAAAAACCTACAATTTAATGCTTTTGTCACCAGTTGGCCAAATACTAGCATAAAGGTTTTATGTTATATCTATATAGCCATCATTTTTCTGCTTCTCTTCAGTTGCCTTTAAATTATACTGTCATTATAATTTGGGCTGCAGTTTTTTTTGTTTTGTTTTTTATTTTGATTAATGACAAATTTGAAACACACAACTCCAAAACCTATAAATAGCTGGTTCATTTGAAAACTGGGATTCATCAGATTGTGCCTTGCTAAGTGATTTTAAACAGTGTAGTTCAACAACAATCACATCAGTTTTGGTTCAAGTAAAATGTAATATATATTTTTGTCATTTTTTATAATAATAAAACACACCTTTGCTGTAAATTCATTTTTGTTTTTGGCTGCATCATTCACTTCCATTTTTCTTTAAGCAGAAGCGATTTCCTCCTGAATTAATCCATCGCTGCAGTTAATACAGGAATATATACTTGAGTTTCTCATTGAGGTTTAAGGGGCCGTTCACCTGTGTATTACAATCCTTATATTGCCCTTGATTTCCTCTACATGACCGTGTGTGACTGCACGTGTGGGTGGTGATTAAAGGGGATGAGATGCAGGTGACGCCAGCAGACAGGCGGAGATTACACCTGCTGTCAGCGTGACATAGAAAGGCTGAAGTTCCAGACATCACGCAGGAAGAGGCGGAGAAGGAAAGCCAATAATTATCTTAACCGTGTTTGATTAAATAATGTTGAAATCGAATGCTGTACAGACTCAGCTTGTCAGTTTTTTTCAGGCTCATCCTGGCTCCAGCTTCTATATACATTATAGTGCCTAACTACGGTGAAACAGCCCTCATCCTGCTGTCATTTTCTCATAATTGAATACCACCAGGACTAAAATAGCTCACCATATAAAGTTTATAGTTTGGTCCAATCTGTGCTTTTGGGTTGTACACATGAAAGGCACAGATGAAGTTTAAAAGAAATCTTGTTATGGACAAGTAAGTAAGCAAGTAAGATAACAGAATATGTGCACATTAGGTACACCAGTGTTTTAAGGCTCCACTTCCTACTTTGCATAGCCTATTTGCAGGTTTATTTTTTGCAACTCTCAGGTGTGTCATGAGATTATCAGAAACCAACTTGTGAATGAACACAGGGTTGGGATTTAACCCATTCTGGCCAGCAGCCAGACAGATCTGAGGTCATCTAAATGCACTAGTCAGCTGGTCCTCTTTCCACACTTCTACAGCGGCCGTCGTCCCTTCCTGCTGAGGTTCGTTAGCCAGCTTAGTATAATCTCTCCTAAAAGACAGACCAGAGAAAAAAAAAACTCACATGCCTTCAGTTTATGCCTCACAAACTGTTGTCCGTGAGGCATAACGTAAAAGAAGCAGAGCTGAGGGCAGATGAGGTGGCAGTAAAAGGCTGAATTTAAGGCCACTAAATCAGCTAATTCAAGAATTGCAGGTTTTATCAGCTAATGATTTTTCACGTGGAAGATAACCCATTTTCTTGAAACATACACCATTTGTGTGAAGTAATTTTCCAAGAACTGACATATAGAGAGGACGCTGAAGACAAAAAGCTGAGATTTAAATGGTTTATTAATTAAGAAATGTTACAAATGTGTTATCTTTCTTGCTCTAATATTCCTTTCTAAAGAATCTGCCAATGCCTGACACTTTAAAACACAAAAGAGAAAAAGAAGGATTTTCAGTAAACTGCATATCTACATACATCAAATAGTTAAATCACAACAAAAATTTGGTAAGCAGAAGCAAGGTTGTGCGTGTCTGGTGTGTTCACAAAAAATTCAACTAAAAGTGGCACTGGTTAGATTCACTGACTTAAGCTGTCTGCTACTACCTTTAACTGATAAATCAGCAGTGTATAAAAAATATAAAAAAAAGGCCATTTTAAGATTCAGAAAGCAATCCAGCTTGTGGAAAGTTACACAAAAAGCCGTGACGAGTGTTTATAAACTCACACTGAGTAAGGCTTCAAATCATTGACCTTTAAAATATGTGAGAAAAATTACACCTCAACAAATTTTTAAGCTTAAAAACTTACTACTCCATGTTGGCACCTTTCAGTAACCAACAGAAAGCTCATCTGAAAACCCTCCAAGTGACTACCTTATTCAATCTAAGAAAAAGAAAAGCACTAAATGTGTAATAAATGTTGGCATATGACAAAAAAGAAAATATATACAGCAAAAAAAAAAAAAAAAAAAAAAAAAAAAAATGTATGCAATATGCAAAGGCGTCATGTTGCTTTTGGCAGCAACTCTCCCTCCCTCCCTCCCTCTCTCCCTCCCTCCTCCTGCCAAGATTAAGCCAGTCTTCACTGAAGACCCCTCACCTGAACATCCCCACCCACACATATCCATTCACACACACAGAAGATCACGAAACACGATTACATCACTAAGCCTGTTAGTTTGGAAAAAGGTGAAGAACTGTGAAACTCTAAACCCCCACTCCATCTCTCCCCTCTTCAGTCAGAGAGAGGAGATGGAGCTTGGGTGTAGTCGTTCCATTCGTCCGTCTCTGGGTTGTACACCTCCACCGTGTTGAGGAATTCGTTTCCGTCAAAGCCGCCCACAGCGTAGATCGTTTCGCCCAGCACAGCCACGCCCGCGTTGCTGCGGGACGACATCATGCTCCCCAGCATCCTCCAGTCATTGCGGGCTGGGTCGTAAACCTCCACACAGCGGAGAGCATGGGAGCCATCGAAGCCACCAACGACAAACAGTTTGCCTGCAACGTGTTAGACATGCCAACATCAGCCAAACACTATGATGAGCAATTAATCTATCAATAAAATTGGCTCCTCCATTGCTACCACTGTGGTGCTAGTGGGCTTACCTGCGTAGACAGCAACAGCAGCTCCCCTGCGAGCCACATTCATGGGGGCTACCAGAGTCCAGGTGTTGTTCTCGGGGTTGTAGCGTTCCACAGTGTTGAGGCAGTTCCACGACTCAGCCCCTCCAATGGCATACATGAAGCCATCCAACTCGCACACTGCAGCCTGGTGCCTCCCTGAAAACAACATTTATTCATTAATACACCTTATTTACCTCAGATTTACAAAATGTGTGAGATTGTGATACATACTGATGTTAAGGGAGGCACAGCTGGACCAGGTTTTGATCACGGGGTCAAAAGCATCACAGTTCTTCAGGCCCTTCTGCCCACAGGGGTCGGACCCGCCAACAACATAAAGTTTGTTGTTCAAGGAGCAGACACCTTCAGAAACAGCAGACAGAAAGTTTAAGCTTATTTACTATTTAAATTCAAACATCAGCCGCTCCATCCTTCTGACGTGGGGACTGACCTGCATTGCAGCGGTTTGTCCTGAGCTCTGGTACTTGTGCCCACTCATCAGTATGCGGATTGTATGTCTCCCCACAGCTCAGCTCATCAGAATGTCCGTTCGAGCCTCCGATCACGTACAGCTGGCCCTGCGAGAGGTTTAAAGAGAAATTATTAAAAGGTGACACCAAAAAGTTTTTCTTTACGCTCTATAACTTGCATGGGCCTTTAGAAGTTGACAGAGTCGAGAAACAAGTATCTGATCGAGATACATATTTTATTATTTAACCTGGACAATCGAAACATATTCAAAGCAGCTGGATGCACACTTCTAGTCAATACTTAATGTGTGACTTTACTGAAGAGTTAACAGATCTAAGGATGAATGGCAAGTTCTACCATAAGCACTGCCATCTGGAATCGAGCCCTTGGAGTCCGCATGGGTGCGATGAAGGTCCAGCAGTCCTCCTTGGGGTCATAACACTCCACAGTTCTCAGACACTCCTCTCTGTTGTAGCCTCCTACAGAATTGGAAAGATGGACAATGCTCAGATTTTAAATTTACCTGGGACTCCTTAGACTTTTTACATAAAAGCCAACATTAAAAGCGGAAAATAAAATTGAGGTTCTTATTATTGTATTTTAAGAGCGAAGCATTAAGCTTTTATTGCACAGCATCAACACATGAATAAAGCTGCCAATATAGTCACATTAATTGGGTGGGTGTCAGGGGCTCACCTGCTGCGATGAGTCTGTCATTCAGCCCTGCAGTGCCCAGACCAGAGCGAGCATAATGCATGGGTGACAGTGGGTGCTCGTTCAGCTCCTCAGGCTGCGCTTCAAAGCTGAGGCTCTTCATCAGGCATGGCGTGGCAGAAGGAGATGTCTGAGGGCTGCTGCGACTGTGCAGGAAGATCACACACAGCACTCCGTCCAGCACAGCCAGACACAGATAGTTGTTGTCTAAAGGCAAGAGATCAGATTGTTAGGGACATAAAAGGATAGGGTTTTTCCCCCTAAACAGACTTAAGTTTCCCCTTTGATTTAAGTTCACTTAAATGTCAAAGAATTCTCCTTAGTCTATTTTTTTTAAACTGTGCAAAAGTTAGTTTCTTTTTCAACAAACAAAAAGCAAAACTAATTAGATGTAGTTGGTAAAAACTTACTTGTGGTCTTCTCTGAGGCGATGTACTTCCAGTCTCTCCTGGTGGTCTGTTTTGGGGCATTTGCTGCTTGGTTGGATGGTGAGAGACTTCCTGAGGAGCTGCAGCTCAGCTGTCTCTGGGTGCTCTCCCGTACGGGTTTCTTCTGCAAGAGCACAATGCAGCTACAGAAGCCAGGCTTGCACCAGAGGCCCACCGACGGCTCATCAGCTAATTGTATCCTGAATTTATCCTTTGATCCAGATAGCTCATCTATACCCATCTTGCCCAAGCGACTTTTTTTAATCTCACGCAATTTGAAGCCAACACATCACACTGCAAACTACAGTATTAAGCCAAACAGGAAGATCTACTGGAACAAGTCAAAATGGAGAAGAAAAGCAGACACACCCATTGCTGCCCACACCAAACTAGTTAAGGCAAACGTGTCTTTGATAAACATTCAACAGCATAACCGAGGCAGGCCCCATAGCTCATGTCCTTCTAATTCCCTTAAAATTTGTCCCTGCATTAGTTTGGATTATGAAGAGATATTTAAACTAGGTTCAGACTATTGTATTTTTATGCATGGCTAGGCACAAAGTTGTAAGCTTTGACACTGCCAAACTGTGGTTGAAACGTCATTACAGCAAAGCCAAGCACAGGCCGAGTACCTGCACAAACTGAAGGTGGTCGTCCTCGCCACCAAACACCTCACTGTGCCCCTCAATCACCAACCCTCCATCCACCAGCTTATGGTCAGGTGAGTAGTACAGCATTTGCACCTGCAAGACAAACAGGAACAACACACCCATGTGGCTGTCTCCATGGCAACACACCGAGAACCCCGGGGGGGAGGGAGAAAGAGGGTGGAGGCAGAGTTGTGAAGAGGAATGGGGGAAGGAACCAACACCTGGCTCTTCCTGGACAGAAAGTTTCCTTAAAAATTTTTAAAAAGGGAGGGGACACATGCCACTGCACAGAGTGAGTTAAGTGTCCAAGCTCAAGAACGGAGTGTCTGCCAGTGACGAGCCTTAATTTGCATCTATAAAAAGAGGGAAAATTAAGAGGCTGCATCTGGAAAGATCTTCAGTAAAGAGAAGGAACTCCCACGTAGCTTTCTTGCCACCCTTGCAGCTTGGAAACCAGTCCTCTAGCTGAAAAGGTTTGTTGTAGTAATGGCAGCCAAATCCAGTTTACTAGCAAAAGCAGTGCTGTTATACCTGTAAGCTAATACTTTAAAAACAAATAACCACTGAGGCCCAGATAAATACTTTGGTTATTGAGTTTCTCATCAAGGATCAAGAAGAAAAAAGAAAAAAAAAAAAGTTGGTACAATTAAAAAAGGAACAAAAAAAAAAAAGTCCCCAGTGCTGAACATAATTATCAAGCTTAACAACTTTCAGTCCAGTTAAATATGTTTGATGCTCTTCTTTCCAGCGGCTATTTGAATGGCCCATAAATGACCATGCTGGCTGCTAAAGGTTTGTGGGTAATGTGTTCTTGTAAATGGAGGCATGATTTGTCTGTATGTGTGGAAGGACAGATGGGGGCACAGTGCTGCTTGGCTGAAAAGAGAAGCAGCTGAGAGGCAGTAGTATCCTCTCCTCCCTCTTTTCTCTGACTCATTTACCCTGGTGGCTCAGTCCTGGCTCCTCAGTCTGGTCTCCTGCTGCTGCTAATAAACCTACAGGAGAGATAAATCAACGGGGAGGAGCGCCTGTTAGTGCTGGAGCAACAAACTTGCACCTGTTCAGATAGTAAAGTGGCAGTGAGAAAGCAGAATCAAGGGCCAGACCTTTGAGAACCGTTTGTGTTTCAGATGAGACGAGCCCTGAAATATTCAGATGGGGTTGTATGTAAACCAACCACATACTCAAAAGAAGAACAAAAAGGAAACAACCCCCCCTATAAAAAACAAACAAGAGCAAACAGCAGCTCTTTTTTTTTTAGCTCACCTCTAATTTGTAGTATGGATCAGGAATACAGTTTCTTACTGCAAAACCTCAAATCAGAGGAAAACAAAGAGCAATCCTGACACAGTCGAATAACAGGGGCAAGCTAGTTCTACTTCACCCCCTTTAATGACTTCTTAACTAAAAACAGAAGAATTCAGAGGGGTGGAGGAAGGGCGAAGAGGATGAAAACTGGTCAGAATTAAGACTAGTGTGCTTTTAAACTCACCTCCTCCATCAGTCGTTCCAGTTGGTCTCCATTCTCCCAAAGGCTACGCTGCACCCAGTTTAGCACTTTTGAATAGAGCTTGCCATTGCTGGGCAGGGCCAAGTTGTCTTCTAGCATCACTTCTAACTATAAAAACATGAAGGGATGAAACTGAAGTTAGATTTATTGCTTAGTTTAAAAATCAATCACCGAGAATAATTTGTCATTTACTTGTAGCACTCCAGCAGAAACCTTATAAAAGACCATACACTACCAGTCAAAGGTTTAGACACACTTACATGATGGATTTAATGGGAAAGCTTGTCCAAACTTTCAACTGGTACTGTATATGTACAAATCTACACCATTACCTTGAGGCGGGGGAGTTTAAGGAAGTCTTCCTGTTCAGACACTGCAAGAAGATGGTCTTGAATGTACGCGTCCACCTTGGCCAAAAGTCTGGAATCACCCATAGAGCTGGCAAAGTTTCGAAAAGAGATGGCATTCTGGGAATCCATTTTAGACAGCAGGTAGTCACCACAAATCTAAGGGAGTAAACAGATAAGTGACAATGGCATAAACATTTAAAAAAATTTCTTTGGATTTCTCAGTATGACGTGGGGGACGTTTTGAAGGAAAAGATTAATGAAAACAAACCTGTTTGACTCGCTCCATCTTGAACCTTTTGGCTGCAGAGTATACATCCTTGACCAACTCCTTGTCTGCTTTTAGTCTGTATTGCACAAAAACACAAAGGTTGGAGCCATTACTGCACAGTTGCATGGCTGTATGATTAAAAAAAAGATCAGACTGTGCTACTAACTGGGCAGTGTAGGCATAGTTGAGCAAGACCTCCACAGCCTCTGGGTCCAAGTCCTCAAAAGTGACATGTGAGACTCCATGAGGCTCAATATCACTATTAAAGATCTCAAACAAGTAGGGGCTGCAACAAGCCAGAACAGCACGATGAGCCATCAGCTCATGACCACAAACCTAAATGAGGAAAGACAAAGAAAGTCAGTGGTGTCAGGTTAGTGTTTTAACACAACCTACAAATATATACTTGCATGCTGGCTGCAAAAATCTCCCTTGTTTCCTAAGAATGGTAATAGCAGATTCTTACATTCTCTAGGTTCAGACAGTGAGCTCAGCTCGAAACTTAGGATTAACAGAATACATTAGCTTCACAAAAAAAAAAAAACCTATAGCCTTCTAATGTGATTGTTGTGATAGTCCAACAAACTGTACCTGCAGTCTAACATCACAGAACTGACCACTCTTTCTCAGAGCATTCATTTTGGCCACGGTGGAATCCAGGAAACTTTCATCCTCAAAAATCAAATAGCCGTTTGGAATCATCTTTGTTAATTTTGTTGATATCCTTGAAAAAGAACAAGAACAAAACATACATTTGTGCCATGTTTAGTAATAAGCACTTTCTGCACTCTGCAGAACATAACTTCAACTGTGCAGCACTGGTCATCAATGAATAAAGCCAGCTATAACAGAGAGGATTAGGATTAAATGCTTGTAGTGTGCATTGTGCAGTATCAGACCAATGCATTAGTCATAGCTTACCTAATAAGAGAATAATTGAAATCCAGAGGCACCGCTGTTGAAAGTATAACAGGAACCGAATGTAGGAAATGGGCAAAGGAGACTGAGATCACAGTGGAACTACGTCTTCTTCACCCAAGGAGAGGAATGGGAAGTTGTCAGAAGAAATGCCAACTGACTGCAGATGTGAACAGAAGGAAGGGGGGGAGCAGGCCGACGGACAAACTATCAGGCTTTAAGCGACTGTAATCAAGTCCTCGGGATCCCGTTGGCTATAGAGATGTACTTATTCTTTGTTGGTCATACATTATAACCTGGGGGGAAAAAAAGAGAGAGAAAAAAAATTATTCAACTTGAATGAACAAAAACAAAAAAAGAAATAACATCTTAAATTACCTAATGTGGGCACCAGATTCCATGCAGTAAATCAAGCAACCTCACAGGGCGGCAGTTAAACCTACCTAACATATCTTCCACCCCCCCCCAAAAAAAAAAACATGAAATGGAGCCCACAATGTTTTTCACATCACACTGCATGCATGCATAATTAAAGAACAGACTGTGTAATAAAAGTAATCTTAGGATACATTTCTCAGTTAATCTGGAAATGTAATCTTCAGAATTTGGAAACTTAATTTCATCAATTTATCCCAGTATGTTTAAAACCATTCCAGCACAACTAAATGAATGCATTACTTTAATACTCCTACCTTACTTCACCCCAGTTTAGCTCTAAATCTCCACACCTGCTGCTATATCCCACCAAACCAGACAAGGTTGCTAAATCCGTCTCATGTCTTCTTCTTCATCTCCACTCTCTCTGGGGTGAGAGCTCTTAAATGTCATGTTAGGTGACAAACCTCCAAAACTGGCTCCTCCTACAAGAGCCTTTCATTCTGGGCCTGACCTATAAGGAAAATCTTATGAATTGGGGTTTACACCCACTTAGGTGGCGATGGGCTGGTTTTCACACTAATATGGACTGGTCATCATTTGTTGTTCATATGCTGCACCACCCCACTCACTATCTCACTGGAAACAGTTTACATATTACCTGCTCAGAATTCAGATAACACCAATCCTAAAGCCAAGGGATGTCCAAACTGGTTTCATTCAAAGTTATGTCAATTGTGCCAATAAGATCCAAATAAATTAACACTGGCGTAAAAATCCCATGACTGCCATCCTATGTCATATGCAGAGAGCAGTTCAGTAATTGAATCCCCCCTGAAACAATTATTACCATGGGGGCAGATGACAAGATGGACCAGAGCAGCTGCCCCTGGGTCTGAAGTTATGTGCACACAGCATGTCAGCTGACTAAAGAGTATACAACTTGTATGTGATTTTATCTCATAAAAAACAACAAAATGGTCAATTACTCAAATACCCTAAGTCCTAACCTTACCGTACACGCGAGTAAACGTGTGCAACAATAACAAAAAAGGTACAAAAACATAAAAAGGCTGACACAAAAGCACATTTCAGCTAAACCATCTGTTTTCTGTAGCCCAGTGCCATGCCTTCTAAGTGCATAATAGATTTAGTCAACGCCAGAGTACAAAGGTGCCAAGCAAATAGCTCAACAATGCCAGACAGCTTTCATGTGTCCTACTAAACCACATAACAGATATAATCATCAAAATGACACTGTGCCCAGTGTAAGTATAATAATCTTAAGTCATTACCGGAGGAAAAGGAGGAATTACATTGTGGTGGGATTACCTTGCTTCAGACTGTATTCATTTTTTATCTGCATATTTCACAAACCAAGAAAAAAGAAAAAGAGGATGATGAGTAGTCCAAAGGGGCATATAAGGACTTAAAAAATAGAAAAAAAATTTGCTTTACTCTGAAACTGTACCCTTGCCAATGCATCTGAAAATTGTACATTATCACAGATAAATGCACAAGCATTATGGCTAAAACAGCATTACTGCACTAAACAGCAAAGCTGGCATAAAAAGCCTTCAGTCCATCTACATGTAGAGGGAGGGAGCACTGACCTAGTTTCCAGTCCTTATGCAACATCTGGCAGAAGACTCCTTGTGAAGGCTCAATACTCAACTCCTCCACATGGCTGGGTCTACTTCACTAGCCTTGTTCCATTCCCTTTTCCCTACCAAAAACTGAGGCAAACCCCACCCTCAACACTAGATAGTTCTTTCACAGACTGTCCATCTTAATCAAAGCTTAAACTTATAATCTTATCAAAGCTCTTATCATGTTAGATGGAGATCATGAATGAAATTACTACACGTGACCTCTGGGTCACTAATGTCTGTTCAAAATTCCTGACCACAAACTAGGTTGAACATGGGGAAATTATAGGATCTACTTCCCATAAGCAACCAAGCAAATAGGAATAAAATAACCAGAAAATCTCAGAACATCAGCATAAATGAGCAACAAGGAAACAAAAGCAGATAGAACAAGTCTGAAATGGAAAATGTGTGACTGTTCACAACTTTATCACAGAGGGTAGCCCTGAATGTATTTTCTCTCCCCATTATTCCGTCTGATTTAACAGGCACAAAAGTGCAGGTCTGAGGCTGAACAATCGATTGTTGTTAGATACCCCTCCAGTGGTAACGAGAGG